>NC_045749.1:13682664-13706489 GCF_008692095.1 Etheostoma spectabile | reverse complement strand
ACTGGTGGCACTATGGAGCAATGTTTTGATGAGGGGTTCCCCATCCCCGTCATTCCCGTCATTTTTGTGCTTAACTAGCACACGCGCAAGGTCCCAAACGTGCATTACCACTTGAGTAATTCCATCTAAATCCCTCCTTGTCGATGTAAATACTGGCTCACACTGTCAATTTTTTCTTTCAAAAATGTTTTTCCAAATTATTTATGAGGAAGGAAATGCATTCTACACATTTGTAAGGCATCTAGAATAAAGTTGTGTTTGTTTACAAGACAACTCAATGTGGTACCTTTAAAAAATAAGCTGGTGATATTGTATAATTTGTATTGCCATCAAAGTCCATGGACAGACCAAATACCAAAAACTATTAAAAACATCTCAATGAGCCACACTGTTACACTGGGTGATGTGTTCACTCATTCCGATGAGCATCCAGTTTTAAAGATTGACGTCTTCTAGAAACAAATGGGCGTGGGACTGAAAGTCAGACAGTGGAAGGGAAGTCCGAAAGTATTGAGGGATGGACTAACACATTGTTGGTTTGAGTGTTTTCATGGGGATTTGCTGACAAAAAGGAAAAAATAGAATAATGATAATAAAACAAAGGCATATATCTTAGCAGGAAATTGTGTGACTGACCCAGCTGGATGTGGTTGGAGTTGAGCAGGAAGTCAGACAGGTAAAAGAACTCTGGGATTAGCTCTCTGACGTCCCCCATGTCGTCTCTGGAGGCCGACTCCCACTCCTTCTTTACACTGTGAAACATCCGCTCTGGGATATCAAACCCTCCCTGTGGGGAAAGAAGGCACTGTCAGACGTCTCGCACACCGTTGAACCAAACTTGGCAAGCAGGCATTATTAATAAAGTAGTCCGCTTGATTCAGTGTAGTGAACCATATTTTATATTCCTCATTGTGTTATGTAAGCAAGAAATATTTGCTGCTATTTGAAGGAAGCTTTTCATCTTTCTGTAAAATTCTATAATCTATGATGGAAATCTCATGAGAGAGAATGTAATTTAGAGTAAAACAATTACCCCAATGAATGAAAATAGCATATATACTGGTAAACTCGGTTAGATATGTAAATCCAGTTATGGATATTACTACACACCCGTTATGCGCTTCAGAAGACAAAAAGGCTCCATAATTCACCAGACTAACATCTTTATTACTTTATTCTTACTATCAAATATGCATGCCTTTTCATTATAATCAATTGGATGCTGTACTGTAAATTGGTAACATCTGTGGGCATTTGCATTGGCTTCTTTAAGATGCTTTCTGTAATTATTTGCATATATATTGAAATCTTCCTATAATCTGCTTTAATGCCAAAAACCGCATTGGAACAGAATCTGGAGAACCCGGGCCCGCTGCGCCGAGGAGCAAACCCCTATATATGGACAACCGCTCTACCAACTGAGCTATCTGGCCGCCAAAACAAGTTTATGCTTGAAAGTAAAAATGTACAAAGTGATGCATGTCAATGGAAATAAACTGAAATTTCTTTCATTTCTCCAGAAAAATCAAGACCACACTTGCAGTCGTCAGCAGTGATTCAATTCATGATTTGTCCTACATCATACCGTTATACTCAATATATTATACATCAATCACTATAACGTGTTTGCATGTAGATTTGAATGCATGTATTCATGTGTGTGAGACTCCCATGTGCTAGATGAGCATTGCATTCATGCCAAAAGGACATGGTTAGAGGAAGTGCAAGTCTTGTTCTGTAGCTGTTATACAGCAGGTTTAGATTTTATTTGATTCATCAACAGACCTCTTCAATTGCTAAAGGCAATGGATTCAGAAACGCTTCATCTTCTCTGTCATCATGCAGTTAACTTTTAACTATTCTTTATATACTTTTAAGTTTTTATGATGGACCTCTCTTTTTTTCCTTTAAAGATTATTTTTCAGTCTTTGTATGCATTTTTTTTTTATTAGAGTCCAGGCCACTGCCAAGGACTTGCTGTACCAGGTGAGCCGTAGGTCGGCCCATGATTGACCTTTCTGATAAAATATTTGCTGTAATAAAGTCACGTTAGAAGGTGTAGTTGTTTAGTATTATACTTTGCATGTGATGGGTATATTTAATGTAATGGCACAAACTAATAGGGGGTTCATAAAGAAAATATTCTTCCATTTTCTATTCTATGGTATTCTGAACTAAAGAAGTACATTTTTTTTGTGTGGAAATTGGTCAGTCCCATAGTCCACAACTTTATCCAATACCAGCTTTTTTATTTAAGGGCATAAAATGAACCAACAATGAGTGTCCAAGGCCTCACCTGCAGTGCCTGGAAGGTGTGTGAAAACGGTTCCATCCGGACAAGAAAGGAGGCTACTATGATGGCCGAGGAGTAGTGGGTACAGTAGTGGCATTGTGTCGACAAATTTCCTATGAAGTAAAAGTGTGTTGAATGAAAAGTACAGTGAATAGCTAAAAGAAAAAAGAATGAAAAGTAAGGAGCTGAAATCATACCTTCCCCTTCAATGTTCCCAACTTCTTCATATCTTTGGATGAACATCTGTCTCCTTTTCTCTGTCTGAGCTCCCATTGGCTTAGAGAGGTCACGGAAAGTTGCAGGATTTGACAGATCGAGTGTCTATCAACAATAGAGATAAATCAAACCTGTAACACTTTCATTACCCCACCCCCCTTCAATATGAATGTGTCACTGTATGTGATCTAACCTCTGACTGGTAGTCAGCTAGGACCCAGGGGAAGACTGGATACTGCATCAGGTCATTGTATGTTCTCCCAGCAATGGTGTTCAGATGCATCAAGTACTCAAAGTTACTTATTTCCCCTCTCTGGAAGGACAGACAAGAGTAATATTAAGCAGATAACCATCTTACATAACACAGGGAAATAGTTACCTAGGCTACTATTAATGTCACATGTGTTCAACATTTTGGCAGTCTCTTCTGATGTCAAAGGAGTAAGATGTTAATCTGTAAGCATAAACAACTCTGACAAAAGGGCTGTGATTGTTGTATTACCTGCCATTTACCAAGGGCTGCCTTTTCAACCACAGGTATCTTCCTAAAGCACAATAAAAACAAACAAATACCTTGAATTAGCATCAGAGGCTAATCACTGAGCATTGCCTACCAACACAAAGTTGTTCTGCTTGCTCTGTTGCCTAGCAACCTATGTTGAAATGTAACACAGCAAGAGTTCTGAAGCAGCAGTGTGGAGGTGAGTGAGTGAAACTAAAATTGTGAGTCCACAGCTGTCGGAGCAGTTACGTGCTTGAGGTGGGATACACTTTGTAGCATAAAAAGTGAGTAGAGATGTGGAGGGTGTAGCATGTTGCCATCTGTAGTTTGTGAGGAAATATACTTTTTAAGTAGCACTGTAACTTGTCTGACTAGCCTCCATCAACAAAGTGAGCTATTTAAAAGAGGAAGTAATGCTTTTTCTTTGTGTGGTGAGTTTTTAAATGACATGCACATGTTAATGATTACAGGTTAAAACGAGGAACAACAGCTTTCTTTCAAATGTATTTTGCAGAACAGTTCACTAATTTCCAAGAAAAATGTCTAAGATTTCCTCCTTAGACAAGTTCAGCTAAGACAAATAGTTTCTCTTTAGTTGTTTTTTTCAATTAGTTAGCATTAGGTGTTTGTTCAGAGAATGTTGTAACGTGATCCTTTAGTAGACTTTCACTAAAATAGAAGTTTGTGCTTTACTGGTGAGTACAAAAACTGCTCAATCAAAATACCTTGTTTCCGATTAATCTACCAGAACATGTTAAGCTAAACAAATCATCTACACTGAATGACAATGTTGCCGAACACTTCATTACGTATCTTACTCATGTAACACCTATCTTAACTTGTTTAATCTAAATTAGCATTCAACTGCTCCTGAAATGTCCTTTCCCTCTGTGGCCAGTAACATGGCAATAAAGTCCAGGCACCAAGCACCCAGTTGCTAAGTAACGGTATTAAACAAGAGGAGCCTTGACTTTAGGTAAGCTAGGGAAATGTTTTTTTTTTTTTTTTTTTTTTTTTTTTTTTTTTTACAAAAGTGGCATTCCTGATATTTCCTCTGGACTTTGCCGCCACATTAATAGGATTAGCAGGTTTTATAAGTAGCTATAGCTTCTACATGCTGACCAAATTGGAAATGTAGTTTTAAAGTAGTTTATTTTGGTTGCTGTGATATAACATTATGATTTTTTGGTAGGGTGAGAAGCTTCGGACTGAATGGCCAGTTCACAGGAGCTAAAGCCGTGGGTGTGTTTCTTCACTAAAGACAATCTCATTACTCGATTAACGTAAACTCAGAAAAAAAGAAGATAAAATATGGTGAGTAGATATCTTCCTTTCTGTGGAAAATGTAGAAACAAGGTTTAACAGTAGGAAACCAACTTAAAAAAACAGTAAATGGGTTTAGAGAGTGAGGAGCTATTTGAAGTGTATCCAATAACTCCTCCCCTTGCCCAATAACTCCTGACCAAATTATTTTGTAAAACTACACTAAATCAATCATTGCATTTGGCCCAGTATGTGTTATCTAATTGCAGGCAATAATTTCATGCAATAGTTTTCTATAGGAGGTTATAATGGGAACAAGCACCAGCGGATAACCTCTCTCATCCTGAGGATGATGAATGAGGCGAGAGAGGGCCTTGGGGTGTAACACAGACACAAACAGACACACACCTTGCTCTTTTAGACACGGAGGGGAGAAGCACAAAGCCCTGATCACACTCCCCACTATCATTTATCAAAGTCCTGATTTCTGATTTGACTCTTTGTGCATGTGCACATGTACTGTAGTACAGTACATCCATGTCTGTCAATACACGTGGATCTTGCATGTGGATGTCACACACACACACACACACACACACACAACTCAATCAGTTGAATGGTGAGGAAGCATCAGCGCTCATTTGTTTTTGCTGTATTACCCTGTGTCGCCTCTCTCCTATTGTTCCCCTGCATTAGCCTTAATTAGAGAGTCATGCTCTTAAATACCCCCATGGGCAACACTGCGTGAGTACGCACTAGTGCGGACACAACACTGCGCACACGCACACACACACACACACACACACACACACACACACACACACACACACACAGAGAGAGACACAAGCAAACACAGCTCAAGCTCTCATACCTCAGAGAGCATGCTTTTCTGACTGCCCTAGGCCATACATAAGCCCTTGTATCTGAATAAATCACATCAGCCTTACACAGAAATATTTACACGTAAACATACACACAACTCATTTATTTGCTATAGTACTGTGGGGTTGTGTAGATTAGATGAATTATTTCCAATAAGCCTCTTGGGGTCAAAAGTGACTGAGCTGAAATTTTAAACTGTCCTGTTCAGTAATTCTCTGTGTTGTTGCAGTACCATGCCCAAAGGGAAGGGAGCCAAAGGGACAAAGCTGACACTCAAGATAGTCAAAAAGGCAATACGAATGACCCCAGATGGACGACGCAGACTCACCCTTAGCAACATGGGTATAACCATCTTCCCAAAGTGTCTCCTAAAACTTACCAACCTGGACGAGTTGGACCTCAGCCGAAACCTGATACAGAATCTCCCAGATAACATTGGGAACTTCTCGTCGCTGAGATGGCTGGATCTACACAGTAACAAGCTGGAGTCTGTGCCCGAGTCCATCGGCAATCTGGTGGGACTGACCCACCTCAACCTCTCAAACAACCGCCTAATCTCTGCAGGTTTACCCTCCACATTAGGCTTGCTCACCAGCCTAAAGACTCTCTATCTGGGGATGAACCAGCTGGACACCCTGCCTTCCACTATGATGGCTCTAGATAATCTCCAAGAGTTAGGACTGTTTGATAACCTCTTCATCAATCCACCAGAGTTTTTGAAAGTCTTATGCAACCTCACAAAGGTGAACATGAAACGGAATCCTCTATCGTATGTTCAGGGGGGTGGTGAGGGGAAGCAGAAGGAAAGATCAGAACCAGGGGAAAATGTGTACCTCGTCCATGAGAGCAGCCTGTGTAGGACATGCCTTAAGAGGTGTAAAGAGCAAAGGACAGGGGTTCCTAAAGGAGGAGGAGGTGGTGGTGACGCGTTTGAAGAGAAAAGGATAAGGACTTATGAAGGACTGATAGTGCCAAACTCAGTGGCAACAATCAATCAAGATGTGTGGAGAATAAGAAAGATGGAGCACACAAACCACCAGACAGCATCGCAAAAGTCATCTTAAACTATTGAACAAATGTAAAAAATGTCAGTTTTAGGTAACTCTCAAAACTTTATGAATATTTGCATATCTTAGTATGTCACAAATTTATTTGGATTTATTTTCGGTTTCAATTGATAAATAAAAAGAGTGTTTACATGTTACTGTCTCAAAATGTGCTGTTGGAAGACTGTGACTAACTGTGGAGTCTTACCTGGCATTGGCAATGACCTCAGCAACCCCTCGACCTTTTAATGCTGACACTACCATGCACAAACTTTAGGGAGAAAGAGAGCGGAAAGAATGACATTCAATCATAATGCTGAAAATATACATTTTTTCCATCCAGTTAAAATAAATGTGGTACCTTTTATATGCAGAGACGTGGTCTTTATTCAGGAATACCAGGAAGGCTGAAAGTCCGTTTTTCATGAAGACCTCGATAGCATTGCCCTGATAGTGACAGAGATGCACAGTGGCTGTGTTGCAACTAAGACTTAATGACAATTGTGTCAATATTTTTATCCATCAATCCCTTTAATCCATCCATCATTTTAACCCTAGACTTAACATGCATCTTGACTGTCTCTTGTATACACACGCAGAAACCACTAATGTAAAACAACTGAGTAAGTTAACAATCTGATTTCTATGAGTGCTCAGAGACAAACTTTTGCATCTAATGTGAATGCATTCCAACTAAATCCTGCCTAGACATAATCGTAGTATAAGATGCACGTTAATTCAAGGTATCTGCTGGAGCATTAGGATGTCTGACCTCTAAAAGGAAACTCATGAAGCGGGCATCCTTGATATCCTCATAAAGCCAGCGTCTGCAACGGGCTGGTGGCAGATCTTTACTCAGCATGGTTGAAATATAGGAATCCCTCACACTGGCAGAGAGAGAAAGAGACACAGAGAAGGATAGACGACGGATGCAGACAACTAAAAAGCTAATGTATGCTCTTTATACGTTTTGCTGCAACTGCACGCAGCTGTACCTGCTGGGGTGGTGATTCCTGCAACAAACATCTCCAGCAGGACTAAGTGTGAATCTCTCACACAAGAGCAGGCTCTCTTTCCCAAACAGCAGCACACCCTCTGTGACTCTGAGGCCGCTTACCGTCACTACACACATCTTAGCCTTTATCTACAGAGAGAGAGTAGAGAGAGACAGAGATACATTAAGCCCCGTGTGAGAGGCACAATACACATCAGCACACTTCTCTCCCGGGACATGACATGGCAGCAACGCAGGCACTTCAGGCTTTACTTGATTGATCATTTTAATCACATATTCTAATCATTATTAAAAAGACACAGTTGAACACTTCATTATCAGAGCTGATTGATGGGGAGCCGTGTGACTGTGTGTTTCATCCAGCGCCAAAGTGGACCCACATGCTGCTTTCAGCACTGGTTGTAGCTAATGCTAACTGCATTGTGATAATGTGTGGATAATTCTATTGTCTCTCCTCATTTCACAGTGAGTGTGTGCACCTGGGCGTCTCCCTTTGTTGGCCCCTCTGCTGGCCCTCTGGGACACAGCACCCAAAAACCATATGGGGCCCCAACATACCCGCAGGCCGCTCACAATTTATACTAATCAAATCAGCCTCCCTACCCCCAGACACAGAGTCACACACTTTGTGGAGGAGGAGGCACTGCCTGGCCATTATTAGGAAAATGAATCACTGCCAAGCACACAATAGGAAACCTGCTAAGTGATCAGAACCTCTGGTCTGAATGCACACAGAGACACGCTATGACGGATAATATCACTTGTCACGTGAAATTGTTTAATAAGAGTCAAGGTGAGCGAGTCTCAGCTACATGGCACAGGGATCTTACATTGAGCTACAGAATATCATGGTCAGATTGTACTGAATGGAAGTATTCCAACAGTGAATACTGTCCCTAACAATGACTGCATTTCAGAAACTACTACAGACACTAGTTACATTTATTGTTTTCAAAGATTAAATACATAACAATAAACTAGTTTCCTTATCTCCTTACTGTGCACTGGACAGATATGTGTTATCAGTCTGTGGGTGATTTAGCTGATGATGGGAAGAAGGAGAGAAAAGGAGGACTTTTATTGACTGAGAGCCTAATGTCAGACCATTGATTTCTCCCCCCACACATTACTGTCATAATCACACTATTGGCGCTGGCAAGCTAATTATGAGTGGGTCTCCCTTTGTGTGTTACTGCATGTGTGTGTGTGTGTGTGTGTGTGTGTGTGTGTGTGTGTGTGTGTGTGTGTGTGTGTGTGTGTGTGTGTGTGTGTGTGTGTGTGTGTGTGTGTGTGTGTGTGTGTGTGTGCGTGTGTGTGTGTGTGTATGTGCATGCGTGCGCATGCGTGCGTGCGCGCATTTTTCAGAGCTAATGATTGTGTTTATTTGACAGGAAGCTCAGCAGGACTCACACACTGAACCACTGCAAGACAACAGGACACACTTGCACACATCACACACTTACTAAGCGGATGCAAGACAGCTTGCATCACCTCCTACTGTTTTTATTAATACTTCTGTCAGAAACATTAAAAGCCTCGGCTGGTTGCCGGAGTGATGAGAGTCCCTGTCAACATGTGCCTTGGTTTCTAACTCACTGGAAGAATGCAAAGAGCTGAGCTGGGCCTCGACATTAAAACATTACACTAATGAGGAAAGATGAAATTCTGATAGCAGCGCTGGGCTATTGGAATCCCTTAGTCTACATCAGATAATTATGATTGTGAATATTAGCAGGGCAGAAGGAGGAATGTTGTTTTAAACCCAGCATACCAACAAATCCTCCTGTGCTACAGTACCTCCTCTCCAGGGTGCAGCTCCTGCAGGATGATGCGTATGTCCTGGCAGTCTTGTGTGAGGGAGCATGATTCGGAGGTGAAGGGGTCGGGGGGACCCTCAGTGACAGCAGTTGTCTCATTCAGAACAGGGAAGAAGGTCAGACGGTCAAAATCCTGTCCCCCCTCCTCTTCAGCCTCCTTAGCCTCTGCTCCAACTTCACACAAGATCTTTGGCTCTGTTACAAAGGAAACACATTTTCCAACTGAGCTTACATCCATCACCCACATTATAGTATAAACCAAATAAACAAAAAATCATCAGGCAACACTTTTCTTTTCTTTTTTTTTACCTGTGTCACCTTCTGTTCTAGTTTTGTTCTCCTCAGACATACCAGTCCTTAAACCCAGACACAGCGTTCCTAGCACCTGTTTTAACAACACATTGTTGTATTAAAGGTTGAACACTGAATAGGACCCTGGTCCACAGATTCTGCTCTAAACTAAAAGGCTATACCCGTTTGGATTGTCTTAGAGCCTTTCTGCGGATGCGTGATCTGGTCCGGTTGGGTCCTTCAGCAGCGTCTTGCACCCAGTCTCGATTCAGCAGAACCCCTGGGCCAGGGCCAAACACAGCTCTCTCCCTCAGCAGCTCGGCCTCCACATGAAGCCACTTGGAGCTCACTCGCTCCCACTCACTGGCTCTTAACTGGGGCACAGAAACAGGCCAGGACCGGGGGAATAAATGAGACAGAGATAACCATTATTACAGATCCAATTTTGACTTTTTGATTACATTAATTTCAGTATATTCTTGGTTATTACTTTTGTACTATATAGTATAGTCATTTTTGTCAAACCTGTAAGTGGCTTGTCCTCATATTCTCGAACATGCTGTGGCCTCTCTGTCGCTGTGACTCCATGTAGGACAGAAACTCCTACAACCAAAGGAGAGTAACCTGATGGGTGCAAATGAAAAGAGCGAGCGGCACAATCGCTCTTTCTCTAGCTCATATTGTAAACACACAGCACACATCATGTTCACGGAGATTGCATATTCATAACGGTATTGTTGTTTCCTCATGCAATTACAATGCATTCATACAATTACATCTGTTCTAAATTGCATTCACTGGGCAAAATAAGCTAGTGGCTACAGTCTTACAATAACCCTGTCTGAAAATGTAATCATTTGTTGGTGTGATCTAATTAACATAAACATTAATATCACTGAGCCACGCCACAGTCAAGGGCAAGGCTAGTGTGTGTGTGTGTGTGTGTGTGTGTGTGTGTGCGCCTTTACTGCGGGTGAGTGTGTGAATGTATGTATGTCTGTGTGTGTGTCGATTAAAAGAGAAAAGAAAAAAATTGAAAAACCCCAAAACAGAGCCGTGTTGACACTGCAGGATGCTCATGTTCATCAGACACACTGGGATCATATCTGACTGTTAACTGCTTCATTAAGCCCATCATCACAGCAGTGCTCGCTGAGAGACTAGTGAAACAACATGTGTCCATCCTCACAGCTGACCCAGGAAAGCCATTTCATTGACTGAATGAACACACAGTAACTCTTTATATCTAGTCTTATTTAAAGATGCTAATTTTGTGTTTTGCCGAATAACCCCATTAATGCAATAATTGATTTCAAGCACAATAAAAAAAAAAAACTACTTCTGTAATACAAGAGAGGCAAAAATTCCACATCATTTCAGAATAAACCCATGTGTAAAGTTGACAACAAACTTTGAAAAGCCCTCTGGAGAATGAAAACTGTTTCTCTAAATGACTGACTGCCTATCCAAATGGGAAGTTGTGCAGAGAAAAAAATAAAAGAGTAATTTGAGGAGAGATTATAGAAATATTACAGACAAAAACAGAGCGTAATAATGAAGTTTGCAAACTAGAGCTGTGTTGCAGCAGATAAACAGCAAGTCGGCGTCATCATCTTCTAATTTCATTCCTTTATTTGGACAAACATAAGTAATATATAGCATTAATTACCCTATTTAGCAGATAGGAACCTCATTGGCTTTTTAAATGCTGCATTAAATACATAACTCATCTCTTCCCTCTGCAATTAACATCAGAACATCACACTCATTTCCATTTTAATGACTTCCCAACAATACGCCACCTTTGATGATAAGGCAACATAATGTCAACTTCATTCTGGGCTGGCAGTGAATGTGTAATGAACTTAACGTGATCATTAGTGCTGTTAATTATCTTTCTAATATGAGGACACAGATATGATTATGGAAACTGCATTCGTTGATGAAATAAATCTCTAGAAGAATTGCACTGAAGCTTGACTGAGGACACAGTTTGCCTATCAGTCTCTGTATTCTCATTCATTCTTATTCTTCATACCTACAGAAGGCTTTAAAACTCCTTTTTTGTTTAATAAAAGTAGATATCTGAGACCCGGAAACTATGCTCAGTGCTGTGTAGAAATACATCACTATGGATCCAGTGGCTGACAAGAAACTCCCCATAAGCTCATGACTTGCCAACTAAAGGTAATAAGTTGATGATCCAGAAATTAATTAATTACTCACTTGTTTCTTCACGAAGATGAATGTAAAATGAACTGAGTGGCTGACCACTACTGATGATTTGAACAACTTTTTTTTTTTTATTACTCACTGCATTCTGCAACCTACTCAGAGGGAAGTGGTGCAACTCACAGCAGAGAGGAAGAAGGCAAATATCCCTCCCTCTTCTTCCCCGCCTCTCAGATGGAAAAACAATTCATCACCCTCTCTGATAGCCTGTCAAAGACTGATATGATAAAGAATAACATCAAATGAATAATGTTTTCATCAGATTGGTACCACTATAATTGCCAACCCGATTTCGGTCTGCAAGAGAAGCACACAAACAAGAACACACGCGCGCTTTGTGGGGATGAGACAGACACACAGACGCGGTAATTTCATGCCTGTGTGCCTGAGTAATATGTCCCCGCTCCCTGCTCCAGATGGCTCAACGTCTTAAGCGGTGTGGGGGAACTAATGATGTGGGCCACGTGTTTCGGGGGGAAAAACAACAATAAATGCGTCTTTAACCTTCAGCAGCAAACAGTGTGTTGTAGTGAGTGTTCCCATGGATAGGCCTAACACATATCAATTACTATGCCCACTCAGGGGCAATCAGCTGTGATAATCCAAATCCATTTAAAGAAATAATCAAACACCCCCACAGGGCTGGACGGCCCACAGCACAAACACAGCAGTGACTTTGGGATAAGTGTTTGGGCACTGCACTCTGGGATGCTTGGTTACCTGGGAAAAGGTAACAATCCCACACTCCTCAAGAGGACAACAGTCATCTCTCTAGCCTGTCTTGTGCCAAAGAACCAAACTTTGGGGGAAAGTGAGTGTGTGTATTTACCTCTACTGTTACTGACTCTTTGTCTTGTCTGCCCAAAGCTGAGCGAACAGCGCTGCTGATCGTATCAAATGTCTTCTGAGAGCTGCTGGCCACCTTCTGCTTCTGAGACTCTGAGCAAGAAAACAAAATAAAAAAAAACATCAAGAACAAAGCTAACATTCAGGAATCATTTCCCTCTTCAGTTATTAGCATAGTGAGAGCTAACCTGTGTGTAGCCGCCAGGCTTTGTGTGCCATCTCCTCCCACAGAGGGCTGATGTCAGTCATGCTGACAGGCCTCGTCTCCGCTGTGTGGCTCGCTGAAATCTCTATCTTAGAGGATTCTTCAAGTGTGTGCTGCCTCTCCGCCATGACCTTTGACCAGCAGGCCTCCGCTAAGGACACTAGTTCTCTGTCATCTGGAACACAAACACGCACACACCTGCGTTTTGAACTCTCTCTAGTGGCCCAGTAAACCTCCATTGAATCTACAAAAATGTCTGGCTTAAGTGATGGATGTAAATGAACCCTTACATACAGGCATTCATACCTGAGGTAATGTCTGCTCCGTTGCTGAGGCGTGCAGAATGCCTGGTTCTGGTAGCAACCAGTTGGTACGAAGCTTTTCTGTTCTGCACTTTTTGTGCCACACATCCAAAACCTTCGGGGTAGCTACAAAAAAGAAAAGTGTGATTGTTTAACTTACCAGTGAATCCTGGTTTCAACAACATGTTTCTGTGTATCCCAATGTATGATTTTTGTTTTACCTGCCCGATCGTATCAGTAACAGACAATGAAGAAGGCATGTAATGAAGTTCACATTTGCATTGTAAGTTGCCATGACAACATCCCACCGCTCAATGAGGGTCTGTAATGCCCTGATGACCCCGTCCTTTTCTTCTTGGGAATGTCGTGGTTGAGACAAGAGATAAAGCAGGACTTTATTGGTGCATGAGTAGAGGGCTGACACTGTCTTCTCTTTCTGAGTTTGGCCTTTCTCCAGAGCCTGTGAAGTATACGGTTATCAGATCAGAGTATTAAACTGGATTAATGTACCGGTAAGTGGCCTATGGGCAGATTTTCACAATGCAGTACTTCACATCGACAATTATCAGAATACTTTAATTCACAGGTTGACATTAGTTAGCATGTTTATGAATTTCAAATGTCAGATTTATGGTAAAAACATTCACAACATCCAAGTATATGGAGGTGCGAGGTTTGGGTTTATTTTTAAATAAATAAAATGTTGAAATTGAGACGTTTGGACTTATTTTTATTCACTGAAATAAATGTTTGATATTTCACAGCGAGTAAAGTACCAAAAAAAGGTACCGTTGGGTCAGCAGCCCTTTTTAATCATCAAAGTAAACATGTGGACCGTACCCAACCCTAGCGTGTAAACTAGTATAGGCGTTGGTCTCACCACAACAATCTGATCTCCAAGGAAGTTGATCAAACTCCCAGAGTCTCCCAAGAATGTTCCACTGTAAAGTTTCTGCTGCAGAGTCTTACTGAAGAGCACCACATTCTCCATCAACGTGCCCATCTGTCCTTCCGGAGTCTGACTCTTGCAGTCTGAGAGAAAATAAAAAGCAGCACATTCAGATGAGAGATTTTGATGTTGGGCATGGTCAAGCCAGTTGGAGCTATGAGGGAAGCATGCATTGTAATTGTACCTTGTGAGTTGAGATGAGTGTTGTTTTCTTCCTCATGGCTGAGCATCTGGATGATGTCCATGATTAATTCCAGCAACTCAGTCTGGAAACTCTGCCTCTGTTCCAGCGATGAACCGTCAGGGGTAAACTGTGACATTTAAGCATTTTATTAGTAAAAAACTTGATTGACACAGATATAGAAAAACTAGATGGACACTTTAATATGCAACAGCTCTTCTATTATGCTTGATTGACATCTTGTCTAAAGTGTAGGTATCGGTTGTGGTGTGTGTGTGTGTGTGTGTGTACATATAAATTGAGCTTGTCTAGCTGGAAACACCTCTACAGAAATCTGTAGTTCTGCAGACCTAGTGGTGTTCGCTCTCTCCTAGTGGTGAATCACATTATAGTACCTTGGCTCTGTCTTATTTAGTAGCTAAGCAAAGAGTGGCACCTTCTGGAGAGATTAGAGTTTTGCAGTATTTGAAGAGCCTTTTTTCAGTGGTCGCATTAATGCATATGTGTTGCATGTATGTTAATATGTGAGTGTAATCTCTGAGCCAACAAAATACAGTAAATAATTGGTTAAATATGTGTGTGTGTGTGTGTGTACGCATTCACCTCCAGCAGCAGAACGAGAGGATGTGCGTTGGTGCTGACAGACACATTAAGAAGACTGTCCATTATTAGAATACGAATGAAGTCGCACACCGGCTTCCTGTCTGAATGATTCTTGAATTTGTCTTCACCTTCACTCATTACGCAAGGCTCAACCCCACCCTGAAAGAAGTAAACAAACCAGTGCATAAGACAAGAGATAGGACAAATGTTAGATTTCATTAATCCAGAGAAAAACACAAACCTCTGAAACAGCCACAGGGTACACAACTCCAGCGAGTGCATGGAGAAACTCTGGTGATGCCCACAGTGGGTCTCTGGGCCGGAGGTTATGGAGAAGACAAAGGAACTGCATCACACTTGCTGTGAGCTGCTGCTCCCATGATGCATCAATGCCTGACATGTGCTTTGTTGGAGGAACAGGCTGTTAAAACATAAAGAGTAATACATGGTATTGCACATTATTAATTTGTGGTGAGAAATACTGAAGGTGTAAGATTATTACATTCCTACCTGAGTGATGATGACTTTGACTAATTCCAGCAGTATTGTCGCAGCTTCAACACAGAGTTGCTGAGCAGGATTGTCTGCTTGGCTGTTAATCAGTGACTGTAGGATATCATCCAAATGCATCTGTAGATGACACATAAGAGCATTATCACAGGGATGAAGATGAAGCTATAGTTATAACTGGCTAACTTGTCCCATGGCTTGCCCATCATCAGATTTAGTCAGCTCTCCATTGCCTGGGTATGTATGAAATATTCACTTGTACTTTAACTAACTTTTACTGTGTCTTTTAACATTTTATCAAGATCTCCATCATAATTGTTCTAATTCCTTTGTCTCATTGCTTAATGCTGTGTTGCATGTGTCAAAGCTTTGCTTTGTTGCTTTGTGTTGTTTGCATGTACGTAATGTGGATATTGTTGATGTATTACATCTATTGCCGCTTCCTGTTGTTCTGTCGTGTCTTGAGAATGTTTCTGCTTACTGCCTTTATGGCATTTTGATGTCTGTTGTAAATTTGAACCTGTCAGTTTCCTGTTGCTTTGGTCTCAAAACATTTGCCAAAAGGGCTACAGTTGAAAATTAGCCAGCTGGCTAACACTGGCACATTTACAATAATGTTGATTAATGTGTGTTGTCCTTAAAAAATGACGAAGGAAAAAAAAAGATTAATGATGATTTACCATATGGAAAATTACCCACCGTCCCCTCTGCAGTGTGACTGGCCTTCCTTTCCACCAGCAGAGCAGCCAGGGCTTCAAACACCTGAGGTAGGTGAGAGTGTCTGATCAGCAGCCCCTGTAGAACATCAAAGCCTGGACACGTGGTGTTGAGGCTCTCATAAGACCAAGAACGGGCTTGAAGGTTGTCTGGTGAAAAGGCAAGAAATCAACAATAGAATCATCATGTTATCATGTTAACTGTTGTTCCTTACACTGAACGGCATGGAAATGTCAAACGAAAACCCCAAATATTTATAATAAAAGTACCTCTTTTTTGTCAGTATGTAAATACAATATAAAATCACTTTAATTATTTTCCTGCTTTACTTTGAGAAGGTATTCAACTCTATGTACCCAAGACAGCCAAGGGTTCCTCCATGCACTCTATGAGTGTAACTGGAAGTACACCCTCTCTGAAGCTGCTCTGCTGGCTGGGACTCAACAGAAAGTGTGTGAGCAGGACAAGACCCAGTTTCAAGGTGGATTGGTGAAGGTGGGGCTGAAGGAAGACCAGGAACCAATCACTGCTCAGGGCATCTAATAAGGCCTTCGACTGACTAGTAGGGAAGAAGAACATTACAGACTGGTTCAGTTAATGTTTCTGCTATGATATTTTGGCACATGAAATACTCAGGAAATATGTTTTGGTTTAGCTAAGTAGTAACAGATGCCACTCACTCTTTGATTAGAATGCTGTAGGAGTTGAGGATTTCACAAAGAGAGAATAACAGCTGGTTGCGGATCCAGATGAGGCTTGCTGGATCAGAACTCTGAGCTACAGCACAAATAAGACAACTCTGGGTCAGTACTGACAACAACTTGTGTCATCCATGAGACATGTAATCGACTGTATAAGATGTGGTTGGGTGTTATATGGTGTACCTGGCGTATCCTGTGAAAGATCACTGTCAGATAGCTCGCTGCCTTCATTCATGTTACTAAGACGAGGGAGTGTGTAGACCAGGAAGAGCCCAAGTCTGACCAAATAAAAAGACCTTTTGAAGGACGTTTTGAATACAGAGCTATTCCTGAAAACGTTATTGACCTTATATCTTTATGTAAAAATATATAATATATGACAGGAATACTAATGTTGTGGCAGATGTATTCCCAGACTGTACCTGCGTATGTCCAGAGGGGTGAAGTGAGCTTTTAGGAGTGATGTGATGACACAAGAAATTATCTTAACCTTCTGAACGGTCACAGCAGGATTGGAAAGCTCAAATAGCAGCTTTGGTAGCAGGCCCATACTGTGCATGATCACTGCATTTCTGCTGTCACTGCCGAGAATGCAGAAAGAGAAATAGAGAAAGCATTAATATCCCATTGACCATAAATCTAATTCAGCAATCCATGCACGCTTTCAGTCATGCAGTCTCCAGCCTCTGTGACTGACTCAAATAAACATTCCCATGACTGTTTTAGTTGTACATTTACATGACATTGATGCCCAAGGCTGCTGCAGATGTTGACAAAGAAAGTGTTTTCAATCCTGAACAGGACCCTCTTAATTGTGTAATCTAACTAGTTGGCCATGTGACTTGAAAATGAATTAGATTAAAGCTACTGTGTTCTTTGTCACATGCCGATAGCTGTGGAGATTACCTTGAGGACAGCATTTCAGCGAAGTGGTTTAGGATTGAAAGGTCCAAATTATCTGATGTGTTCTGCCACACCTAAAAGACATGGTATAATGAGACAGCAACACAAAATAAACAATTTTACATTTACAGACGTTCCAAATAAATACTGGGTGGACATAAAAAATGATCCAATCCCTACAGCTGCTGAACTTTTGTGCTAAAATGTGGATTCTTACTTCCAGGTCACACAGCAGGGCCTGGAAAGCAAGTGTGTTCGGTAGGCAACCAGACCCAGAGCTCAGCTCCACTGAGTTTGAAAGATACAGTACCAACTGAAAGGTTCTGTAGCTGACCAGACTGCGCTTCATCTTTAGCAGGAAAGCTAGTAGCTACAAGGAGAACAAATTATACATACCAGATCACAATAGTAAGACAGATCACAATAGTAAGATAGCAGATTTTGATGTCTGTTTCTACATAACATGACTGTGATTTTGCCAGGTCCGACCAACCTTGTATCCGTTGATGCGGTTCATTTCCTCCTGCATGGCAGAGTTGGTCTCCAGAACAGAACAAAGTACTTTGACAGCTGCATACAGGGAGCTATCATCAGGCGCCATTGCAACTAGACTGAGAACAACTGCAGGCCCACCAACGTACAGGAAACCATTGGATGCACTGCTGGGGGTGAATGTACGCACACCTAGAAGGAAATAGACCATGAGCTAACCTGCAAGAATCAACCAAACTGCAAAAAAAACTTTCAAACAATACTTTATTTACCAAAATGTCCAACCAGGGCTGCTCCTATTGTGCGAGATGTACCGCTTAGGTGCTGGCTGATATTTTGAGCTAGGAACACAGGGGTTGAGTGATCCCGAGATGTTATCCCCATCTGTAATAATTGCACACAATGATTGTTATTCTGTAGCAAACCAACAAACACAGAGGTTCAACATGGACTCATCTTACCTCTTTAGCAATCAGTCTGCAGTCCACCTCATTGTAATCTTCTCTGATCTGCATGACAGTGGTTAATGTACAAATTGCTGGGTTGAGACCAAATGAGATCCTCTCCTCAGGGACCAGCCTGAGAGGGAGACACTCAGCATCTAGATCATGGCCTGGACACAAAGAAAGATGTGGGATGACACAAGTAAGTAAAGTAGAACTGCTCTACAAAAGTCAAATGTCATGTGGAACCATAAGCATTACAATCTATTAAGACAACTAGTTGTGCAATTGCATTAAATTATATGTAATTGGTATATTAATTACAAACTATTTCTATGTTAACAATGTCCTCACGTAACACATTAGCAAAGTTGTTCTGCATCAGTATACAGGTCCCCTATAGCAAAGAAAATCATTTGTTCTGCAATGAGCACCATAACAACACGATTTACTGCATCCCATGGCATGGTGGAAAGACATACATAGCACAAAATAGATGAACATAGACTGATCAAAATTACATTCCTAATGCATCTAGAAACAACCTTATGTTATTCTAGGCTCATATTTGACTCAGACCACAAACAGATATATAATTACAAATTCAGCATGTATAACATGCTCTTATTCAGGACAACTTACTGTAAGTAAACAAAAGACATTCTGTGGAAATCCTGTGAAATACTTGCACAAGATCTTGACACCCACCTGTGTTGCGCAGAGCAAGGAAATTGCCCTGGTAGGCGGTGCCTTGTGTGTACATGACACCCACGGCCTCAGGGCTCAAAGCTTCTTCAAACAGGTAAGACGGACCCACTCGCCATACTAGAGCAGCATGCTCCTTCCAAAGAGCTGGTGTTCCTATCAGGCCACACACATCAATCACAGCTGCGGGGTCCATGGAGACATACTGACCAGGGAATGGCTGAATGTACCTCATCTGACGGAAAATGCAGAGGCTATGATACATGAATACATAAATGACAGTTCAGTCATCCGCTGCTCAGATTCTCTCCTCTTGTCATACCTTTCCTGTCCCCACTGCCTTGCCGTTGAAGTAGGCTGAAGTCAGACAGCTCTTCTTCACGTCTTTGGCCATGACCACAACCAGGTGGTGCCACTGACCTGGGACCAGCATGCTGGAGCAGCGGAACCTCAGTGACGTAGGCAAAGAAGAGGGGGGAAAAACTTCTGGCTCCATCATATCTGTTGAACAAAGATGGAGAAAGACATTCGGTCTATCTCTGCAGTAAAAATGTATGATGCAACTATTGTGCAGTCCCATTTTAAAGCTATAGTGCCTGACTATTTTCTATTAATGAACGTCCGTTACATTCAAGCCATTTCCAAATAAGTTAATATAATGCTAATTAAGTTATCAGCGCCACAAAACTCTCTCTGTATTTCTAAGTATGACTATGTTTACAAAATGGTGTAGTCCGGTGACATCCGGGCACACCAGGTTGAGTGATGCGTTTTACGTCACCGCAGACAAAGGGCAACAGCAGTGTTCAGCTTTGTAGAGAAAGAGGACATAAAATTAGAGCATTATTACCACTTCTGACGAGTTCAGGATTTTTTTTAAATCATCTGTTTCTGTGTGGAAATTAATAATGCGTCGGTCTTAAAATAGCAAAGACACTTGCATTGGGCTTTGCGTAGGGCCTTTGCGTCGGGCACTGTGCCGCGCTGCACCAGGTGCAAGATAGGTGTAAACAGAATTAATAAGGAATAGAGGACAGTTTTGAAAGCTAGCAAGACAACTAGAAAACTAAAGAAATTCTCCTACTTTCTTTAATTAATTTTGTCAATCAATAAATGTTATGTGAAGTTTAAGGTAATACTGACCAAACTTTTTATTGCTCTTACCCAGGTATGTAAATGCTTCCTCCTCTGTGGAGATGACCAGGCAGCCGTCATAGGCTGAGAAGGAGATTGACAGACAGATGTACTGTTGTTCAGTCCGTGACATGTGGCGAATCACTGACAGTAGACGGATTGGGTGGGAGTCACATGCTGAACTAAACCGGTTGATTTGGAACCAGCAGGAAAATGAGAGACCAGCTACAGGAGGAAAACCCCGACAGTCTAAAATATGAGAGAGATTATTAGCCATTGTATTCTGTTTTATTCACAAATATGTGAGTATTAAGCATTTAGACTCATCCCTTACCTCCTCCAATTCCACCTGTTGGGATTGAATCAGCAGTCACTCCTTTCACTGTCGCCAGAGAAGGTAGGAAAAGACAGCTGCAAAGCATGCCATCACATGGCAAGAAATTTGTAAATAATTGATATTTTGCGGGGTTTTTTAACATTACAGAGATTTCCTCACAACCCAAACCTCACTGGTCATTGTTGCAGCACATACAGTACATTCTGATTATTTTACATAGAGCATAACTATACAATAAGTCCCATTTAGTCATCAACTGTAGGTTAGTCTCTTTGATATTGCAGGACTGCACAGACACCCAGTAAAACAAGGACTCACCCATATCCACTCTCGCTCATGTCAAACTCTACAAAGGCAGGTGAGGAAGAGAGTCGGTGTGGCCTGAAGGTGCGTGGTGATGTCATGGTCACCAGACTGATGATCTGGTGGACAGGGATGGCCAAACCAGAGGATTCACTGCGAGTTGTAGACTGTAACAAGCTGAAGGTCCGCTTCAGTGTCTTTCCTGAAGATCCCAATGCGGCTTCTTCCTCTGTATTGTGATCTAGTGTAGACAACACAACCAAAATCCAATGTGTGATCTGATTGATGTCTGTGTTTGAAAGGCCAAATTACCCCTCAAGTGGACTGAAACTAACATGCATGAGTAAAGGGCAGGTATAAAAATAACAGAAAGATGAAGTCACTAGAACAAAACTAGTCTGTACCACTTGAAACAGGAGCTTTGACTAGTGGGTGACATTCTAGTTGCGACTGCATCGCCGTTTTGTCTGCCAAGCACATGAGTGGGTCCCCTAAACACAGGAACTTCCTGAGGAGGAAAACGCAAACACAAACATCAGATGTCAGATTCAGAATATTGTAGTAAAAATTGCAATTGTAAAAATAGATTTAAAAAGAAAAAAAGCCTCTTCATACCCAGTGCAATTAAGAAATGCATGTGTCTGAACCTCGGAAACGGAGTATGTTTTACCTGAAGTCTGATTGCGTGATGGCCTGGGAGGAGAGCTTTTCCAAGATGCGAGTAACCGGTAGATGTAACAGGTGGTTTGGAGCCAGCAACATGCTCTGACAGTGAGCCAGGAGTGTGGAGACCAGCCCCCCCTCGCACACTATCTGGCGGTTTCGTTCAGATTTAACCATGGCCTGGATGTGGTGCGCCAGTGAGAACTGGACCTCCATAGAGAGCTAGAAAAAGAGGGAAAGGAATGTGTCTTTAACTGGGGCCATAGCCTGTATTTAATAAAGTGCAACTTAAGAGACTGTAATATATTCAGTCTAGAAAAAGGTACCTGTGGGTACTCAGGAGTAAATACGGTTGGAAGAAGAGTCATAATGACCCGGATTGCTCCTGGATGAAGAATAACATGATTGCAGGTGAACCTACTGAAAGCCAAGCAAAAAACACAAAACAAAAAAGTATGGGTTGACACTTATGAGATCACATTCATTCCCTCCAATTTAGATATGACTGTAGAGCAGAGATCTTCAACATGGGGTCTGGGACACTTAGGGGTCCTGAGAGTTACTGCAGGTGGGCCCACGTCATTGTTCAATCATTTTTAAAAAAGTTTCAAAGGTAATATGTCTGAAAATATACATAAACATGAGTCCAACATATTAATAGCAAAAATGTACACAATATTGATGACACGCTTATTATAAAAGGTAGCCACTAAGGTAGCCAGATACAGTTAAGCTTAAGGATTCAATGTGCTACATGTACATTTAACATTAAAACATGAAGTATAAATATACGAATGAATGTCAATAATTATTATTATTTTAATAGCTTAGTATTGTATGTACCATCAGATGGTATGTGTAAAGACTTTAGGCCGCCCAACACGTTATTGTACGCCCAGGTTAATATGCAACTAAATTTAATACAATATGTGCTGGGTCCCTGCTCTGTCTCTCTTTCAACTAAGGGGTCCCTGGCTTAAAAAACATTTAAGAGCCCTGATGTAGAGAAAAAATAAAAATTATTGTTTAAGAATATGGTTTCCACAACCTCCAAATACTTAGAAATATCCACCTGTACTGAGACTCTGTGCTGACTGTGGAAATACTGGATGGTGTGTTTCTGGACCTTCCATGTGTGTTCTCCATCGACTGCTGGCCTGATATCAAGTGGACAGGAGGAGACCCTGAATGCACTCTTTCATGGCCTGCTGGTCCATTTATCTCTTTATCTCCGTCACACCCATCCTCTGGCTCTAGTCCCAAGTTTATCTCCAGAAAAGAGTTTGTCCCTGTGGCGAACTGGTCAAGATAGGAAAGCAACCTTATACATGTCCGAAGAGTGACAGGCAGATTGGGCTGTGGTGTGGTGGAGGGAGCTTCAGGGGCCTCTGCTAACTCAACAAACTGGTGGAAGCTCTTTTCAGGAGACTGGTGGTCCTCTGCAGTCCTTAGAAAGGAGCCCTCCTCTCCATCAAATTTCACTTTCTCAGGGCCTTCTATGTAAAAACAGCCCAGCTGGAGTAAAGCCTCTGCCAGCCTTTCATAAAAGCCACCAGTCTCAAAATGATGTGCATTTACTGTGTGAAGATGCACAGCCAAAGCCAGAATGTGTAGAGTGAGGAGGAGGAGGTCCAGCAGCAGTTGGTGCCCGAGGGACTTCCACACTTCTCCCTGAGGAGGGTCAGACAGAGCTCCTTCCATGTCAATCACCACAGAAAGCAGTCCGGTGAAGCCTCCTGCTCTCCTGAAGGCGTCCCAGTTGTTGGGGCTCTCCATCACCTTTAGCACAGACTGAAATACAAAAGTAAGAAGTCAGACAGACCATTTGGACAGTGAGCAGGTGGAACTTAAGCCTAATCACACACATGACAAAGCGAATTCTATACTTGTATTTTGATAGACACTAAGCTTAGCTCAAAGTCTCAGCATTTAATAGCATCTCCCTGGTCAATTAAAACTATGTCATGAAAAATAGATGAAACGCTTAGATATATCATAAATCATTTCTGGTAACTAGTTTTCAGAGGTGAACAAAATCACATTAGCTTTATTCAATTTAGAGACCTAATCCATCAGGTAGGTAATGTGTAAGGCAGAACGCAGAGGGAAATGTGATTAACTGAAACTGGAGTAATCACAATGGCTCTTAACACTTGCCAACCCAGGTCGTACCCAATCTGATTGCCACCTGCTTTAACCATGTTAGTACAAAGAACACAAACCAAAACAAGCCTGCATTCACAAACTAGCACACACACACACACACACACACAC
>NC_045749.1:13670042-13682654 GCF_008692095.1 Etheostoma spectabile | reverse complement strand
CACACACACACACACACAGCAAGTAAGAGCTCTTCTCACTGCCATCTATAAAAACGGACACATACAGTGGGTGTGTAACTTTGTTAGGCTTAATCAGATCTCTGTCCCATTCACTGATCTGATAGAAGTGGTAATCTTGAGAGTGCCACACCACAAGGCTGCTGGCCTAATCAAATTGGTCCAGAGTTAACAGCTAAACCTGTTGTGTTGTAGCAAATCAATCTGCATTTGTCTATAATGTAATGAGGGTCCCACATGCTAAGAAAAAATAATTCACTAGCTTATTATGTTTTGAGTGCATTACAATGTGTTTGATTTGATGTAAAGTGGAGACTATGTTTACAGATCAGCTGAGATCACTACATATCTTGAGTGTTTTTGGATGTGTGTGTGCTGTTGTCTGTGACTGTGGGGTGAATCTAAAATGTAAGTACCTGCAAAAGGTCCCGCTTCAAACTAAGCTCCTGCTGTGTAGAGGAGCAGAGGGCTCCTATGGCGGTACTCATAAACTCCTCTGGGTTAATTTCAGCTAGCTGCTCCAAAATGCTCAGAGTAGGACTTCGATACTGATCCTCATCCAAGAAGATCTTTAGGTAGGGAACCATACCAAGGTTTCGCACTGAAACTGGAATATACATGCAAAGAAAATACACACAAAAAATAGACAACAGCAGTTTCAAGCCCTGACATAAATGAAAGAATGAATTGCAGATGGTAAAAGAGTAGGGAATCTAATCAAAAATTGGACATGTGAAGAAGTGAATGTGTATACCTGTGTTTTTGATTGAACGCAAAGTAAGGGTTGACACAACTTGAAGCATACAGGTAGTGAGCAGTCTCTCACTTTCCTCCACATGTGGCAGCTGCTGGGGGTCTAAAGAGCACATTAACTTTAGATGTATTATTTGTCCACATTAATTCAGTTTTAAAGTCACTCACTTTGAAAGTAAAATTACTGAATTATGACTTATTCTTCACTCAAATTTCAAATTCTCTGTAATGACGTATTATTATGTTAAACAATCACTCTCTGTCTACTCTTAGTAGTACATCCTACGTTGAGGAAACAAATATGTTGGTTCATACTTATTTGAGGGGGAGAGACAACTCCAGCCTTCCTGAGGATTTTAGCTCTCCTACGAAGCTCATTGAGCAGCAGCTCTAGCAGGCCCCAGTCACTCAGCACCTCAGCTAGCATACCGCTGTGCACTGTCATTCTACAGAGCAGAGGAGATATAGATCTTTGAAAAAAATCAGCAACTTTATCCTTCCTTACCTGTTCTGTGTTTATCTGTCTTAATGATAAAACTAACCAAGCTTGTGCAGTACAATTTGAAAAAGGTTAAATCTTTGTTTATTTATTTTTTTATTAAATGCTCATATAATGATCATTTTCAGGTTCATAATTGTAAATAGAGGTTGTACCAGAATAGCTTTACATGGTTTAATTTTCAAAAAACATAATATATTTGTTGTACTGCACATTGCTGCAGCTCATCTTTTCACCCTGTGTGATGAGCTCTCTGTTTGAGCTACAGAGTGAGGCATCTCACTTCTGTTACATTTTTGATGGGAGTCACAAATGCGCAGTAGCTAGGTAATGACAACTAGCTAGTCAGAAGAAGAGTATGAGGGTGTGCCACGCTAGCAGCTAGGTGAGCATTATAACATGTGTTACAAAGTTTGTCATGGAAGTAATAGCTGGACTACAATAGAGCAGTTTGGAGCAGTTTGTGAACAGTGTTTTCTGTTGGAGATGGTAAGTGCCTTTGGGATGGACTTTGGATTTTTTCACTTTATAAACCCATAACCTGCACAAAAAATATATAACACAGTAAATAAAGTAAAGGGAAAAGCCAGAAAATAAGGCTTATAAGGTTTATAAGGTTGGCAATTGAGAGGAGAACAACAAATTCTGAGTAGCATCAGATACATTCAGGATAAAATATTTTAAGTAGGAGTGTCCTGAACAATTCAGAGTATCTACAGTAGCACCGCTCACCTGTGGAAACACTTGAGAGCCACCACTCCAAACTCTATCCCCGCCATTCCTCCAGCCAGTGTCCCAGCCCAGCTCTGCTTCAGCACACCCAGCAGTGCCCGCAAGGTCTCATGGGGGATGTAGTTCAATTTAAATATCACCTGTAGGAAATAATGTAATCAAACCTCAAATGCACGGTATATCAATGAAAAAGCATGCAAAGGACTTTGCTGTCAACATCAGAAGTCATACCATCTCTAGCATTGAAAAGAATAGTTTTTGTACGGGTGCTGGTTTACGCCACAGACAGGCAGCCAGCTGGGCCATCGACTGGACAGTCCACTCCAAGAGGAAAAAATTGGCAGGGTCCCTCTCCCATATTGTCTGCTGGGTTCGAAGAAGCTGGCAGCATAGCAGTGAATCCTGAGAACGCAAAAGGGAGGCCTGCAGCAGGTGGAAGGCAGGCAGGTTTTTTACTGCTAAACCTGGAGACAGAGGGACAATAGGAGAGAAAGTGTCAGTACACTTGTCTAAGGAGGTTTTAGCCCTTAAAAATGGGTCAATGAATAGAATAATAGTCTGTGTGTTGGTTTGTCTAATGTTATGAATTGGGAGACAATATGTTCTTCTACTAGTCTATTAAATATGGTACTGCAAAACAATATCAGCTTGAGGTCAATTTAGCCAAAATATATTTTGAATTTACAGCTCAATTTTTCAGATTTCGCTCTGTCAAGGTCAGACAGTCAATTTTAAAAGGAAAACCAATAAATTACAAACAGCCTTTAACGTAGAAACACATGCTGAATCCAATAAGCCAACCAAGTTATACATACATACATAAACAGATTAAAAACAAACAGCACAACATCTGTGAATGCAAAAGAAAAGTAGCATAATCTGCCTTGATAGAGTTTGTTCGCTGCATTGTCAAAATGTTTAAAGGAGGTCTTAGATTTGGGAGCCAAAACACACTTGTGTTTGCTGCAAATAAATATATACCTGGTTAGTAATAGGATTCATTTTCATACTTAATCAAAATTGCATCAAATCCAAATAAGATCAGGACAAAACAGTCCCTCTGGTGCCTCTGCTGGAAAGAGATCTTCTCCTTGATGTGATGGATGGGTGCTGAGTGTGTGTGTCTGTGTGTATAATTATATGTGTGTGTGTGTGTGTGTGTGTGTGTGTGTGTGTGTGTGTGTTTATTACGGACACTCTGTTTACGAGTGTTGGATGGAGGTGTGTGTGCATTTATGATAGATGGCTGGTTGCTGTAGGCCAGTGATGAGTGGATGTGAAGCATCCTAACAAAGTTAGACGGAAAGCCTCCACTTCATCATCCCAGACATAATCACCTCAGCTTTCTGTTAACCTGAGGGGTGTTGTGCACTGCAGCGGGGTAGCAGTGGGGGAATGGAGAGCCAGGGTGTGTGGGAAATCAAGAAAATGGAGTGGAGCAGTTTGGATGGGTTATATGAGGGCAAAAGTGCAAAGAAGGGATGAACTATGTGTTCATTTGGGGGGCCCATCCCCCTTCCTAAGCCTATATTTGCTGAGTCATGCATGTGATGATAATTAGATGGTTTGGAGTGTATATTTGGAAGGGATGGTTCAGAGTTTATCCTTACAATACAATCAGCTGTTAGTAAAGATAATTAGGGAGGGGTGGCCAGAGAGAATAATAATGCAGAACTTACAAAGTGAAAAGGACTTGACCTACCTTTGGTGAGTGGCGGGTCAAACTTAAAGGCTGGAGGTTGGGGATTGGTGACACAAAGAGCCACTTTCAGCTCAGTTTTTCCCAACAGGGTGAAAGATGCAATAAGAGCCAGCAACTCCTCCACAGGCTGGAACTGTTCCACAGGAACACCTTCCTCACAGCTGGTGATGGTATAATGACCAGACAAAATGGTTAAGTTAAATGCATTGCAAAGAGTAATAAAGATCTCTCTGTACTTACTCTTAAGTAAGGCTGGGTAACGTTGAAAAGATTTGATACCGGTACCAATACCAGTTCCCTAACAATAATTTTTTCAATACCAATTTCATAAAATCCATTTTAACAAAAAGAAATTTCACTTTACAGCACAATTTGTGTTATTTATTCTTCAGCTCCTACTAAGTGAGCCCTGTTTATGTGCGTGATGTAGAGTTGGTCCTGATTGTCTCTACAATATGCAGACAGCCAATCTCCACCCTCCTTAGGTATTGGTACTAAATGTCAAGGTATTTGTTGATACTAGATCCTAAGGAGGCAATTCGGTCGGTTCCTAAAAAGTGTTGAATTCAGTACCCAGCCCTAACGCTAACAACAAACATTTATATGAAGAATTGCACCCATTGAATGGGCTGTATATTTACAACATGAAATTCCACTTAAAGTGTAACTCTCACCAAAATGCTACCTAGGGTCTTTTTGTAAATGTACCCGAGTCAAACTTTGGTTTAAATGCATAATTAGGACAGAAAGGCCGCTTTTAAGATTCACTGTATTTTTGTTTTTCGGTCAAATGGCCTTTTGAATCTAGGGCTACGGCCACTACTATGATATCATCAAAATCACCATTTTAAAACACAAAGAAGGTTTGACACAACATGAAACTTTGCTCAAAGTATCACCAGGGTCTTTACACATGAACTTCAGCATTGAGAACATCGTTGGTGTACACAGAGTTTACTAAAAAATAAAGGTTTTGAAGAGATTTACATTTTAATTCCAAAGAATGTCCATTTACTCTTGACCAAGACCAAAAATAACATAAATAACGCATTCTTTTGATGCCTTTTCATTTCTTTTAAGGAGTATGTTCTCTCTAAGCACACTCTTTGATTTCATTTCATTTGTTTCATTCATCTTCTGTTCATGTCCCTTTAGCTCACCGTTTCAGAATGTTCTCAAGGGCCCTGTAGCCGTTGTTGGTGTCAAACTCCACGAAGAGGGCTGGATTGAGTGCATAGGTGTCTCTAATGAAGCTAAACACAGCCACAGCTACCTGAGCTAGCAGCGGCCCTGAGACATCAGCACTGATGTGCAGAAGGTTCTGGATGCAGATACGCACACAGTTCTTGACTAATGAGGAAAAGACAGTGGTCTTGGTTAGTGAATAAGCAATTACTCTGCGATATATAGAGTATATCAGAAGAATAGTGCCTGCACACTCAAAGTTTCCAATTTGAGAAACACATCACCACAAACAAGTACTGCTTCAAGTGCACATCTCTTTTTCAGTGATACAGTTCCAATGAATTCCTTAACTCCTGTCTTCACCCAGATTTGACCAACTGCTATAGAATAATGATTCTATAGCAAAGAAAAAGACTTAAAATGCTGATATCTTTTTGGTGTCCAAAACAAATAGGAGTAAACTTCTGGGTAGCAGAACATCTAAGTGAATTATCTGTGCTAAAGGAGGCATCATGTGAGGTCTTTCTGGTGGGATGCTTGGTCATGTGTCTCTGTATAATCAACTTATTATTGGAATGAACATATCTGTCAGAACAAATAAACTCTAATTAGCCACTTTCTGTGCAGCTTTTTTTCTGATGTATTAACTACAATGTGTTTAGTGGATCTAATGCAGTATAGTATATTATAACAAGGAAGCAAAACTATTAAATGACCATAAGATAAACATAAATGTTACGTCTACAAATAGTTGTCAGTTACTTCACCTTGCAAGCTCGGAACAGTGTTGCTTGTTGCTACAGCCGAGACTGCCCTGAGCATGCGGGAGGCCTGATGTCTCCATGCTGCGCTGGTCTGGTCCCATAGTGATGTGAGGCCAATGATAAGACACTGCAGTTCCTGAGTTTCCACAAGTCTCTCAACATTGGCTGGCTGTCTACAGAGCTGAAGGAGAACCTGGAATAGAGCAGTGGGTAAAACGTTAGGGTGAGACCAAAACCCAATGAAAAAGGATAGAAGCAGCATAGATGATAGGAAAGTAGCTCGCATGATGAGGAAGAAAAACACAGAGAGTAAACAAAACGTAAAATATTGCGTCAGCTGACCTGCGTTAGGTGCTCTTGAAAGGTCTCTTCAATGGCCAAGTCCTCCTTTTTAGCTGGAAGGCACACTAGCAGGTACAGACATTTCACCAACGCAGCAGGGAGCCCTGGGTTTATACAGGGCAATATATCCTACACACACACACAAATTATTAATTAATATAAATTATCAACATAACAAATATATTTAATGTTGTCCAACACCAGTAAAGGAACTTGACATAAATAAGAGTAATTTCCCCATGAATGAGTGACTCCAATCAAATGTAAAAAGGTTTTGGGCAAGGTCCATTGACTAAAATTACGGAAACCTCACTTCAAAACTTTATTTTCACTCACTGAGCTGTCAGCTGTCAGCAGCAGCAGAGATTTTAACAGCAGCCATCCTTGACTGTATCTCCCCTCACAGTTCGTGTCCTTAGTATCCTGCCTCTGGAAGAATCGCACCACCTCACCACGAGCCCCCTCTGAAAACAAAAAACTCAACATGACTAAACGTGCTGAACAATGGGCCTAAAGAATGTGTAGTGAAAAAAATCAAAGACAACAATGGAGTAACCGTTTACACTGTAGCCGCTTCACTTCCCAATATTCAGAAATCAGTCAAATCCACATTTCAGTAAAGTGTACCAGTGTTCAAATAGAAAGAAAAATGCACATCTAGACAGAATGTGGGCGTTGTCCAATAAAGTTTCATTTCTGTTTTCAGAGAGAAAATTTGCATTGTTTCTATTTTGGTAAGTGTCCGTTTTTGTGCTACGGAAGTGCTCCGGTGAAATTATTTTAATGACAGGGACACCTAAAAAGATCAGCTGGGCCTTGACTTAGAAAAGAAAAGCCACACTTACAAGTACTAAATAAATACAACATGCTTTTGCCTTATTAAACTTGAACCCAGCATCAAAAAACAGAAGCATCTAAAAACAAAAAAAATTCTCCTTCAAACCTCCAGAAAAATACATAAACAACCATCTACAGAGGGACAGGGAGTAAGACAGGGGGACATAGACAGAACATCACTAGATCATTGTCATAAGAAAGAAAGCATCCACACCTCCAGAAAAGGAACTAAGGAACTACATGTTACATGCTTCCACATTTTTTGAACAGATTACATGTTTTGCTTTGGTGTTCTATTTTCAATGTGACGATGATAATGTGACATGAGTGACATTTACAATGTGAGAAAACAACTACAGGAAAAGAACAGCAGCACACTGAAAATGCAGAAGTAGCCAGAGGAGGTAGTAAGTTCCTCCACCAGGGAAAAAAAAAAAAAAAGCGGTTGAATTTGCTATGATATGAACAGTTGTTATCACCTGCAGGTTTTTCTGCCAATCTGGTGTAGATGTTATGGATGGTAGTGTTAGCAACGAGAATTGCAAGCCCCTTTATGTTCGAACCTTCAAGTTGGCCACCATCCTCACAGACCTTGGATCAGAGATCAGAGAGTCTATTATATAAAGAAACTGGTGGAGAGCAAAAAACACCTGTGATATACTGACAAAATGACACATGAGATGAAATTCCTATGTTTGGGTTCAAACTGTCTTCAAATGTATCTGTGATATACATTTAAACATTTTTGGTGTAAATTAGTTGCACAAAATGACATGTTGAACTCATTGGGTTGTACTTTGCCACATTTGGTGCATTATAAGATACAAGATGCAGTAAAACAAAGTAACCACACTATAGTTGAATACCAGCTGCTTTGGGTAATGCACTAAACTATAAGTAATAAAAGCCAGTGCATAATAAATGATCTTCAGTTTCATAAGAGATATCACATTTCACTGAGTTTGCAGTTCTTAAGTGAGGCCCTATGTTCTGCTCAAATCTCTGGTCATGAGGCTTCTACAAACAGTATATACCAACACACATACACACACAGAACTACGCACAACACCAAAGCGTGATTACGTGTACAGCTGTGAGCCCGATCAATGGTGTTACACACACACTGATCAGTGATGGAATTAGCCCAGAGTGTGTGGTCGGGTAAAAAAAGTCAGGAGGTTTCTTAATAACAGTGATGCAATTCAGGCACGGAGAATGAGAAATTTCTCTTGTTCCAATTAATCAAATCCAGGTCTGAAGCTATGGCTTTAAAGTGTTCAGTAAACTGTACAGATTTACTGAGAGACCACATGTACTTCCGTTCAAAGAAACATTGATGGGATCAGCTGAGGGCCAAACATCTGACTGTCACCCATAGACTGTATAATATTAAAGCCACTCTTTGTAACGTTTAGCGCGAGCTGTAGTTCCAATGAGACAACCCGTGGCGGCGCCGATGCAGGAAAAGTTACATAGTGTTGCTTTAAAGCAACACTAGAGAACTTTTTGTGACTTAAAATAATGTTTCCAAAATTATTTCAGTTGTTCATCAACTCGTAACAGGATGAACAGCAATTCTGCATTATCTTGGTGGCTCTCTACAGGCTTATCCGCAAAATGCAAGTTTGCCAGATCGAGTAGCAAATCTGCAGTTCCAATGAGACATAAAGGGACAATTCCACTTCCAACCTGTAGGGGGGGGGGGGATCGGGAAAAGTTACATAGTGTTGCTTTAATAGACAGAGCATGTGTGACATCACCCATTGGTTTGTGGAGATCTGCTATGAGTCGTTGAGTTTGCCGTTACGGGCACAGCCATACTGGTTGCGGATGTGGCGATTTTATACAAGAGGGAGGAGCCCTTACACTCTACGTTACGTTGCACACTTTCACTTTCATCAGTATGTGTTGCAGAAGACTTAAAACTTGCGACTGAGACCATAAACTCATTATGAAAATGTTTACTGAGGTAATAAATCCAGTGAGAGGTGGGTCACTTTCTCATAGACTTCTACAGAGCCCATCCTCCTTTTGCAACCCCACATGTCGTCCACTGCTGAAATTCAGACAGAATGCAGGTTTAAGGCATTCCGCATTTGCAGCATTTTGCCGAACCGGATGCTTTATCCATTAATATAATACAGTCTATGTTGCCACCTCATGTTGTCATTCATGCGGTATGGAGCGGTTTTGGAAATCAGTGTCCTGAGGCATCCACTTAACCTTTTCAAGGCTGGGAATTCCTTTTGAACTGTGGCTCCACTTTAAATTCTCCTGCCATGGTAGATTCATGACTCCACAGTTGATAGTAAAACAACTAAATTGGTTGGTTGATGAATAGCAAAATATAACTCTAAAAGAACAATGGGACATGATTGTCCCAGTGGGCCATACTTGTACGTTGGTGAATAGCAAAATATAACTCTAAAAGAACAATGGGACATTGTTGTCCCGGTGGGCCATACCTGTATGTAGAGAGGCAGGACTTTGACTAGATGTTCCTCTCTCTGCTCTAAAGGACCATGGTCAGTTTTGTGGTCAAGGCTCGAGCATTTGTGAATACCCAGCTCCTGTAGTTGTTCTCTGAGCACTTGTTGGAGACGAGGGTTTGTACAAGAGCCCTCCACTTTCTCTGCCTTCAACTCCACAGAGACGGATAACTCCCCTGAAGCACTCAGCTCTCCGGTTTCCTTATTGATCCTTTCCCCTATAGCAGTCTGGTCCTGCGGTGAAAAAGAGAGCCAAAAGTAAGAAATCCTCATTTAAAATCCTTAGATACCCTAAGTTTCAACAATAACCTAAATGTATTTTTAATCATATTTGTCTCCCTTCCTCAAATACATTTGTCCCAAAGCAAACCTTCAGCCCTCATCCCCTACCCAACACAGCACACTGTCTGCATTAAGAAATCACCAGATAGCACTGACAGTCATGTGCCAGTCATGTGCCATTCTCATTAACTGGTTATCAACCTCCATGAGGGGTCCGTGTGGTATAATTAATGCACAAGTTTTAGTAATTGGAAGCACATAATGCTAGGAAATATTAAAAGCTTTTAAAGCTTCAGATTTAACCACTGCATGGACACATTTTTACAGTAGATGATTAAAACCATGTTTTCATATTCTTTACTTTTATACCATGCAATATTTAATCTGCAGTAATTGTGCAGTAGTTTGGAATACCTAATCAGTCTTGTCACTTACAAGTTATTGTAATTTGAGGCGCACGCATGTAAGTACCTATTGTTCTTACAAATCCTAGGGTCTTCAATGGTTCTCAGCGTTGCCCCTAATATTGCCAGTTATTGCTCATGTGAAATAAAACTACTCTACAATGGAATTTGAATTCCTTCAGACAGGATGCTGATGATAAGGGCTTTACTTCTCTGTCACACTACTGTAAGTGTGAAAAAGAAGTCCTCCTCTCAAGCAGACATGTTACTGTTGACTAGAGCATTGTTTCCTCATTGCAGTTATATTATTTTGGACACTTTCTGTTTAGAGTCACACACTTATAATGAACAATGACTGAGATTGGTAGTGGCAGGCTGTTAAACCAATAAGCCAAATTCCAGTAAAATCAGTTATGATGGTAAAGGGAAAGACAGTTCATATTCCATAGAAATTCATTAATACTTTGTTTTCTCATGTAAGAATGTTCTTTGTCCAGAGTGTGTGGGAGAGACCAATAGCAAGAAGACGCAGAAGCATCCAAATGCATTGCTTACTTGTGAAATGAAAAAGCAACACATGGCCCAATTGACAGTTACATACAATCAAGTATGTCAAAGGAAAATACATGATCATGGTTACAATGACATTTCTGCGGACTTGAATATGCATTTTGAAAGAAAAATGATTCATGGTTAAGTCCTCTTACCTGTACTTGTGTGAGAGCCATCTGGGATTTTCCCAGCTCTAAGAGGACACTGTTATCCGTGTTGCATTAATCCAACTGAGTGAGTGGTCTGTCTCAGTTCCCATGTTAGAAGGAAAGACAAGCATAGACCTGCTAACACATGACTAGCCTTTACTGCGCAAACCCTTCTGTAAAACTACAGTCCCTACTAATCTGCACCAAGCCGACTGAACTTTGAACAAGCAGAGCAACTCCAATCAGCTGGCCCAGGTCATGTGCCTTCTTACTTCCTTAGTGAAGCAGAAGTGAAAAAGTGTTGTTTAGCTGGTTGGATGGGGCCCTCCCACCACAGCTCAAGAAGAGTCCCTTTTCTTTTTATAGACATGTCGTGTAAGACTGGTTGATATGAATCACAGCACAGGATCCCATGATTCAAGGCAGCCAGCAAACACCACTTGTAATAATAGATTTATTTTGAGAGATTGAAAGCTTTGACTTACAGGAGGAACAAATAGAAACAAATTGTGTTTAGTTTTATTTCCATTAAGGAAAGGTAAACAAACCTTAAACATCATCAGAAAACATCCAACCGGATGTTGTTAGTGTTAAATCTTGTTAATAAAGACTAATAAATTCAGAAGAAATACAATATATTTATTTTTTTCTAATTTGTTTTACATTTGGTTCCCAAAGTGGGCCTTGGATTGAATGCCTATAGAATGTGACTGCACTGGGATTGTGAAACTTCTGTGTATATCGGTGACGGAAAATCAAAGCAGTGCTACCCTATCTCAGTTAGGCAGCGCCATCTTGTGGGTCTCAGTGACATACAGACACCAGACAAATAGAGAAAAAAACTATCCCAAAAATAAATAGAAAACCTGCACAATCGTGTAAGCCTTTTGTTTACTGAAAAGACTAAGGCAGGAAAACTATGTGTAACCAATGACAATCATACAGTCATAGTCGTTATCTGTGGTTAACTGTGCTGGTATGGGCATGCTATGATGCTCATGAAGCCAATGATTAATTAAACCTTCAACAAGTATGAAAAGTAAAGATATATACGAAGAAAATACTCTGCATTGCATTACAAATATAAAACAAATATTACTATAAACCTATGTTTTCACTTATTAAAAGTAGCCTAGATACCTCCATCAGTCATAGAAATGACCATCAACTGCACTACGAGCTCTAGGGCGTACATACCCCAATTTTACATCCATTTTATTCAATCAGCAGGCCTGCAGTGTTGCCTCCAGATGTTGCCATGCGAGCCGATAACGTAGCCTACACTTCAGTGCTGTAACAGAGCTTTGGCTATTAGTTTCTTACATTCTCTGTTAACTAACTTTTATAAACTGACATGTTGCGTGCTGCAGCACGTGCAAAACCAAACCCTCCCAGCCAAAAAAGCACTCTCATTTCAGCCAGAGCATGCAGTCTCTGAACCCTGCTGAACGGATCGCACTAACTGGATTCATTAGGCTAGCGCTCGTTGCAATATCAAGATAAACGTTGGAGAAAAAAATATAGACCTAGCTAATAATACTTGCATGTATTGCATATGAGTTACATTCTTTGTTGAGCTAAATTGTATAATCTCTGCAAATAGTGTTTTTCAGATTTTTGCTACCAATATTTCCATGTTCAACACATGGATGTATGGGTTCGATGCATATACACAGTTAAAGAAAAGTTCGATTAGAGAACCATCATATTAACAGTCTGCGTGACAGTGCAAACTAACTGATTATTACCTTCTTTGTGTGTTCATTGGTGGATTGCAAATCAACTTTAAGGTGCACACCGCCACCTAATGTGGCGGAGTATAGAAACGAAATAAAAAAAAACTAATAATTAAAAAACATTAACACACCCTATTTTAAAATCCTACCGGTGTGATTAACCTACCA
>NC_045749.1:13662035-13670032 GCF_008692095.1 Etheostoma spectabile | reverse complement strand
GAATTCCCTGATGTTAGAACTCGATTCCTGTTCTGTCTCATATTTTTTAAATGACCCTCTCTGAATTATTTTACTGCAATGCATATGTTTTTAGAAACCACGTGTTTTAGAGACACAGGTGACATCACCGATCACGTGACCTGCAGCAACCAACGAGGTGTCCAGGGAGTGGTCTGATCAGCCTCAATCAGCTAATCAGTACAATAAAGGAGACCCGTTACTTTGCTGCGAAAGATAATCTCCCTTGTTACTTTATATCATGATGTTGTAGCGCCTCGTCCGAGGAACCGGTTTTTGTTGTTTTTCTGTTGCAGTTGCTGTTAGTGGATGTAGCAGGCCGCCTCTGTGCACCGATCATAATGCATCCGATGCCTGTGTGCTCCGTTAGCGGTGGAGACATATTTGACTGTATTCAAAGAGGAGATATTGAACTGTGTATACAGTTCATTCAAAATGACCGATCAATTCTCCAACAAAAAGGTAAGGTGGAATAAAATACAATAAAAAATCTCGATGTGGAAAATTTGCTGAATATTTGTGAAACTACAGACCACTATTTCCTACTGTGGACCTGTCAGCATGCAGTTCGCCTTTACCTGTCAGTGATGGTATTTCCAGATTTGTTTATTACAATGACAGAAAACCACAGATGGACATTGTTTTCCAAGAGAACAAACCTCCTGTGTCATGTGTCTGCAATTTATACCATTGTCTTTTTTTTTTTCGAGTATGATGTTATTTTCAAAAGAACACTTTAACTCCGGTGTCTCCTGATGTGATTTTGTCACAATGACAAGGGGGAACCTTACCCTGCTGCAGCTCCTGCTTGAGATGGTCTGGCACACATCTAGATGGACAGTTCCTCTGACAACACAGCACCAAGTCACATTGTGCTAAAGGGAACCCTAAACCCGAATCCAACGATCAACAGGCGGACAGACTTGCGCATGAATGTAATGCTATATTGTTACAGTCACAGAGACTGCAGATGGGACTGTGATGTCCATGTGTTTGTCTTCATCCAGGCTGGGGTGGTTTTACCCCGCTCCACTACGCTGCCCTGCACGGCAACCGCTCCATGGTTGACCTTTTCCTTAGTAATGGAGCTGACCCCAATATGACATGTGATGCAGGACAGACAGCCTTTCATTTTGCCTGCAGGTGAGCAGTAGTTCCACATTTAATTATCTGGTGTTAAACAAACATGCCTGGATTCTTGAGGTGACAATGTCATGATCTGAGCATCATGCATTTTGTTCTGCGCTTCTCCCTGTGTAATAACAGTTTGTGCTTTTGACTCCACTCAGGCAAGGAAACATCTTTATCATGTACCAAATGATGCGATATGGAGCTGATTTGCGCCTCATAGACCTGCAGCAAAAAACATCGCTGCATCATGCAGTCACAGGGGGCAGCATGTGAGTAGATGAAACAACACATCACGAACTTGGTTTGTAATTGTTTGGCTACACAGTCACACACAGACACACATATATGTTGCATACACTAACTATTAGTTATCTTTCCTAGTGTTACAGTGCACTATTTGTGGGAGACAGGAATGTTCCGTTTCTCAGACACAGACATGCACCAGGTGACACCCCTTCACCTGGCGGCATCCACAGGCAACACAGAGGTGGTCCGGTATTTGCTCAGAGACCAGGTACGAGATAGTCTCTAATCTCTCACTCACTGACATTTGTTCAACTCCAGTTGACCAACAGTATGACTAAACGTTGTCTTCAACTGGGCCCAGTGCAGATGTGACTATCTTTTAGCAGCAGCTGTGCACCTAAACCCTCTGTTTGGGTTTCAGAGATGTGCTGTGGATGCAGTTGACCAGCAGGGAGCGACAGCGCTTCATGTTGCAGCAGAGAGGGGTGCAGTGGAGGTGTGCTGGACACTGCTGCAGAGAACAGGGTGCGGGATGCTCTATCAGAAGAACCACAGCGGCCTCACACCACTGGACCTCTGCAAACAGGGGAAAACATTTAGGTGAATCTGCTGTTTTAAGAATTCTGTGGATATCACTGACTTAGTATAATAACACCTCTCAGTACCTTTTTAGATATCCAGTATGTTGCCTTATTTCTCTTGGGATTCTGATGCTGATTAATAGATTGCTATATTGTGTATTTTTCTCTAGACATCAGCAACTCACCAAGCTGCTGAGTCGGTACATTAATGAGCCAATACACCACAAGCCCAGAGAGTCTCATGGTGAATATTACTCTGTGGTTTTGTTATTTTCTTTGGAGATTAAAACAAGAGTTGTGAGGATGACAATGGTAATGATAATAATGGTCCGTTTTTAACACTTCATTGTATGTTTGTATCATGTGCCTTTTCTCACCAGTTTTGTATTACTGGACACTGTTTTATCCAACCCTGAGTGGAGCTGCCATCCTGCTGATAGCAGCCATGTTGGGAGGCTATGGGGGGTTAAGCTGCAGTTTGCTCTTCCCCTGGCTGGCCAGAAACATCTTCACACAGTTCCACCGCATGACCACATACCAAAGGTTTGACAAAAAGATGTTAATCAGTCATTCAACGTATTTCACTGTTTTTTATATCCCTGTTGAGACAGCCTCTGTCTTTCTTCCAGGTTACCCAACCCAATCTACTTGGGAACCCTCATAGCTGGCTTGTTTCATTCCCTGCTCTGCTTCTATGGAAAGATAATGCCTAATATCCTTGACAAATACAGCACACGTTATAGCTCATGCTCATGCATATTTGTATGTACAGTATCATCTGGCTTTTCTTACCATGCTAGCAATATGACAAAATCTTCTCAATGTTGGTTGGTCTATTTGTCTGTCCAACACTGTGGTTGAGGCAAATCTCAAGAAAAAGCCAAATTACTTTAAAAGTTGGTCCTTAATTATCAAGGCCCTCGCAGAATGATTCATAAATATTAGAGTGCCACCCTCAGGCCAACCAAAGGTACAGGTTTACAGAATATTATGCAGTGACACTTGGTATGCATATGCATGCTCCCCAAAGACTACATCTGTATTTTGGGCTCTCCACAAGCTTGCTTGTGAAAATTGTTAACTGGCCAGTGCTCTCTTAGTTGTCTTGCTCACTCAGATATAAACAGTATGGCAAATGTAATCTAGGATTTTGTATATTAAAATGACAATGGTTCATCCTTAACCTTTTGAATGTGTGTGGCCAATCAGTGCTCTGGTCCAGTTGGCAATGTTCCATTTCTCCCTAGTCATCGGTTTGTTCTGTAAGGTTCTGACTCAGGACCCTGGAAAACTGGACAGACCAGATGCAGATCCTCGGTTCTCCTGTATTGCTGACCTGGTGGAGAACAACCAGAGCCCACACAGGTTCTGTCCATACTGTGAGGTAAAACATTCACACTGGTCAGGGTTCAGAGAGCCATGGTGTTTTTGTAACCCCTACAGTATATCCATCTAATTTCTGTCTAGATCTAGATATTGACACACAGCCCTTCTCCTCTTGGTGTGTTCCTTCACATGGTCTTCCCTTTACGAAAAGCTCAAAAATATCAGATATCACACTGAATCAATGATGTAACAATTAAATGTGATTAAATATTTAAGGTGATTAAGTCTCTGCCAGTTGATTTTCATCCTATAGTGAAATTAAAAAGCAGGTATCTAAAGCAGTAAATGTTTTAAAGGTACAAGATAACACACAAAACCTGCCACTTCCTTTTGACAAGTATTATGACAAGTAGTATGTTCTCTCCTGCCGACCCTGTCTTTGATTTCCTCAGTTGTTTCAGCCCGACTTCACTAAACACTGCAAGCTGTGTGATGTGTGCATTAAAGACTATGACCACCACTGCCTTTTCCTTAACCGCTGCGTCGGCCGGGGTAACCACCGCCTCTTCATCGTCTTCATCCTCTTCATGGTTATTGCCCACCTTCTTTTTGTTGCCACGGCAACAAGTTACCTGTATGACAAGATGCCTGCGGGCAATCACAGCTTGTCATTGTGGCTCACATTGTTAGGGGAGGAGTTCTGGGTTGTGGTTATGATGGTTATGAATGCACTGACACTGCTTTGGGAGGCTTGGCTACTGACCGAGCAGTTTGATGCTGTTGCCACGGGAACGACCACCTACTTTAGACAGTGTGAGAGCAAAGCACGGCAGAGGTCACTAGGACAGCGCTGGGTTAAAGTACTGTCGTTTCTGCTGGAGGGTCGAAGACGGGTGGGCACCGGACAAAATAAGGACAAGACTTCCATAGACATTTAAAATTGTCAGTTTGTCTTGTTTCAGCTGAATTTGTTTCATCGCTCACTTACTTCTCAGCTCACAGAGTCTTTGGTGTGCACTCAACCTTATGATAATGTCCTCTTTAGATTCAATAACTCTCCAATGCCATATAACATGTTGTACTTGAATGCAAACTTTGGTTATCTCTCAATATTCTATTTTAATATACAGTAGGCTATAGAGTAGATTTGTCAGCAGATTTGTCCATAAAGTGGCTAGCAGGATAACTACCACTAAGAGTTTAGATGTTCAACTAGTTTTTAGAAACGTCACAAAACCCTTTTAAGATAACAGTGTTCTAAATAATGTATTGGTTCACATTGTTCTGTGTAAAGTACTGGATATTTCCAAAACTGTGTTTTAGCAGGTAACGCCTCTGAATGAATGCTCACATTTACACCTGTTTTATGTCCCAAATCAGCATTTTTTTTAACACCATTGTTATTGTTGTTTGGAATAAAGTGCTTCATGGTGTAAAGCATCATTCAGTGTTGTGACCATTTTTTTTACTCATAACATTCGCAAGTCCTGAGATTAGGGATTAGTGATAATGGTTAATAGCAGAAGACTTTGTTCCTCACATAATGTCATTACTACTCTGACCTGCTGCCAGTCTGAGCTATCACACTTCCTCTGCTCTCACTAATGAGACATGCCCTTTCATGCTTTCAATTAAACACACTCATTTCCTTTGCGTCCCTCAGGACCATATTTCTAGATTATAGATGATGTTCCCCACACCCCTCAGAGGCTGGAGTGTCTGGACTATGTGAGCGGCTACATCACGTGATATTATTTAGTGTCTACTGTACTGCCTGTCATACATATGCAGTGGTTAAGTTGAGCGCTTGTAATCCTGTATATCTCTGTCCCTGAATCAGTTTTATTTTATTTAACTTGTTGCTATCCCAATATGTTTCATATGTAGTAATGTATTGTATCTTTTGGTACAAAGTATATTTTGGTTTCCGGGACAATACCTCATTTTGTGTCATGGTGACTTTTAATGCTGTAGGGGGGAAAAAAGTTTAAAAAAACGAGAATCTTTCTCTTTTATCTCACTAACTATCTAGAGAGAAACAGGCTTTCAAGGGTTTTTTTTCAATTCAAAGCTTGTTTCACTTCTGATTTACATAGTGGAATCACTAGGAGCTAGATCATTGAATTTCATTGTTATGAGTGGCAAAAATGTACAGTAACAACATTTGAAGGAGAAACATTTTTTACACAGAAGTCAGCAGTTTTCACTTCTCCATCAAGACGGCTCACTTCCTTAGTGAGAGACAGACTGAAAAATTCTAAAGAGGAGGACAGCAGGAGAGCATCGCACAGCTGTGTTTTATTTCTTGGTAAAGCAGTACCTATCACATCAGCTGATTGGGACGATAATGCTTTCTCTTGTAGCACAGAAAGTCTGGCTCCAGACTGAGAGTCATCTGGTCTGCTTATCCGAGATGACATGGCAAGTAATACTCATGACTGTCTTTATTTCCTTCCTTCTGTCAGAGTCTGTTCACATCAGCATTCTTCAGGCACACGTCATCGGTGTGTTAATAATGGCAGCTAATAGTAGTCCTTTCTCTTTGGGTATGAGAATGTCATTTGATTTGTTTCTTAGTGATTATCAATTAGGTAGAGGGCTGAGAATTCAGTATTGCCATTGTTTAGACCCTGAGTGTGCCTGTGTTGTGGCTCTAGAAATGGCCCCAGTGGAGAGGAATACACTGTGCAGATGGGTTCACTACCATGAAACTATTCAGGACTCATCTGACTAGTGACAAACCAAAGGAATTGGCAGGTAAATTTCTCTTTTTAGTATTATTGCAACAATGATCAAGCAATGTTTTTGATGATTGATGAATGATTTATGTTGTATATGATCCAACTACCTGGTTATTTGAGCTCTCATATATGGTTAAGCGCTAATTTTGAGATATTTATTTGTCAGGGTATGAGCTGTATTTATTGATACATTACCAATGTTATACTACTAATGTGGTGCTAGTCCTTCCTAAAGCCTTCATTCAGGCAGTGTATCGTGGGGAATATTTGTCATTGATTGTTAAATGTAAGCTGAGCAGGTCATTTTTTGTTATGAAAAAGCACAGTCAGCAGTGTCCTTTTACTGCATTTTAGTCTAGTTCATCACATCCACTACCTACCAGGCTGAATAGGAACAAGAACATCACACGTGCTGTGCCTTTGATTATACAGATTGCTGAATGACAGAGTAGTGTGGCATTACTCCTCAGACTATAAATCTTAGCCTGAATGAGTCGGGATACTAAATGTAAGTGTAACATTAACGTTAACATTAAACCCAAAATGTATCTTACCTCTGCAGTGGTTTATAGATACAGGCACATGCTGCATTAAACATCTAATAGTGTGAATGGTGTCAGTTAAATCAAATGTATTGATCAGAGGTTGTACTTTAGGTACAGAAGAGACCATAATGAAATCACCATGAGCAAACAGATGGAGGAATTGTAAAGACTGTGGAGCGATGCGGGAGCTAATGTAAAGACATGGGTGACAAGACAGAGGACTCACAGCCAGACATATATTTATAGACGGTGAGAAATTGATACTGAGAGTGTGCAGCGGAAGGCAGAAAGACAGATAGCAAAGGAGAGAGAGACAGAGAGAGAGAGCAAGAGTCTGCAGGGGCTAGGTACAGTATGTGAGAACAACAGTACGCTGGGCCAGTGGGGCAGACAGGGGGAGTGAGATAAAAGAAAGGAGGGGAGGAAGAGGAGAGTGTGCTTGTGTACGTGCATGTGTGCGTGCATGTGTGTGTGTGTGTGTGTGTGTGTGTGTGTGTGTGTGTGTGTGTTTGTGTGAAATCAGACAGAGGACAGTGTCCAAGTGCAAGACAGTGAGCCAGGGAGAGAGATGCTCGGAGAGGATGTGGAGTAACAGGGCGAGGCAGCAGCGATGGGCTGTGAGTGTGTTTGTGTGTTTGAGGAATAGTGTGTGAACAGAGGGATGCAGTCATGTCTCAGTGAGAGGGAGCAGCACAGCAACGGTAACCATGCTGAGCCCCAAGATAAAACAGGCACGCCGGGGTAAGCACAGTCCCACCTTTCCTTTCTCCTTCCCTCCATACATTTTCTCTCGTTCCTTATTTTCTCTGCAGTCCATCTCCTTCTCTCCCTCTCTCACTGTCCCTACAGAGCTCTATTTGTCTTGCTGTCTTTGTAATAATGTGACATCAATATTGGTGTCAGTGCTTTATTGATAATGACTTCAAAAAGATAGAACAGCGCCATATTCATAGCACCAGTGTCATTCTGCATCCCAGTGACAATTGTCATCAGTGATGACCTAAGGTTTCCTGCATGATCTAAAGTATTGATGCTTTATCTTCTGTGTCCAATGCTCATTCATAGTTAACAGTCTATCTACTACAGAGTGACGTAATCCTGAGTGTCTCTTGATTATACCGTATATACTACTAGAAGATTTGATCCTGGAGATATTGTAGGTTGTAGTAACATGGCTGCTGGAAGGATAATCCTGCCTGCATCCTGACATGGTCACATCTGAACACACAAGTATCTCTATTTGTTCATGGTTTATTGGGTTAGCTTTTGATTGGCATGGTTTGACAGCTGACTCTAGATCAGAGGTGGTGAAAGGAAGGCAGGGCTCTCCTTGTGGTGCAAGGTGAATTTCCGAAAGGGTCAAAAAATGTCTATCAATCTATCTATCTATCTATCTATCTATCTATCTA
>NC_045749.1:13660915-13662025 GCF_008692095.1 Etheostoma spectabile | reverse complement strand
TATCTATCTATCTATCTATCTATCTATCTATCTATCTATCTATCTACTCCAATAAGTCACAACAACTGACTGTCTAACATAGTTCCTCTAACGCCGGTTAAAACCCACTTGTGACCGCTGAAGTCCGGACACCATATATACTGTACATGCCTCTCACATGACTGTGTGAAGATAAAGAAGGAAGTTGTCCATCGCAGAACCAACTCCTGGCACTGAGATTATCATCATGCAGGTGGTATCTATAGACAACCAACACACGCTGTTTCAGGTAGCTTTCGTGGTTGTGACAATAACCTTATATATCTGATAATTAACTTATCTCAGGAAAATAGATTAGTACTGGGTTTTTTTTTTTCGAAAAGAGTATCAACACCTTTGCTGTTTTAGAGGCATTTCAACCCTAACAGGAAGGGTTTCTTTCTTCTTTCTTTGTATGAAAATGGACATAACAGAGCGAAATATTGGCTGGCAACAGTTTCAAGAACCCTCACTTTTGTATATGTGTTTAGGCAAGGTTGGTGCTTTTTTGGCTTCTTATTCTAGACCAGCAATAAAAGTTAGACCATAAAAGATGATGCGAAGGAGAAATCCCTTTTCTATCTCCTTCAACACAGTTGGTCAGAGCAGTAGCCACTTCACTTTGCTTGCAACGCTTTGTGCGCTTGCCATCTCTCATTTGCTGTAATGGTATTCTCTTTTGATTAGATTCCCGGCTCCTCTCTCCTCTGACCCTTTTATGCAGCATTGTACAGCATCACAGAGCCGGATCTGCACTTACAAGCTGAGATATCAGAGCACAATCCTAAAGCAGTTAAGTTGTGTAGAGTCTAAGGGGAAGTTATTGGTGAAACTCTGAGTGATAAGTGTGACTGAAGAATTGTCAATATGAGGACATTTGAATGAATGTTGAAGTTCTTTAAGTCAATAGATTATTATTTTGAGGCACTGTAAATGAGATTCCATAATGAGATAGTCCAGTCCAAACTGAAGAATGTTTGATGCTGCACCATGTTAATTATATTAATACAAAATATTAATATGGTCTTAATTATGTTAATAAAGACCATTAACGTGTGTGTGTGTGTGTGTGTGTGTGTGTGTGTGTGTGTG
>NC_045749.1:13655848-13660905 GCF_008692095.1 Etheostoma spectabile | reverse complement strand
TGTGTGTGTGTGTGTGTGTGTGTGTGTGTGTGTGTGTGTGTAAATGATGTTTAATCATTACATATATTTAATCATTAGTTGAATAATTTCATTACTGGTAATAAGTAAGTTTCAGGTTTGAACATCCAAAGGCTAATTACAATGGTGGTGGAATGTACCTTAATACATGTATCCAAGTGCAGTACAATTTTAATGTACTAGTAGTAAGTAGTAGTAGTCAGTTATTTCCATTTAAGGCTGTTTAAGATGTTCTACGTTACTATATTTCAGAGGGACAAACTGTACTTTTTACTCCATTTCATTTGAAAACTTCACTTTACATATATACAAAATGTATAATGATCTAAAAATGTGACACATTACAATAGATTAATCTACCCAACAGTAAATACATTTTTAATCAAATTAAATTTACTCCACTTCAACCAAACACCACAGTGAGATACTACAGTAAAAAATCATTAATAAACAATGTGACATAATCTAACACTGTCTGGGGACATTTTCATACACAATTAGTACTATCACTTTTGATACCTACAATGGTGGAATGTAACTACAGCACAGTACATTTCCTCAGGTACTGTACTTAGAAACACAGTTGAGGTACTTTACTTTACTTAAGTATTTCAATGTTATGCCTTAATGTATACTTATATTACAATTAACAGGAAAATGTTATACTTTGTAGGTACTTTTACTTATCTAAAATTCTGAGTGCTGAACCGTTTTGTGTACTATTGTATGTAAGTAAATAATCTGTTTCTATTATCTGTTGCACTAATGTCATATGTATATTAATTTATTAAATATGAAGTGATGCACTTTGAGTAACGTTATTTCCTGAAAGGTAACAATTTGATCCTTGTACACTAAATAGAGTCTTTGCTGACAATATATATTTTTTAAAACAGTTCCTCTCTGAGATTTCCTGCCTTTTTTTTAAAAAGATGACTTACAAGACGTGCCATGTCTGCTGTATTTATAGATCCTGCTCTGCCTGCTCCTGCTGTCAGCATACAGTTTTGTTAATGACTGCTTCACATGGTTTCATGTCTTCTCCCTTCCTAGCAATAATGACTCTGCAAATGAAGGACATCCAGAACATAAAGTGGAGAAATAAAATGAGGAGTCCAGACAGAGAGCTGATAAGCAAAAGAGTGAGAGAGAGAAAGAGAGAGCAAGAGAGAGAGAGAGAGAGAGAGACAGGAAACAGGAAAGAGATTTCAGTCCAGAGCTTTGCAGATACCTTCCCTGCTGTCCTCAGCAGAAAGCAAGATGCAATTAACAGGAAAAAGATGCCATTGATTTCTCTCTCCTCTCCCTCCGCCTTCTGTTTATCTCTCTCTCGCTCTCTCTCGATCTCTCTCTCTCTCTCTCTCTCACTGACTCCCCAGAGATCCCTCTACTGTCACTGTTTTGTTCTATTCATTTGCCATACCTATGCTAATGTATAATCCATGCTTGGAATAATCAGTCTGTAGGAGTTAAAGCATAACCTGATCCAAAGCAAAACTCTTCTCTGTACCGCATGGAAATTGGAAATGATATATGCACTCATTTATATCTGAAACACATAATAAAATGTAATGGAGTAGATGGATTTAGATTAGATTAGATTAGATTCAACTTTATTGTCATTACACATGTACAGGTAAGGCAACGAATGCAGTTTGGTCTAACCAGAAGTGCAATAGCAGTAAGTGCAGGATATACAATGGTTCCGTAATGCAAGACATGGATATGTAATGAATAATATAGAAAAGAATACTATTATAACAGGTTTTACAGATGGGTTTGTCCTATGAATACAAAATATGATAACAGGTATGTGAGCAAGATTTACAGCTAGGAATTTGGTGATATTACTATATTGCAAATTTTTTACAGATATGTGCAAACAGCATAATATACTAATGAAATAGGTAAAGTTTGGGCGAAACTATCCGAATTAAAGTGCGGTGGAAGAATTATATTACAGTTAAAGTACGGTATGCGGATGTAAATGTAAACAATTGGTACTGTAAAATAATAACACAGCAGTGCAATGAAATGTAAGTAGTGCAAAAATTAAGTAGTGCAAAAGATGCAGATGTAAACAGTCGTTACTATAGTAACAGTCAGCAGTGCAGATGAACTTATAATATTGCAGATAACAAAATGGAGGCAGTGTGAGGAGGGAGGAGAGTCTGTCATTATATGAGGGGAGTGGGATCAATGAGGATTAGAGTTCAATAAGACAGCTCTGGGGAAAAAACTGTTCTTTAGTCTGCTGGTCCTGGTCCGGAGGACCCTGAGACGCCTGCCGGAGGGGAGAGAAAACAGTCTGTGGGCTGGTGAGGGAGTCCTTCAGGATGCTGCGAGCTCGATGCAGACAGCGTTTCCTCTGGATGTGCTCGATGGCGGGCATGGAGTCCCGGTGATGCGCTGGGCGGTTTTCACCACCCGCTGCAGTGCCTTGCGCTCTGCAACAGAACAGCTCCCATACCACACTGTGCACAGTTTGTCAGGATGCTTTCTATTGCACAGCGATAGAAGTTCACCAGGATAGTTGAGGAAAGCTGATTCTTCCTCAGTGTCCTCAGGAGAGAGGCGCTGGTGAGCCTTCTTGACCAGGCAGGAGGTGTTGTTTGCCAGGACATGTCCGCCGAGATGTGGATCCCCAAAACTTGAAACTGGAGACACGCTCAACAGCCATTCCATCGATGTGGATGGTGTCGTGTGCCTCTTGGCTCCTTTCTGAAGTCCACGATGAGCTCCTTGGTTTTGGTGGTGTTGAGGAGCGGTTATTTTCAGTGCACCATGTGGCCAGGTGCTGGATCTCTTCCCTGTAGGCAGTCCATCGTTGTTGCTGATGAACCAATCACCGTAGTGTCGTCCGCAAACTTGATATGGAATTAGATTCGTACACAGGCTTGCAGTCGAGGTGAAGAGGAGTAGAGAAACGGGCTCACACACAGCCCTGTGGTACACCAGTGTTGAGTGTGATGGACGTGGAGCAGTTGGAGCCTGATCGAACATTCTGGGGTCTTGTGGTAAGAAAGCCAAATCAATTGCACGTGGAGGTGTTGATGCCCAGGTCTCCAAGTTTGGCTATTTATGGATTTCATCTTAGGCAGGGTGTCTTCGTGGCAAAATGGACGTTGGTAGATTAATTTAAGTGGAAATCTGGATGCATGGTCAAGCCTGTGGGTAGCTGTACACTGGAGAGACTTTTTTTGGGGGGTGATTTTTTAGAATAATAACAAACAAAAAAGAAAGAAAATCCCCAATGAAACCTCTATTTTTATGTAACTCATTCTCATTCCGATGCTCTTAATCCTGCAAGCTCCCCTTTCCCTCACTATATCTCTATTTGTGTGTGTCCATTCAGCACGTTCCAAGAGCATGGTGCTTGGAGAGTTGTCTCGGGTGTCCAGGCCCTGCTCTCCTCTGGATCAGGAGAAAGCACTTAAAGCAGGCTGGCTGAGAAGACAACGGAGCATCATGAAAAACTGGCAACTGCGTTGGTTTGTCCTGAGGACTGAAGCTTTGTATTTCTACAAGGACCAGGATGAAACCAAGGCACAGGTGACACTCATTCAAGACAGTTACCTTATGTCACCTGTTGTCCCAAGAGGCTGCAATGCTGTGTGTTTGGATTATTCCATTTCAAAGCCTGATAAATATTGAAGCTTCATGAATTTATCTGATTAGTATTTTTTTCCCCCAGGGCCAGGCGATCTATTGTGTGTTCTTCTCTGACTCAGAAAATAGCTCATTGATTCTTTTAAATCAAGCAGCAAAACACATGTTGTATCCCTCAAGTAAAACTTTTAAGTAAAAAAAAGTTAAACACTTTTTTTGTATCATGTGACCGTGCTTTTTAAAGCTGCATGCTCTTCTCTTATATTTTTGTGTCAAAGTATAGCTGGATACATATTTACATTCCACCCTCTCCATTAAAGTTGTAGTGTGACACACACACTGATAATATGGTAACTAGCTGCCCTGTGGTTCTGTTGTAAGCACTTAATAGGTGACTTTTGCTCCTCTCTATGTTGGAGGGATCGGAAATGCACAGTACAGAAAGCACCAGAGGGATAAATGGATGAAGAGATGTTTCCCTGAGTCACCCCTCCCTCCATCATCATTACCTCCCTCTGCTGGACGGATGCCCAGAGCTCAATGTACTCAGAACTCTACAATGTTCAACATGAACCACACATCCAAGTCCAGAACCCCTAATTGATTTCTCGTTTGGCCCTTGAATACCGTTGATACACGTGTTTTCCTCCCCTGTCAGTCCATCTTTCCATCTGCCAATCTCACGCCTTCCTCTCCTTTCTCCTACAGGGTTGTATTCCTCTTCAGGGTAGTCAGGTCAATGAGCTGCCTGCCAATCAGGACGAGCCTGGACGTCACCCTTTTGAAATTGTTCCAGGTGAGTTGGCATGGTGAGAACTCTGTGGAAGTGAATAAGTAAGTGAGTCCATCTGTTTAGTACCAAGTGTCAAACCTTTTGTATCTGAAATTTAATGTTACACTAAATCCTGAGGTATGATGAAGCAAATCTGATATACAGTAATACCCAAAACTTAAATATTTTAGTTTTTATTGTTCAGAAGGTGATGAAACCCCAAATCGTGCAACATCAGTGCATATAACACAACCACTAGAACTTAAACCTAATATCAGGTTTGCTGTAAATTGCAGAAAGTATCTCTCCATCTTGCTTTAACTTGTCATACTGTATACAGCAGGTCATATTCTATGTGTACACATGCATGTGTTGATCTAGAAGAATCAGAGTGATGGATTGAAAACAGAAGTAACTTAATAGCTACATATGAATCACAATCCGTAACGCATGCATGAAATATGCAGAACAGCAGAAAGGATGCGATTTCCACGACCATATGTATGAGGGTTCAACAACGGCTCATTCATCTCTGCTTTTGACAGCATGGGGTTGGCTTGATTACAGTCAGAGGACAGTGGACAGTATGTACAACAAATCAGGAAGGCCTGCTTGGATGGAAGAAAGAAAGAAAGAAAGAAAGAAAGAAAGAAAGAAA
>NC_045749.1:13611870-13655838 GCF_008692095.1 Etheostoma spectabile | reverse complement strand
AAGAAAGAAAGAAAGAAAGAAAGAAAGAAAGAAAGAAAGTAGGAAAGAAAGAAAGAAAGAGAAAAATAAATATGAGTCAGTTTGCATCGGCTGTGATGGGATGGCGCTCTTGGAATGACTTGGAATGACCTCGGCCATATCAGCAGAGATTCAGCTGCAAGCTTCTTCTTGACGGCTGCCACTGCTCATCGGTACTGGTTTAACATGGGCCATTACTGCAGCAGGTTGACTAACACTTTGACAGTTCATCCTGAGAATGAGGTTCTCATTAATGATGGTAGTAGTACATTTTTTCAGCTAGAAAGGCTTGGAGGATGTATTGTGGAAATACTGTAACACCACTGTATTGAAGTACATTTCAAAGCAGATTGAACTGCTGGAAGGTGTTGTATTTATCTCCCTCTCTGGTTTTCTGTGTTGCCTGGTTTGACTTCTGCAGTTAGTGTTTTTAATTATGTATGTGGCTTCTCTGTGTTTGTGCATGCGTGTGTGTGCGTCTTCACATAAAGGACTATTTCAGTGTTAAAATGGTTCAACTAATTTACTATGGCAGGACAGGGTGGCTACCTGAGTCAATACTGTATTAATTCTTCAGGTAGCACATTTTAAAGGTTTTTGCAATACTGCAACTGGCAATTTAATAATGATTTCTTTTTTTAACTTTTTAAATACAGAACTTTTTAGAATTGTTGATTAATGCATACAGTTGTGTTTTTTGACATACATGTGAACCCCCCACCTCACAGACTTGAAAATCAACTTTGATTTGATTGAAGATATGATGCTCATTCTGGTTTTATCTCTCTGCAAGCCAATTTATGTACAACTGAACGGAGACCACTGGCTGCCTATAAGTTAAGAAAAACCCATTCAGAAATCCAAAACACAATGATGTGCTTTAGAAAATGGTTGGCAAGTAGATAAAGTGTGTTAGTGAAACAACAGTGTGAAAAGACACCGAGGAAAAGGTCCTGGACAGAAAGACAAATGAGACATGGTGCAGTTCCTGGTGTCCGGAGGGAACATTACTCTTTCTGGGTCATTTCTCTCACACACAACACACCATGCACCACAGTGCAGGGCTTAGTGAAGAATGCAGGTACTGATATACAGCCTACAAAGGAACCCCTACAAAAACACTTCTAAAAATCTCTTTTGGATTGTGCTTGTTAGAAGGTTTTCATCCGTAAAAAATGTAAGAACATTTCATGAATAGCAGCTTTGACTCTGTCATCTCCATCTGTAACAGAGTAGTGTTCCCACCTCTTCAAAATCAACCAATTGAAAAGTCAGATAAAGGAAGAGAATTTCACATAATGTAATCATAGCTAAACGGAAAGAAACTAAAATGTCAAACTGAAATGTCAAACTGCGAGGGATCAACCTGTGTGCAGCCAGAGGAAGGAGAGGCAGGGAGGCAGCGCTGCATGGCTTCTCTGTCTATATTTGTCCTTTAAAGGGGGTGCTGGAAGGTTATTGGGAATGCTGATATATTCAGTTGCTACAATACAACTGACTTTTTCAGATTATACAATTTATGTGATCAGAAAAGTACTTATAAAAGGTATCTGTTCTGTGTATGATTCCACATATTTGAAGCACAGTGGCTTTGAGATGTTTTAATTATTTTGTCCTATTGATTGAGAAAGTAATGCAATGTATGTGTCTTCAGGGGGAGCTGGAGAAAAGGATCGAACAGGCATAAGCCACGAATCCTTCTTGCTGATGGCCAACTCTCAGAGTGACATGGAGGACTGGGTCAGAGCCATACGGAGAGTCATATGGGCTCCACTTGGAGGAGGTACAGCATACCCATAAACACAAATGTCCATATACAGAACTGTTTAAGCAAATTCAGTTATGAATGCTGTGAATATGGGACTTAAACTTCTAGGAAAAATTCTGAGCTATTAATGACCTGATTGGTGTTCATTTTATGTGTGGCTGCAGGTGTCTTTGGACAGCACCTCGAGGAGACAATGTTGTACGAGGCCCAGTGTGGCCCTCAGCTCTTAGTCCCAGTGCTGGTTGAACAGTGTGTGTGTTTCATACGTGAACATGGGCTCAAGGAGGAGGGCCTTTTCAGGGCCCCTGGACAGACCAATCATGTTCGAGAGCTGCAAGATGCCTTTGACCGTGGCGAGAAGCCAGTGTTTGACAGGTGACACAATAAGAGCAGGCATTTTATCTATAGCAGAATGCCAAGCTATAACCTATGCTGGATAGTATTATTCACTGTATGTCCATTCACTGTCTCTTACAGTACCACAGATGTCCACACAGTGGCATCACTGCTAAAGCTGTACATTCGGGAGCTGCCAGAGCCCATAATCCCATTCTCCAAATACACACAGTTTCTCTCTTGTGCTCAGCTTCTTACCAAGGACAAAACAATGGTAATTACATATATGCAGAACACTGTAAAATTATATTTCCCAACTTGACTTGGCAATTAACATATCTTACTTTTCTTTAAGGGTATCATAGAGCTAGGCAAACAGGTGAAATCCCTTCCTCAGGTCAACTACAACCTCCTTACATACATCTGCAAGTAAGTGAACACTACTGTCTGCTGTCAGTAGATGTTGAGCTAACTGATGTGACTGTGAGGGTTTTTATTGTTGATGCTATGTCCCATTCACTGTTTGATGATTGAGGATTTGTCAGCCTGTCATACAAGAGAAACAACATTCGTTACACCCACGTCCTAGTCATCAGGGGAAGTAACGTCAAATTGATTGACTCTGGATGTGAATAATTGCATGTACTGTCTGCCATTTGCATCTTCTTTCTGCTCAGGTTTCTGGATGTGGTTCAATCTCACTCCAATGACAATAAGATGAGTGTTCAGAATCTGGCCACTGTGTTTGGACCCAATATCCTTCGGCCTAGAGTGGAGGATCCAGTTACCATGATGGAGGGTGGGTGACAATGTCAACATACTGTATATTAACCTGCTGCACAATTTGTGACACAAACTTGCTTTCCTGTCAATACGTACAACAATGCAATGGAACATTTCAAGCAGGTGTATACTTAAGTGTACAGTATGTGTGTTTGTCATTATAAACAGGAAGTTCACAGGTGCAGCACCTCATGACTGTGCTAATCAGTGAACACACCCAACTTTACCAACGGGAGGAGCCGGAAACTGAGGCCAAGATTCCCCCACAGCAACAGCAGAGTCTTATCCAACGGTGCAAAGTGGAATGGCTCTCACAAGAAGCCACTGCACCGCCACCTTCCTCCGGCACAGGCTCCAAAACTCCTACAGAGGAACCCCAATCTTTCACCACTTGTACAAACAGTAAGCCAACTGCACCAAGCCTTACTACAACATTGGAGAAGGGTGCGGATGGTCAGATTGAAGGGAAGGGCAAAAGTAAGACAGAAGAGAAAGTTGATGGAAACGCAGATAGCAAAGCTGAAGGAAAAGGTGGAAGTGAAGTAGCTATAAGCCCCAGTAAACAGTCCAAAGCCCTGCCCTCCTGGAGGTGCTCTCTCAAAGGCGGTGCAGCATCTGGGGGGCAGAGGGGTAAAATAGGGGGCTCAGCGGGGGATGTGTCAGCAGCTGGTGGGAGCAACTGGCTGATGAATGGCCTTTCGTCCCTCCGAGCTCATAGGCGCACAATCTCATCCGGTGAAAGACTTAAAGACCCTACCCTGAAGGATTCAACGCTCTCCCTTAAAGAGACAACTCTTCCACTCAAGGACACACAGAGAGACTCTGATGAAGACTCCTCTCAAACGCCCTTGTCTTACAGAGCCCTCCACCAGTCCCACAGACTGTCTGCCTATGACAATGTTGCCCCCTCCAGTCTAAGCCTGCCTGCTGACACTTCCTCTATCTGGACGTCCTTTGAGATCTCGTTGGCCGAGCCACAGGAAAGCAATAAGACAAGGAAATTGGGGCAGGGTCAAGAGAGACCCACAGACGTGAGAGACAGTGCAAGTACTCTGGATCACAGTGCAAGTGGTACTGAGGATGATCTCACAGGAACAGATGAAGGTCTCACCAACATGCTGACTGAGGTCAAGCAAGAGCTGAAGAAACAGAGGACTAGCTATGAAGCCAGCATTCGCAAGTAAGAATGAGCAATTTCCTGTCAACCAACTCAAATCAGCATGAGTTGTAATTCTTACTTTTTCTTCTCTTGTTTTAGGTTGGAGGAGTCCTGTTCTAAGTACCAGTCCCAGGTAAACCGCCTTGAGGAGGAGCTGGACCAGGAGAAGAAGAAGTTATACATGCTGGAGATCCGACTCAGGAACTCGGAGAGGGCACATCAAGACGCAGAAAATAGAAATGTTCTCCTCCAGAAAGAGATGGAAGAGTTCTTCAAAACCCTTGGAGATCTGACCACAGGAGCATCACGGACCAACTAGACCAGACCAACCTGCCTTCATCTGGTCCATCAGAAGAGGAGCTTGATTACTGGGAAGACCAGTCAGCCCCAAAGCTTTGAAGACCAAATACCTCTTGTGCGGTACTACTTGCCATCGTGTCCTCTTTAGTACAGCCGTCTTGTGCCTACACTGACTAGTGCCGGTGCCAAACAAGAACTCCTCTGGACCAAGAAAGCATTTTACCATTCCACAAAATTCCTTAATATTATACACCATAGGCCATGTAGCTGACTATTTCTTGACTAAATTCCTTTGTAAGAAGACAGAAAAAGCCGTATTGATTACATGAGGTTCAGTCTTCCCATACACACCCTGTTCATTTCACCTTAGAACTCATGTTTTTGAAAGAAATTTTAGCTTGACAGTAAAAGAAAGACACATTAAAATTTAAATCTTTTATTTGCTGGAGTTGAAGACAGTTTCTGATGTATATAATCGTCTGTTAGTGAGGCATTTTCAGATCTAAAGGCTAAACGTCACACAACTGGGCTGAGCAAAACACACCACAACAGTTTAACTCTGCTGTCATATTAGCCAAACCATCAGAAAACTGCAGCATTATCCCAGTAGTGCTGAATGGCTTGCCTGTCTTTCCTCTAAATATACCTGCACTAAAACCAGAAAAAACTCATGCGTGGTCTATTCTATCTTTTCTATTTTTGAGGAGATGGAGAAGAGGAAAATGACAGAAAAATATGAGAAGGCCACAACAGTTAGTTGAGATGTGGCCCAGAACAGGTCAGGGCATGCGTCACAATCCCCAAAGTGCATTCTGGGAGCTGATGCTAGGGGTTACTGCCTGGAGTGCCCAACCATTAAAAAGAGCAAAGGAACATTTTGGGAATTTGAGCAATCAACTACATCCAAGATTACCATGGCAAGTTTCCTGACTCTCAGAAAACACACATACATCTACAGTAAAATGTACAGATCAATGACTGACTATATTAATCTATGAATTATATTGCACAGAAAACAAAAAAATAAAACAAAATGCATATAAATAGTACTTCTGAATGAAATGTACATTACATACCATAGACATCTCCAAGCTTGAAATAAATAAATAATGCAAATACAGAAAAGAAAATTGATCTTTTTTCACATTTCTTTTGAATTATGTGTGCCATGATATACAAACTGTATCTTTAAAGAAATGTGTTTGAGTGAGTGTGTGCTTGTGTGAGGTAGAACTCAGAAAGATGCACCACAGAAGAGAGGAGCATCTACAACAGAGAGGACTGAAAATCACTTAACTGAGTAAGGGCACTTAAATTAAATTTTTTTAAATATCAGACAGCTGTGAAAAACGCCTGAAAGAACCAGTCAAAAGGGTAAAGTGACTAATTGAGACTTAGTCCCTGGTGACAATCCCCAAATACAGAACTCATTCTAGCCAGTGGAGTGGCCCATATTAAATTGTTACAGCGCTAACAGTAATCACTGGCTCCTCACTATACCACATTTCTATTTACTTACATTCACCCTGTGTTTGCTCATCCAACAGACAATCGCTTACAAATTACATCTAAATAACTAAACAAGTTCAAATACAGTCAGTTAACAGTGTGCTATAGTAAAAAAGAAATTCAGTGTCAGGGCAATAAACCATTTGACTGCTTGTCGAGATGCACACAATCAGAGGTGACATAATACTAAGAAATAAGTTAACTTGGATACACCAAAGGATGCTTTCTACAAGAAAGATGAGGAACAATATCAAAATAAAATCATTCATTTGCAATTGGATCCAAGATGAAGTGCGCTAAAGTCTACTGTTAAAAAGAGAATTGGTTATAGATTCATTCAAATGTCCCAAAAACAATAAAAAAAATGCCAATGAACAATTAAAAATATACTTAACATAATATTGCAGTGCCAACAGCTTGGTATTCAACTGTGTAGCAATAGCTAAAAAACCGCAATGTAGTAAAGTACACTCAAATCCCTCTCTTTCATAACATACATCACAGATTCACATCAAAACATACTCTGATTCTTTGCAGCAAAAATACAGTAATAATAATACAATTTCCGACCACAATCATTTACAGCAGTATAGGGGGAGGGGAAATAATAACAAACTGTACATTAAAAGCGCAGCTCTACAAACTAACATGAGAACTTCCATTGGCCTAAATCCTCTCCCATCCCACACCACACACACACTGATGAGGAAGGGTTTGCTCTGTGTGTGTGCTGAAGTTTGAACCAATCATAACTTGGCTGTGTGTGTGTGTGTGTGTGTGTGTGTGTGTGTGTGTGTGTGTGTGTGTGTGTGTGTGTATATGTGCGTTATCTGCAGCAGGCCAGTGCACCCAGAGAGGTGTGGCTGTCCAAGCTGCTGTCTGTTTCAGAGGTCATGGTGGGGTCACTGCTGGGGTCAGTGGGCTCTGTGGACATGGACGAGACATCGTTGGCCGAAGAGGAGGAGGACCTGGGCTGAGGGGGGCTTTCAATCACTGCTGCACCTGTGCTGCGAAAAACCCACGTCAACGCATAGGTTTCATTCAGGATACTGCAATGCAGATGTGAACAGTGCCTTAAACTTTAAATTCCCAAGAAGCACTAATTTGCTCATTTGCAGGTCAAAAGTCGTGTAGTTTATTCTGGAAATATTACAATTTTTTTAACTAAAATATTCTAGCTTTTTATTTCAGCTTTAGAAATAATTCAACTTTATGGCCAAAATCTCTTATTATTGACGTAACACTGTTGAAATATTGAAATTCTGTTGGAAAAAAGATATAACGTTTTTAACCTAATGTATCCCAGATTTAACCTACTGTAGGTTAGTACTGTGCATATTTGAAGTACTCAGTGAACTTCGTATAAAATAAAGTGTTTTTGCATTATTTATTCGTAACAACTGAGAGTGTCACAAACCTGTGAAAAAAAACTTCAAGCTTCTGATAAATATGCATCATGTGCCTCTATTGATTAATTTGTTCATTATTCCCATCTCTTCTTATCACCCAAAGTTATAATGATTACTCACCTAAAGGAGGTGGCTGGCCTCTTATCACACCATTTCTTGTCCACTCCTCCCATTCACTCACTTCCTTATAAATAAGCACTACAAATGAAACAACAAGAGAAGGTTAAATGGGGCAGGAGAGACAGAGAGAAATCATTGATGTGTGTACAGTCACAGTGTATGCTATTGCATACTTTGCAGTCCAAACGGCATCATGTTTCTAACTTGGACAGGCTGTGCTGGTGTGACTCTTCTAAAAATGAGTGAGGGGTAATTTTCACCTGGCAGGGGTTAGGATGAGCTCATCCTGCTACACAACTGAAAGTGATATTTACACACAATCTGAAGTCTTTCCATGCTTCACAAAATCAGCTTCCCCATAGTGGAAAACACTAACTGAGAGGCTTTAAGGGGGATTTCAGCTCACCCAACGCACGCTCTGGCAACTGTAGTGAAGATACAGAGCTCCTCAGGCAACAATGTCTGTGACCAGCTGACTGCATATCTAAACATTCACTGGCTGTCCCAATGGATTTCTTTAGACATGGTTTATTTTTGTGCTTTCCGTGAATAGAAATTAATCATGTCACCACTGGTGAACTGCTAGTCATAGAATCTGACCAGGTGACCATTTCTATTTCATTGTAAAGACATCTGATTTACACAAAATTGAACTTAAAACCGGAAATCTGCATTGACTGTTAACCGATAACTTGTCATTTTTTGAAGTGATAAAACAAAGCAGATATCCAAATAGTTTTTTTTTTTTAAATATATATATATAAAGATAATTTGTTTGGGCTTTTCCCTTTATTTGATAGTGGATAGACAGGACAGGTGGGAGAGATGGGGGATGTCAGCAGCAAAGGGCCGCAGGTCGGATTCAAACACAGGCCGCTGCAAAGAACTCTGCCTACATGGGGCACATGCTCTTACTGGGTGAGCTCGAGGTCCCCCCCTACCCAGACATTTTTTGAAAGAAAATCAATTTATTAGACTACTTAATTTGAACATTACTGAATGATACCCATTAGGAAAATCCTGTGCTATCTCAGAAGCCAGAAGGTAAATAATACACTGAAGCTAAGTGTAAGCTAAGAATCTTAGTATGCAGTCTAACCTTTCCACTCTTCCACGGTATGCTCCCTCTCATCCAGCTGTTTCTCTAAGATCTTTGGAGGTGGCTGAGAAAGAGAAAATGGCTTAAATGGCACATTGGTGATACAAGAGCAATGCCAACTTTCCATTTAAAAGTGAAGTAATTCAAATCTCAAGTGACCCATTTAAGTATCATGCGCGCCGATCAGCGATCCACTTACCGCTTCCACTTCAGCTGGGTCGTACCAAACATTAATATAGGGGTGTTGCAGGGCCTCATCTACAGAAATGCGCTTGGAGGCATCAATCACTAACATCTTGGACAAGAGATCTCTTGCTTGGCTTGCTGAGGGGAGAAACAACAAATGTATAAGATGTTCTGCTAGTAATCACTTAATCAAGTCTACAAATGTATATGATGAAGGATTTATGTCATGATATGATAACACATGAAAAAACACTACCTTTCAGTTTATTGTGGTCAGAGTCGGCAGGGAAGAGCACATCTGGGAAGAGTTTCTCAAAGCTGTATCCAGCATAGCGTGGCCTGTTCTCTACGTATGTTCTTACTGACTGGTTTAGCTTCATGAGAAAATCCTGAGATGGAGTGCCTAGCTGCTCAATTACCTTGTTCCACTGGTCGATGTCTGAAGTGTAAACGTTAAGGAAAAACACACTATTCACTCCCACACACACACACACACACAGTAACACACCAATGATGGAGGTCATGTTTGTCAGGTGGAAAGCAAAGTGACAGAGGGAAACTCTGAGGTTGGTGTTGGATCGCTTTACACAGAAGGAAGTAAGGACACAGTGATCAATCAATGATGGGGAAGGATACGATCAGTGCCGGGGAATAACACGCTTCCCTTGATCATCTCGGCCACTATGCAGCCCACTGACCATACGTCCACTGGAGGTGGACGTTTAGATGACAGGGAGGTGGACATGCAAACAAAATGGTGAGCATGAAAAAACAAGGTGACCGAATGCAAGCAGAATGGCAGTGGTGGGATGGAAACAAAGAACATGCAGAATCAGACAGATAAATGAGAAAGAGCAATGCAGTGTTGAGCAGATAAAATGTTTACAGCCCATGACAGCCAGAATGCTTCTAACAAGGCATGTTACACTGGGTTATATTGAAAAGTCCCCATATTCTGCCACAAAATACTGTATTGAAGCTAAGATTGGCCAGGGAAAGATCTGACAGTCTGCACAGCACGAAGCACAAACACTTTACAAAGACTGTTGACAGCATGAGGAAGAATTTAAAAAGACCCAAGGATACAGTCCCTTCCTGGGAAGAGGATTTTATGGCGAACCATTTCCGCCAGTATGCAGCCCACAGACCATATGTCCACTAGTGTAGTGGAACACGGTTAACAAAGCCAATAAGAGGTGAGAGAAATGCATGACAACAGGTTAGTTACACATAGGGGCCAGTTAGTGAGCATTTTCTTTCAACAATGTTCCATTATGTGCAGTAGCACCATGCAGCTTAACAGTAAGATGTATCTTCCGGTCCCTGTATATGAGTTATAATAGATCTTACAAAAAAAATAGTTCATGGTGCACTACAGTGTAACATTTAAAATCAACACGGCTCAAAACTGAAGATTGATTGAGTGTCAGATACATAGATAATCACTAACCATTGGCTTGGTAGCCCATGCCCAGGATAACCTCTGGTGCTCTGTAGTAGCGTGTAACAACATACGGTGTCATCAGGAGGCCTGTGGCAGCCGTCCGAGCCAAGCCAAAGTCCAAAATCTTCAGTGTACAATCTGACTTGACAACTATGTTACTGGGCTTGAGGTCCTACAGGGGAACACATACACCAAATTGTCATTTTTTTTCAGATAAAATGCAGATGAATAGCTAAAAATGTAGTTAAAAGCTAATGTAATGTGCATGGAGGGAAAACAACGTCTAACACCATTCTAAGACAAAATGGACCCTACATTACACCATCTTGAACATCAGCATTTTTCAAACAAAGATGTTTTTTTGTGATCTTAGTATTGTCTGAACTACACTATCCACCATGACTGAAATCCAGCTGATAGCGTGAGGCTCCAGCTCCTGCTGCAGCTATTTCCTAAAGATTACTTTTTGTCTATGTCATGGTTCTCTGCAGTACAAATTGCTTATTGAAGCGTTTTGCTTGCTAGTAGCAAATGCATTTAAAGTTTACAGTTTCCAGATCAATCAAATAGTGGCATTTTACATTATTGAATGTTTTTTTCAGGTTTGCTGCTCCTTCATTCTAACTAGGAATGTTTTGTTGAAGATGTAACAGCCTTTTAAAAGGCTTTTTACCTTATATATTTTTGAAGTTACTACTATCAGCAAATAGAGTTATTGCCATACGGTAATATCATTTGCCGTGAGATGCACACCTGGCTGCATGTTTCTAATGCTTCACGATGAGGTGCAATTGTAAATTACAGTGCACGTACACACTTTACACCTGCTTATTATTGATCCATATGGGAATAGGATATATTCAACTGCCCTTTTTCAAATGGAGGCCAGAAGTCTGTACTGTGCTAGAAGTACAGTGTTTGTTGTGACATTTCATTAAGAAATTAATTCATAAAAGGTTTTTAACATTGTTTTTTCTAAAGAAATGTTTTATATTTTACAATATGTCTTCAGGAAAGTTTTGTTGGTAATTGAAAGACTATATTCATTCTCTCATAGTGTGAGTGTTGACCGTTTGCGCTTACACGCTGATGCTCACCCTGTGAATTATGCCTGCAGCATGGAGGTGTTTGATACCACACAACGTCTGATAGAGGAGATAGGACAGTCTCTCATGGTCCAGCTCCATCTGAATGACCTGGCACAAGTTGGCATCCATCAGCTCCATCACCAAGTATCTGATGAAGCAGAAATGGTTTACACAAGTGGTTGAGAAGCATTTTAGCAAACATATGAAAGGCAATTTTATGAACAATACATACTATCTGCTCTAAAACAAAGTACATCCACACTTATAAACATATAATTACTTACACATCTTGGAACTCTTCTAATGATTTTTGTGGTGTAAATACATTTAGAAGGCCAATGATCTGTGGGTATAAAATGAGATGAATCAAATTGATGTTGTCATGTCATTTACACATCACATTATAGCACACATTGGGTTACACACATTTGAGCATAAAATTCTATTAGCGTAAAAAAATATCACGTCTCCCACTGGCTACACGGCTGAATATATTTGCATACTTACATTTTTGTGATTGACGCATTTCATTAGGACTAGCTCTCTGTACGCCCTCTTGGCATGGGTTTGATTTTGAAACGGCCGACTCAGCTTCTTGATGGCAACATTTCGGTCTAGGATTTGGTCGTAAGCAGAGCTGAGGAACAAGGTTAGTCAACAATTTCAAAAAATTGTCAATAATGTAGTGTTATAGGTAGTAGACATTACAGGTTATGGAGTTCTATGAGAACAATTTACAGTTTTACAGATTCATATTGTGATTTCTTGAGGCAACATTAAGTGAAATATTTTGGTTCTCATGAATGAATTTATTTGTTCCGGTGACGTATTGTAAACAGTGACCCATATATCAGCAAGAAGCTGTTACTGTTAGTTGTTGCAACACTCACCAGACAATTCCCTGTGCTCCTGAGCCGATGGGTCTTAGATTCTGGTATCGCTTCAGTACTGTGAAAGTCGAATCCCCAACATCAAGGCTGTAGAACTCTCTTTCTCTCTTGTTTTTGTTCATGGCGAAATCTTCGATTACTGTTTTCTGTGCATCCAAAAATGTCCTCTGTGTACACAAGAACAGGCAAGCGATCAAATATTTTGTAGTGCCAGGATTACACCACAGATACCAGCAGACCAGCCAAATTTGTTTAAGTCAAATGAAAATCCCTGCTCCCAAGAAACCTGATTAGAAGGGAGAAAAGACACTGCTGAATTTCACACTTGAGGCGAGTGCTGCGGCTCCTTACCTCAGCAACTGAGATTTTATATCATCAGCACAGCAGGGGTGGCAGAACAGCAGACTACGGGGAGGTCTTCTACATCATATGAAACATGACTCTCAAGAGTGGCTCTGTCACACTGGAAAACCAAGCTTGGTGATAATTCCTTCTGAGTTTGGACCCCAGCCCAGGACTCAAGCCTAGTTCTACAAGCGGGTCTTACACAGACACATGTCAACTGGGTCAAGTTGCACCATGCGGCTGTGAGCCCAGATAATACACAACGCAGAGACGCCTATGAGTGTACACATGTCCCTGAAAAAAGGAAAAAGGGATTCCTTTCCCTTTCTTCAATTCTTATACAAGCAACATACTAACTCCCTAACTCTGCCGACACAGTCCATATGAGGGTTATAAATGCCAGAATAAAATGAGTCAGCTCTCCTTCTGTTCCTCCTACGTCACAAAGACATACATACATAACATCCGCCTCCTTCACAACATGAAAATAGACATGCCGCCTCTTTCTATATTTCAGACAGGAAGACAATTTTGCTTCTCTGAGTTACGAAGACTTGAATGACATTGCAGTTGGTGTGAAGTACTGTCGGTGGTATGTTATCAATTCCTCTGTGGTAAGGTCATAACTGTAATAATAATGACTATGAGGATAGTTATGGTCAGGTCAAGTCAGTAATGGAATCACAGGCTGACTTGATCCGCTGCATTCCTATTTAGTCACACACCCAAAGTGTTCATAGTACTGACCATGCTGTGAAATAACTAATATTGATGCTTACAACTACATGGTGCATTGACAAATACCTATGAAATCAATGGCACCCTATTAGATTGCAGTTATGTGTCAGCTGCAGTATTTACAAGGAATGCAGCAGCCACATCAGTAGTCTCAGCAGCAGCACATAAGAGGTCTGGACCTCATGGATGGATTTGAAGGAAGGAAGCTGTAATACATCTACTGTAGGTGCCTTGTGTATCCTGCAAAAGCAGAAATATAGCGAGGTCATTCCTAGAGCACACTGCCCTCTAATGACTTAACGACTGTTTTCTCTAAACAAGCTGCATCATATTAATGATTTAATGAATGGCTTCCCGGGCACATACTTAAAGGACAATTCAGATCCTGACAATGCTGGTTAACAATTTTACTACAAATAACCAACATTCTCACAAAAATGCACATGCTGTGTTCACAAACAACACAATATTAACTGCTATTGTGCATCTGTCTTGTCTATAACATCACACAAACCCACATTAAAACTAGTAGCACACACATAACTAATTACAAACAGCCTAATGTATCATTATATATTTCCATAGGTGGAATATCATCTCATGTTCTCCCTCTTTGCATCACTCATCATCAGATGAAGAAAAACAAGGACAATCTCGGCCATAAACATATTTATTATAAACTACTTTATGGATAGGCCTAATATATATTCTGTCTCATATTATCCTCATATGCGTGTTAACCTTGGCCACACGACCCCCCTTCGTCTTGACGACGACACAGGTAGCTGGCAGGTAAAGGACTGTAAGACTGCAGAAAAGAGCCATGCAAGCTAAAAGCGAAGCAGCCTGAATAAATTGGACGGTGCACAAGAAGACATTTTTGCAGCGATAATGACAGCCATATCGTGATGTGATATGACAGGGCCCGTTTATGAAACACTAGTGCGCAGTCGGTGGTGATAGCGTTAGCTGCTGTCTCAATATATACACCGTGTACAGACGTATCGCATAGTAACGACACGAAAGGGAGTATTTGGGGTAAGTAATAGTCTAATTGAAGCTATAATTTAACACCCTTTAACAACGTATCGGTTAAGCAGCATGCACATATACGACCCTCCCCCACGGCCAAACAATAAGCACGTCCAGGAGCAGAGGTGCGAATCCTCATCTTACCTCTGTCATCAAATGAAACTATCGATCCCCCTTCGGTCCGATCAGCGACGAAATGTTCCGGACTATTTGTTTATGCCACCAATGAAGGATGATTTATTCCGTTGTGTGGCTTACAAATACATGACCTCACCGAATGCAGTTGCCTACGTTTCCATCTGGCTACTACCGACAGGCCAGGACGCGCAGTGCGCACGGGGCATGCGTCCCAGCAGTACGTCACTCATCCAGAAGAGACACACCCACCAGCTCCTCCATCCATTCTTTCCGCTGTCTATGATTCTTTCTTCCTTTCTTCCATAGACAGTTAAAGAAAGCTTCCTTCCGCCGTTCTCTCTGTTTATTTATGTATCTAGATACGCAAACTTGTGTTGGCCCACTTCCGTTTAAAACATAATAAATTAGATGTTATTGTATGCCATTATGTCAGCAGTAAATGTATTGTGGAGGCCTCGCTGAAAATATAGACCCTAGACTACTGCATGATAGATATTGAGATGTCGGCCAAATGTCCAACATAACAAGTTATGTTGCATAACTGAAATAAGCATCTCCAAATGAAGAGTATTCATGTGGCTTTATTTGTTTGATTTATAAATATTTCATAAAATGTTTTATTTGTTTTGTAAAATATTGTACATGTTTTGTGGCAATAAAGAGAATTGCTGAGAGGGAGTGCAGGTTGTGTGGATTATGGATCACTGAGCACACAGGTCAAAAAGTCATTCACATTTTTTTCTGTAACTAAATGAATTGGAAACTGATGGCCATTTCCCCACGAAATGTCCTTGCTGCAAAATCCTTCATATGGATAAATGGAAGGACTGTCCAATGTCCACATTAAGGGTAGGCCCTATAGTGAAACACAGGCAACCAGTTCCAAGCTAAATAGTCTGGGCCCATATGGATACATTTGAAATTTATGTGTAAGATTTTTATTCTTTTTTTCCTTCTTTCTTTCTTTTTTTTCATACTGTAGGACTATTTAGATCAATAAGGCTAGTGGCTGTTTAAATGCCTTTTATTTAAATTCTGTATGCAGACTAACAGACAACTATATCTAAGTTATCAATGTTAGGGATTTCTTTCATCAGTGGTGTTAGTTAAAAAACAGGTCTACTTCAATTAGGATCATTTGGTAAACGGACAAAATGCCATTTTCACCTAGTTGTGATTTACAGAGTAGTCAAAAGAAAAAGAAAAACATTGACTAGGCTTCCAATAACATTAATATATGCATGTTTTTATTTTATTTTTATAAGTTCGTTAGTGTTAGTGAGTGAGTGAGTGAGTGAGTGAGTGAGTGAGTGAGTTAGTGAGTGAGTGAGTTAGTTAGTTAGTTAGTTAGTTTTTAGTCTGGTTCCAATGGGTCTATTAGCCTACTGTAAAGCCTATGTCTGTTTCCAGAGTAAACAGTGACGCTGCAGTGATCATAGCCTACATATAAATGAACTGATTATTTGCATGATCATTGTCATCAGAACAATATTTAGCGAGCATCTCCTTTTAGCCCGTGGAGCATCTTTAAACTGTGAGATCATTTGTTAACGATGACATGCAGAGGCTCTGCAGAAATCCATAGCATAGTAGTTAGGGTACCATCTAGAGTTCATGCATCAGTAGGCTACGCTACGCTACAACACCGGAGGTATTCACGGAGCCATGCTCTGCAAAGGCATATGACTGAAAAAGGACATAGGTAAAATTACGTTAACTTAGCGCTGAGTGCTTTCCCCCTGCACCCACCTGACAGCCCTGGATGGTTGTTATTTATCCTTGTCCCTGCGCAGATACCCCGGGGCCTGCAGAGACAAGCAGCGCGCAGAAGGGAAGCGGCATGTAAACGTCCCAGCACCGACTCCCGCAGCAAGACAAGGCTACTACGGTTTCTTACCCCTTGTTCGAAGAGAGCCCGCAGTGTTATGATCATTGTGGGGGAGCAGCCCTACAGCTGCACGCTACAATCCACTCGTTTGGCCGAGGTCGTTCGTCCTTCCCAGGTTTCTCTGTAGCGCACCTACTGCCGGGGATCCACCGCACCTTTGGGCGTCCGACGGATTAGTTAAATCGGTGTAGCTGATTCCACGCCACCCGCTATTGGTGGCTGTCCTGTCGCTGTCAAACCGCGAGGCTAATCCAATTAAGTGTTTAAAGGCGAGAAGCTAACAATAGCCCAAATTACAGTAAAAAGTTTCAGATCGTCAGACTGGTGCTGGTGGCAATTAGAGCAAATGAATGGGGCACCATAATGTCATTGATGAATTACCTGCCGGAGCGGAGCAGCCTTTACTGAGAGAACGTCAAAACAGCAATGCGATGATCACAAGGATTATTTTGGATCCGTGGTGGGAGCACTGAAGATAATACAAAGGATCAGACCGCTGACATAGGTTACATATGGTACAAGGTAATGTTTCTACCACTGACCTATTCTTTATCATCGTCCTTTCTATAGGGCTGTTTGACAGTTTGGTTAATTGAGGTGGGTGTCTTCATGAGCCGACATTTGTTCAGATTTTTCAGATGAAAGGTAAAGACACTAACGATAGCTAGACATTCACAGGACTGTAATGAGATTTACCTTTAAGAGTAATGCATAGTAGCCTACAGCCTTCAGGCCTGTGACGACAAAAGTCATCTTGGGGAAATGTGTTGTTTGTAAGAGGCTGCCTATCATGTAGCTACGTAAACTGCACTGTAGCTATACTACCACACTTTGTCATGGTCCATAAACGTGGGAATGTGTTGTCACTCTCTACTGTGGCTGTAAGAGACGTAGATTCTGAAGAAGCATATTGTCCCAAAATACCAAGGATACAGTAAAGCTTCTCCTCTTGTCTGTGTCTGCATCATGTGGTGGTCTGCTTAATTGAGCACTAAGGTGGTTTGTATATAACCATGGCTGGATAGGAGAATAAAGATGCGTTTACATCCAGGAAAGAAAAGGTGTGGCAACTGAAGTGTAAACTGGACATGGTGTCAGATTATCTATACTAAACTAAAGTTGGTTCTCGACAACAAAAGAACATCCTGCAATTGCGTGAGACATTTTTAATGTTAATTATCAATTTTTAAGGGTGCTGATTTAGGGAATGCAAGTGCTGCAATAGGATGTGAACGTTTGATGTTATGGTGAGCGAGGGCAGGAGAGCCAATTAACAGGTGTAGGTACAAGCCATGTTGTCATATGCACAGTACAGTTCCTGTGAGTGAGTGTGTGTGTGTGTGTGTGTGTTTGTGTGTGTGTGTATGTGTCCCAAAGCTACTGTTTTCACAACAATAGCTTTACACCTGTAGACAGACCACTTTGAGGGAGTACAGCTGCAAAAGTTTTGCTCTAGAGTGGATGGGTGGGTGCATCTGGCAGGGTTCCTACTTTCTTCTTCGATCCCTTCCTACATCATAACACACCAGCGGGCAGTGATCCAGTAGGACTTTTTATATATAATGATGATGATGATGGTAATGATTTAAATTGCCTTGTGCATTTTAGGAAACCTTATAACCTCACTGCATCTGTGTTTTTTCTTGTTGGACTTTCCTCATATTCAGTCGATAATCTCTTTGTCAAAATCCAAGGATAAATTCTGTTTAAGGGCAGGATAATCAGGCTTAAAGTAATAAGGTTGAGTTTGTATCATTGGAAGCATTTTGCTTTGTTCATTACACCATGTATATACATGGTTGACTGTGCGTAGCTTATTGTATTACTGCTTTGAAACATTTACAGGAACAGATAAATAGAAAAATGGATCCGGTGGAATAAAAAAATTGATGGCTGGGTCTCACAGCCTTGGCTACACATCAGGAACAACCTGGTTCGGGTTTTTTGGTAATTGAGAAAATACAGTTGGATGAAAACAGCAAATCAGTTTTCGCTGACTTTTTAAACATCAATGAGTTGCAATTAGTTCTGCCCTTTGAGACAGCTACTAATTAAAATGTTCATGTTAGCCTTTACTGTAATTTTCCAAAATGATGGCAATTACAAGACAAGTCTTGATTGGGTGTTTTAATTTGCCCAGATTTGCAACAACATGCAATCTTTGGAGAAAATTGGAGAATTCATTGATCTTTTTGTGTGTGATTGGTTACATTTTAATGTATCTACCTCATCTAATGTGTTTTAATATAAATTATATTTACAATATTAAATCAGACTGAAAAGCAAAGAAAGACCTACATTTATATAGTCAAACTAATGTGTTGTATTATACATGTTATATAACTGATGCAGAGCAACAAAATTAATGATGTTCCAAGCATCCCCTTTCTGACAGGTCAGGTTTGTTTTTTCCTCCATATTCTCAACTGTAATTAGTTGTGGTAATACCAACCCTGTATGTGACATCAAACTAACACAGGATCATGACACAGTTGCTTTGGTCCCAGAAGCACAGCTCCCTCTGGGCAGAAGAAAGCCTATTAGGAAATGGTAGGGACAGAGAGAGCGAGAGGCAGTGAGACTTATGAAGTTAGATAACATGATTAGTGTCCAGACAAAGAACTGTCTTTTTCTCAGATCTATCTATCATAACTGTCTCTGATGACAAAATACTGTTGACAGATTAAACAACAGTAATACCCTCAAACAGAGTTGTGGCCAAGAGTTGAAGTAAAGATGCGTAGCATAGGTAATTGGAGAATAATTAAGTGGATAGCAAGCTGGCCTAATACAGAGTTTCCATTGTTGTTGTTTTCAGTTGAGTGTTTAAGACAAATAACATATTCAGCTGTAGATGTTTGATTTGTAAACAAAGCCAAAGCCAAATGAAATGTGAAATATGACCTGTAGCAAAAGCTCTCACACGTGATGTGTTGGGTTTCTACAAGTGTGTTTCATATGTATGTATGTGTACTCTGTATGCGTACATCCTCAGGTGTGTACTTGGAATGTGTGCAGGATGAGCAGCACATTTGTCACATTAGCTGAAGTACTGGAGGCACGAGGGGGACCTCTGCTGGAGGAGGAGGTCTGGTCCCTGCTGCTGGCCACTGCAGAGTCTTTAGTGGATGTCTCTTATAAGGGTAAAGCATTTTAGATAACTACCTCTCATTGTTGTTGCACATCCATCAATGCTATGACCATTCCATTATGTTTTTGCAATGCAATGTAATAACCATTTGAATATAACTTGCAGTATTTCAGTTTGACTTTACAGTAGAACTGTATTAGCAGCATCATATATGTTATGGACTTCCTACTTTCTATGCAGGTCAGAACAATATGTATACTATTATAAGCCCCACCTCCTTGCTGCTGTCAGCCACTGGTACATTAGCATTTAAGAATTGTGGCCTATCAGATGAAGTATCCACCTTCACCGCTCCAGAGATGCTGCAGGGCCGTGCCAGCTCAACCAAACCTGCCATAGAGAGGGTCAGTGCATTCATCCTCATACTTATCTTAGTAACTTATAATAGTAACTTTTACACTCTGCTCTGTGTTTTTCCTTGGAGTGTAACATCTCAGGATGTCAGGAGTTGAAGGACGACTGAGGTGTAAGCACTCCATCTAGTGGCTGAGCAAATGAACCGCTGCTTTGTATTCTGTTCTTTAAAGCCCTAATTTATGAACTTTGGGTAGAAAAGACTAAAGGAATTACTACATAAAATAATTAGAATGTTTTTACATACAGGGAAGTTATTAAACGTGCATGCTGGTCTTACACACACCTTCAAGTAATCTGCCTCTCATATTCTTAATCACAATATGTCCTATTAATACAACTCAGAGATAGGTTAGCATTTTATGTGTGAAAGCTGCAGGAAATGTTACCCCTACATAAGATAAAACAACATGTCTTATCAGCTATTTATAGAAATCAGAACCACTGTTGCCTTTTACTTGACAGATGGGCATTTCAAACAGGCATTTTTAAATTATTATTATTCTTTGTCTATAGCTTTTGAGACACCCTATGTAAACTATTTAAGAGAAAAAGTTAAGGGACAAATTATTAATCAATTTTTTCATCATAATTTAATTGTAATGTCCCTGCCGGGTCTATTATATAAATTCCCCATCCATTTGTTGGATAATATTTAATTTATAGTTCTCCTGCTTGACCACAAGATATATGTGTCATATATATGTACATATGTGTCAACATAGTCCTGCACTTTTTTTTTTTTTTTTTTAAGATTATTTTTTGGGCATTTTTAGGCCTTTAATGGACAGGACAGGTGAAGTTTTGTGAAGGGGGAGAGAGAGGGGGAGTGACATGCAGCAAACGGCCGCAGGCCGGATTCGAACCCGGGCCGGCTGCATCGAGGAGTAAACCTCTATACATGGGCACCCGCACTACCAACTGAGCTATCTGGGTGCCCTAGTCCTGCACTTTAAATCTAAAATCACACATAAATCATTTCTGTTCATATGTAATGATAATGATAATGATTGGTGCTCATTTTAGGATTTTAACTTTAGTGCAAAAGTTGAACATAAAATATTATCTAAAAAAACATCATAAAGCATCATTAAGCTTAAATACATGTATGTAAAAGTTTACCTTAGAACTAGTTGGTAATTCTAGCGCTATGTCCAACCTGTATTTTTTTATAAACCAATTCATTTTGTTGCACAGATGCAGGTGTATTCACTGGGTATGACTCTCTACTGGTCGGTTGATTTTCACCTACCTCAAAATCAGGTAGGAGCCGTTCATTCAAAGCTGTCGTTTTTAATGCAGTCCCATCACAGTCCCAAACCTCAAGTATTATAATTAATTTCCACTGTCATTCCTCTCAGCCAGTCCAGTTGAGTGACCATCTAAACAGCCTCCTGCTCAGCATGTGTGAGGACCTGGCCCACCGAAGGGTGAATCTTATCTCCATCCTGGAGGGCTGCGAATTTCAGCATAAAGCCACCATCTTGCCGCCACCCGCCCAAGTCATCAGACAGTTGGTTGAGGAGGTTTTTCACGAATCAGTGAGTCTAGTTATCTACCTACAGTATGTTCCTGTCTGTAAGCATTCAAGCTTATTTGGAAGCCATTGTGTATGTGCCAGAATTTAAAAGCACAATCTGCAAAAAAATTTAAATTATTATGAATAATAGCAATTTCTTTTCCTTCAGGGGGACCAAGGCTCTCTGCCAGACAGTCATGTCCCTTTGAGTGGCAGGAGTCAGATGATCAGAGAGAGACTTCATGGTGAGCATGTTAAGGTCTTTACAAACCTGAGTTTTATTGATCCCGTTGTACAAGTAACATCCAAAGCATCATGTTAAAAAGAGGACAAAGCAGAGATACAATTTTACTGAACATAAGCATGACACAGAATTTTCTTAAATAAGGGTTTTTGACAAACAAGCAGATCTTTGATTGCTTAACTGTACATCAGTTAGTAGTATGCCTTATTGCATCTATTCCTTTAACATCATAAATCAATTTGAACTTTGATCCTACATATTTGCAGAATTTAGTTTGAGTCATTGCTCTTTTAATTCAAAACGGCATACAGGTCAACAGGATTAAAATCTTAATCCTAAAGCAAGCCCGGGATTAGGCTCCTGGGAGAGCCAATAATCAGATACAGAGTGTGGATGCTTGCAGGCTAAATCCTCCGCCTCAGTTCTGTAAAAACATCTTAGTGTCTCCTGGGAGTGCAGAGACGGACAGGAATTAACCAATGCTGTCATCTCTCATCTCTTACCTGGTTGACAGGAAAGAGAGGGCCACTTTCAGACTTCAGCGAAGGCAGTGGTGAAGGGAGAAGATACTCAACGGACTCTGACTCAAAGTCAGGTACTGAAAACAAGTGTCTTGTGTTCACTTAACAATATTCCCTAATTCTGGTATGCAGATGTCATCCTTTATAAAATGCAACATTTTAATCCCTGACTTTTCTTTATTGTGTTTCAGCAGGAAGGTGGCTGTTTTGACAATGCAAGTGATCGTTTTATGTCTCGTTTTCTAGGGAGTTTACCTCAGAGACCTTGGAGACAAAGACCAAGGAGTTCTCCCACACCGTTGTACCAATCTTCTTTAGACCGGTATGTACAATATGCTTGCTTACACAGTAGACCATATGAGGGGGGATGCCATCCCCTATGTTAGCAAAATGCCTGCCCCTTGTTAACCTGCCATCCCCCTCTCCATCCCTTATTAGCAGAGAGAGTGCTGGGGCAGAGCGGCTGTTTAGTTGAATATGCTAGTCTTATCTGCATGACTCATTGATCCCCGATCTGATTGAGGTTTGTGCAAATTACAAATCTATAGGATTGATCATGGCTCAAAAATATCAGTATCCTAATTGTGCTTTGTATTGATCAATCTATGACGCTGTCCGTGGTGATAAAGTAGCAAATGTATTCTTAATTGCGACTTTTTCTCTGAGTCCCTCCCTTCTCTCAGTTTCATCTTGGATCTATAATACAGAACCAAATCACCTACTGTGTATGCATACATGCCAATGATCACCATTATTATTGTAGTTAGATAAAGATTCTTCAACTATTAGTGCTATTTGCGTGTGCATGTCAAGATAAATAAATCCATCTGCTTCTCGTTTTTTGCTCCTTCATTGTCTGTATTGACTTTAAGGGGACATGACATTGTCTCAGAGTTTGAGTTTTCAAACTTGTCTGCACAACTATTACACAATGTGTCCTTGCTCCATCCCTCTCTCTCTCCTCAGACTCCCTCGTGGGGTCCGTCACAGGGACAGCAACTGCAGTTGGCTTGGTAGGAGCCCCCAACACGACATCTCTCCCAAGACATCGGGCAGATCTCACAGTCCTTCCATCACCTTTAGCGAGTCCTCGCTCAGTCTGAGCCAGAGGAAAGCTAAGGTAAATGAATGCATTTTTAAAATGTTTGTTCAGTTACATAAATTCAAGGAAAATGGTTTTGTAGACCTTAAACTAAAAGTGTATGTTGTTGATCTGTACAAGCAGTTTTTTTTAGCTATTTATTGAGAACATGGAATGAATGTGTATGTGTAGATGAATGTGTATGTGCGAGATGTGCTTTGGTGAGAATGTGCTGGTGTATGTGTATCTATATATATATATATATACTTTGTGTATATTTTTAACTTTTTACTCTATGCTGCTATTTGGAGAGGATGTCTCCAACAGAATTTTGTTGTACCGTATACAATGACAATAAAGATCTATCTATCTATTTTGTATACAGTAATCAGTTGAACAAGAATGACAGTGAACTGTGGAGTACAGCTTATGGTATATTTCAGCAGACACCAGAGTATGTGAAGAAGCTGTCAGATGTGTTGCTGCTTAAATACTTCATATTATAAATGTGTGTTTTGTCAGGCTTTGGGTCCTGAGTTTGTCAGAATGCAAGACGAACAACACATTGTTCTTGAGCTTCCAGGATCTATTGTGGTAAATGTATTATTTCTCTTTATCTCCTCTGCTTCTTATCTATATTGATGTAAATTGCTGTTTTTTCACACTATTTGAATTTTGTCTTTTCTTTGCATGCTGAACTATGCCTGTTTGCATACTTGCATGTACAGTATTTATGCATGCATGTGAGTGTGTTTGTCAGTTTTTTTGATGTCCAAGTGTGTCTGTGTGCGTGTCCACCACAGTCCAGAAAGGGTCGTTCGTGTTCGTCTCAGAGAGAAGTGACAGTAGTGCTGCCTAACGGACAGTACGTGGTGGTTCGCTGTGACACTAAGTCCAAAGCAAGAGATGTGTTTGACATGGTGGTGGCTCACGCAAACTTGGTGGAACACTTCTACTTTGGTCTTGCCTTTATAGATGGTAAGAGTGACATATTATGTAGGACCTATCTGGACTGCACTGTTTGTGCATCACATTGCAACATTTCAAATAGAAATTCAAAATGTAATAACTGCACTATAGAATGTATATATGTATATATGTATATATATATATATATATATATATATACATATATACATACATAATGACATGAGGGGTAACTCTCAGATAATATTTTTTATTTTTTACTTAAAAAACAAAAAGAATTTAAAAAAGGTTGAATTTAGTATATATTATATATTGTCATACATATATTAGATCTTTATACCTGTTTTGTTGTTTCAGTATGAAGTCAAAGTGGCCCTTCTCTGTTATTCTGCAGATGATGAATATTTCTTCTTGGACCATGAAACAAAAATCTCCAAAATTGCGCCCGATAGTTGGAAAAAAGGGCAGATTTTCTCCTTTTTGGTGTTTCTTCGAATCAAATTTTTTGTTGATGATATGTCCTTCATTTTGTAAGTACAGTATTGGCGTTTTACTGTTATGTAGAAAAGCCATTAATAGAAATACATGGTTTAAAATTATTATTACTTTATCTTTTGTCCTGCCTCCTAGGCACAGACTGACTCGTCACCAGTACTATTTACAGCTGCGTAAGGATCTCTTGGAGGACAGGCTTTACTGTAACGAGGAGACAGGCTTGTTTCTGGCTGCTCTTGCTCTGCAGGCTGAGTTTGGGGATTACATGCCAGAGGTACAGCGGATAAAAGAAAAACGTTCACCCTATATCTTTAAATAACAGCATTATCTTTCAGTGTTACAGCAGCACATGTTGTTCTTTTGTGTGTCTTTTTAGCTGTATGGTAAGAATTACTATCAGCCAGAGCATTATGTGTCCAAGCGGATGCTGGAGAAGCTGGCCCTGCCCAATGTCAAGGAAGAGTTGCCAAGACTACATGCTAGTCATGCCCAGCTTCTGCCCGAAGAGGCAGAAACAGAGTACTTAAAGGTATATTTCAACTTGCATGATTCTAAATTAATAAGTTGTTTACAACTACTAGTTTTCTTTAAGTCTAAAGGATTGTTAAAATATAGGGCTAAAATTCAAAATGCAATGCATGTAAAAAAAATATGTACCATTTAGATTGTCCAGCAGTTGCCGGAGTATGGGCTTATGTTCCACCGTGTGGGGAGAGAGAAAAGAACAGTGGTGGGAGAGTTGGTTTTGGGAGTCTGTGCCAAAGGAATCATTGTGTACGAGATAAAGAACCACCTCCGGACTGTCATCAGGCGCTTCCTCTGGAGGGAAACCGACACCATATCCACTGGGGTAAAAATGAGATTTCGCTATATAAGATAATACTTTGTACAGCTCATTTTGTTACAAAGCTCAAAGTAAATGTATAATGACTTCTTCCGTCTGTCTTTCAGCGTCGTAAACTCATTATAGAGTGTGGTGGGCCCAGCGGGAAAAAGCACAGTTTTATAACAGAAACCTCAAAAATAGCACAGTACCTTCTGAACCTCTGCTCAGCACAGCACAAGTTCCATAGCGAGATGTCGTCCCGTCAACTTAACCACACCATAATACCAGGTGTGTAAATTTGACTGATTGTGTAGAGAGAATTGTTTTTGACTTTGACAATACCAATGCACATTATAGCCAAGAATTACAAAGAATAAATAACACCTCTGTTTCTCTAGATGAAAACATGGAGAACCTGTCTGTCTACCGGTGTCGTAACTTGGACCTAAAGCAGATGTCCTGCTCAGAGGGCATGCTGCACCACATAGGTTTGACATCTGGTCAACCAGACTCTCTCTCCAAGTCCTGTGACAACCTGACTGCCAAGCTGGAGGCGAGGCTGCGCCAGCAGAGGGAGATGAGGAGGGAGATGAGCAGAGAGCTGAACAAGGAGCTCTCTGAAACAGGAGACCTCAGAGACATGAAAGAGCGACAGTGTTGGAGGTAGCCCTTATGATTATAACAAACAATATTCTTCTTACAGAAATATTGTCTTTGTAAAAATCATACAACTTTTTAATGCAACTGTGCACATGTGTTGTAGCACTCCAGAGTCGATTCCCAGAATGATGTCCAGTGTCTCGCTACAGAAGCAGGACTCTGAAGCCTTTTCCTCTATACGAGGTAAAAATGTCTATTTTTTGTTAAAACCATATAGACAGGTTAAAGGAAAATCAACATTAGGCATCTTCATTAAGGTGTATGGCCCCCATGAGCCTCTTGAGCAGCTTCAATCCTCTACTGGTATTGATGGTTGTGGTAGAGAGCACTGTCTAACATGTTGCTCAACAATCTCCCATAGGTGTTTAGTTGGGTTAAGATCTTGACTGTGAAGGCCCTAATATGATTAACATTTTCATACTCTGCATCTGTATTTGTTTTGTTTCTCTTCCCATTTATGGAAGCTTTTTCTTTCATTTGTCACCTAGCGGTATGATTATATTTAGGTGTCTCATTGCTTAACACTGTAAAGAAGTTATAATGTGTTTGGGTCTTATTCCACAATTACCCTTAGGTGTCAATGTGTCTGTTTTTTTTGTGAGCTAACCCTTTGCTAGATGTTCAACCCGTCCCTGGGATCCTGAACATGATAATCAGGTATTTAAAATATAAAAGCACATTACAGTGGCCCATTTAAAACCTGTGACTTGCAGTTGATACACCAACCAGGACCCCACCAGAGAGAGAGATAGTCTGTGTGTCCCTGAAGAAAGATCCCAAACTGGGCTTTGGTGAGTTTATTAAGGCAGCCTAGCAGTGAACTTGATGTAAAATGAATGAGCAGACAGCAGAGTACCACGTATCAGTTTGTTTAACTGGAGACTTTTGTCTTTACTTCTCTCCGATCCTGTTTCAGGCTTTGTGATAGTGGGCGAGGACAATACAGGTAAACTTGACCTTGGGATCTTCATTGCTTCCATTGTGCCGGACGGGCCCGCAGACAAAGATGGACGAATCAAACCTGGTATGAAGCACCAATAAAGGGAACTTGGAAACATAGATTTGTGGCTTACAACTTAACATCACTAGGAATAACACTAGGCTGCATATTGGGCTGGATGTGAATATAATATAATATACAAGGATTTTGTAATGATTAGTTGATTTTTCCAGGTGGACGTCTTATCTCCCTAAACAAGACTAGTTTGGAAGGAGTGACATTTAATGACGCTGCTGCCATCTTACAGAGCAGCCCTGAAGAGGTGGAGCTTATTGTGTCCCAACCTAAATGTAAGATCTGATCAATGCTTTCTTCTCTGCATGCAGAGTCTGAAAAGTTCATACAGTTATGGAATATTCATAAATCATTGTACAGTAGTGACACTAGATATAACCTATATTTTACTGAGGTCCTTTATCCCACCTGGTTGTTTTCCTATCAGACCATCTGAAGGACAGTAAGAGTTCCTTAAGTCAAAGTACTCTCGGTTTGGCATTGGAGAGAAGCTTTGGGTCACAGACCACACTGAGTGGCACAGAGTACCGTCCTGTCGTGGAGGAACTGGAGGATGCCATCAGTCTGTCCAACATGGCAACCCCAAAACAGAGCAGGAGGCTTCACATTCCTGTTGTGCGAATCCATGATGCCCAGGTTAGAGATAAGTGACTTTGTTTCCATGGAAGCAAAGTTGTCAGCATGGGGTCAAGAGTTTAACCCGACGTTAATTGTTAAATGGATTAAGTGTTCTGAATAATGTGATAAAACTCCTGTCTTGAAAACACACTTCTTTCATTTCTTCATTTATTCCTCGTTCAATCCAAAACAAATGTTTTCCGTTTACCTCTTTGCTTCTCTTCATCAGGATTTGTCTTCAAGATCCAACTCAATCTTCAGTTTGAAAACTGGGGAGCAGTTCATGGTGGAGCTGAAGAAAAACAGTGGTAGTCTTGGCATCAGTGTTGCTGTGAGTGATTTGTTTTCTTTTTATTATACAGCATTTACTGTAAGCATTCAGCCGCCAGTTTATTAGGTACACATAGCTAAAACTACTATAAAAGTCCTGCAACAAATCCTTTATAGGTAACAAGCTGTGATGCACATTAACTTGGATCCTTTTATGCTTAGTCAGTGTTTGTTTCTAGGGTTATTTTTGACATTGACTAATTACTTCTCCCTTTTGCCTAAAGGGAGGACAAAACACCAATGTGCGATATGGAGGTATCTACATCAAAAGTCTAGTGCTTGGAGGTGCTGCAGAGCAGGACGGGCGCATTCAGATTGGTAATCTTTTCATTTGTCATTACGATATGTGATCAGGTGGCTGCCAAAAACATGAAAGGTTCTATAAAGGTTTGATTTTGTGCGGGACGTTCACTTAACCTCTGATTTAGTAGGGGAAATAGTAGCAAAACCCATTCATGTAATTTATTTGCATTTCTCATCTGTGAATTTCTTCTTTGACTGTGTTGTGTTATCGTGAATGACATCTCCAATTCCCTTTGCATCATTATCAAACGATATCATAAAAACATTGTGAAACAAATGCCAGCTAAAACCTTTATGACTATAAGTGTAACATTAAGGTCACTGTGCTGTGTCTGCATCTGCTTGGTTTCATGCTTCAGTGAGCAGGAATGACTTTTAGATTTGTTGACATGCCCATCATCACCCACCCCCCACCCCCTACACACACACACACACACACACACACACACACACACACACACACACAAATCGTTTATGGACTGTATTGATGTTGAGATTTGTGTATGTGCATATGACAGGTGACAGACTGCTGGAGGTTGATGGGTCCAATATGAGGGGCCTGACTCACCACCAAGCTGTTGAGTGCCTGAAGAGGACTGGGGAGGTATTCACACACACACACACACACACACACACACACACACACACACACACACACACACACACACACACCTACACGCTCAAACATGCACAATTATACATAGACATAATTTCTCTTTTGCTGATATGATTTATTAAAAGCAGTACATTGTGACTGCTATTAAATGTATTTTACATGTAAACAGCATATCTTCATTTCCAGTGTCAGCGTTACCCCTTTTTCTATTCTCAGTCACTGTTGTTTTTTTTGACGATCATCACAATCCTTTCCTAGCATCATGAAACCATTTTATCATTTAGTTGCACATGTTGGACCCTTACGACCCTCCAACCTTATCTGCAGTAATCTAGAAAAGCTTTTTTTAAAGTTGATATATATAAATATGCACAGAAAAAAAAGCACAGTAGCTGGTGATACTGTACATCATGCTCTGTACATGCAGGTACATGTTGAAGTATGAACTACAGAACATATAAAGCGATTGCATGTGAATCTGTTCCACATAGGTGGTGAACCTGCTGTTGGAAAGGGAACCCACAGTGATCTTGGAGCCCAGACTCGACTCACCCTGCCCCCCTTTGGCCTACAGTTCATCACATACACAGCACCTAAGGACTGAAGTCTCCATGGAAACAACCTTGAGTGGTCAAGCCAAGGACTACAGCTTTGTGACTGATGGTGAGATGCAAGAGGAAGGGGCACATACTCTCACATAGGAGAAAAAAAAGAAAAGATAGACAGTGTCAGGCGCACACACACTCGCACACATGGCCCAAAGGTGACTGTGAGTCATCTGACAGCTACATTGTGGTTGCTGTCAGAGTCATCCAGGGCTGACGCTCCCTTGGTCCCCCGAGACAGCATGCACTGAAACCTTGAAGCTGCCTGTTCACTGCCTGAGCTTAGTTAAAGGGACAGTTCCTCATCTCTACAAAGCTTTCCTTCTGAAGTCACAGCGAGACAACATGTGAAAAAGGGATAGTCTGCTTGTTTATATTTTGTCGTTGGAGAAAAATAAATGGGAAGATGTGTTAGAGGAATTGATGTACTTTTTTTATCACAATGTACCAAATCTCAGCCCACATTACAGATTAAAGATTACACAACACACATTAATGCTCCAAGATTCCCCTCCGTCTCCTCTCATTCCTAGAAAACACACATGAAGTGGTGCTGAAGAAGAGTTTGTCTGGCCTCGGCTTCAGCTTTAACATTTCGCAGCTGCACTCAGGTCCAGACAGTGGCAGCGTGGTTCGTATCAAACGTCTGTTCCCGGGTCAACCAGCGCTAGAGAGTGGCCTGCTGCGAGAGGGAGACATCATTCTGTCTGTCAACAAAGAGCCTGTCAAGGACCTCTCTTACCAGGTTGGGTTTAGGGTATTTAAAATGATTATTAATCCTATCCTAAAATTAAAGCCAGCAGATGTCTACATTCTTAAATAGGGCTTGCTAATTGCATGTTTTTTGTGGATGCAGTTTTGTTTAATCTTTTTTCCCAAAACTGAATTAGGGACATAAAAAAGTGGGTGCACAATGTGTTTAAAAAATGTCAGATAATAAACTGGTTTATGAGGTGCTGACTACAGCCTAAAGCCTTGTTCACTAATGGCAGCACTAGGGCTGAACAATTTTGCAAATTAATCTAATTGCGATTTTTCTTTTTTTTTTACCAATATGGCGGTTGCGATTTAATATGCGGTTATGTTTTTAAATTTTAGTGCCGATACAGGTTAGTAGTGTTGCCCTGTGAGGTAGCAACTTTACCAAGCAGGTTTTGTACAATGCCAGACACATCTTCTTTTTTAAAGCCAAAATAGTCCCACACAACTGACGTAGTGTTCCTTTTTGACACAAAAGTTTCCCTTGTGTCAGGTTCTGTCAAGGTAGAAAATGATAGTGTAATTGCAGCCTCTGCGGTTAAAAAATCTTCTTCTAACATATTGCAATATTATTGTAAATGCAATAAATCTTTAGCCCTAGGCAGCATAGTAGGTGATTTCGTCTGTGGTTAAATAATTGTGAATGGGCTGGTGAGTGTAGGAGCACCACTAGTGGCCCTGTTCTTTCTTAAGATCTTGGCCACGTCATTGGTCCACTAATCCTTTAATCTTATGCCACTGAAAATAGCCAAATGTTTGTGTCCTTGCCTTTAGTGTGTTATTTAATCTTTTGTGTACTGCCAACAAGTTACAATGGCATTCACACAGGTGCACTTACACAAGTCAACGTGTAACAATTTAAAAGATTTGTAAATTTTGAGCCCATCTCAAGCTGTACCCAAACATTCCCGCGCTAACGCAGTTTTTTTGTGTTGTTTCAGAGGGTTTTGTTCCTGCTACGTGGAGCTCCATCTGAAGTTCATCTGCTGATCTGCCGACCAGGTCCTACAGTACTGTATGATGCAGACGATAACACACTGGTGAGCTCACATGCACACAAATACATATATACACAAAAAGCAAAGTAAGACCCAGTAATCCTCATCTTCATGTCCGACTCTATAGAGTCCTGCATTCTACCGTGAGGTTCGATCTCAGTCTCTAGACATTCGACTAGGAGAGGACTACAGCCAGCTCCTTAAGTTTCAAAATGATCTCCCATTATCTACCCCAAAACAGTCACCAACCCATGAGGAAGATCTAAAAAACACAGTAGAGAAGAGCTCAGATCCTCATGCAACTCCAGCATTCCCAGACACCCAGGAGAGTCTGGATGGGGAGAATCTCCCATCTCCTCCTCGCTCACCCCCGTCACCCACCTCACCTATATCACCTCCGTCACCAGTCTCGCCACCCTCACCTGCCTCCCCAGCATCACCTGCCTCACCTGCCTGCGGCTCTCCCCTGGCTCCACCAGAGTCACAACCAGCCACTGATAAGCTAGAGGAACAACAGGAAGTAGATAGGAAGAAGAACAAGGACGGGAAAGAGAAAGAGGAAGAAGATGTTGCAACAACTACAAGCTCAACTGTGATGCTTATGGATGACTGTCCTAAGAGTGCTTCAAACTACGTATATACCAGGTAAGGTATCAAAAGTAGGCACACATGAAAACTGTTACATACTAGGACATTACCCTATAATAAAAAAAATTGTATCAATTATTCTTCTCTTGTAGCCTGGCATGCCAGATGAAAGCGTTTCACAGAGCACAGTAATAATGTATGTTTTTTTACTAGAATATTGGCATAAACATTGGCAAAATGGTTCCCACTCATGGCCTATTCATTGACCAAGAGTCTTGCTCAAGGCAGCTAAGGAGTGAGCTGTGTTTAAAGCTTGTAGTGTTCCAGCAAAGTCATATTAGACGTTTTAAATTAAAAACAGCTTTTATAAATTGATGAAGATGAGTACAACTTAAATTCTGCATGTTTTGGATAGCAACTTTATAATTTTTGAGTGAAGTATTATCCTATGCACTGTACATCATATACAGTATTTCTGTCTATTTATCTGCAGTGGAGTCAGAGAGGAGGCAGATGGAAGTGTGACCTACTGCCTGATGGGAAATGGTCTGACTATCACGGCAGATGAAGAGTACCTGACCATCAGCTCCACACTGGAGCCTCTTCGCAGCCATCATTCCAGTCTGGCCACGCACACTCAAACAACCAACCTTACAGGCCTTCACTCTCAAAACTCCAACAGCTCCTCTAGTTTTAGCTCTCAGAATCCAAGCCTTGGCCCTCACATCCCCACCACTACCACCACCTTGCCCCTCAGCCACTCGTCTGACACCCCGACCACTTGCTCCCTGGCCCACCCATCCCAGCCACTCACAACCCAGCCACCAAAATCCAAGCATCATCCAATCCAGCAGGGGCTTCTTCCAAGTCACTACAAAGCCATCTCCAAGAACAGTAAGCCTATCGTGCCCCCACCGCAACCTCCTGATCCCCCCTTGACCCCCATTACAGCTCAGGTTGTCCCTTCTGTGCCTCCCTGTGCCAGTCCACCTGCCCTGACGCTGCCCCCCACAATACTGCCCCCTCCTGCTCAGAGCCATACACAGCTGAGAGAAGAAGCAGAGAAGAAAGAAAGGGAATACAAGTATGATGATTATGAAGAAAATGAGGAGGAGGAGGAGGAGAGTCGGAGGAAGGCAAGTTTGGGATCTTTTGTGTACTTTGTTCACTTTACCTTTGCCAGCAGAAAACTTGTTCATAATGTTTGGGAAATACAAGCTTTGGTACAGCAAACCAGTAATTAAAGTTGTCTGTTTTTTGTCTTGCAACAATGAACAAAGAAAGAGATACTATTGACAACTGGTCTATTTAAAACATTCACCATTTTCAATGTATAATTTACATGCAATATTTTAATTGTGATATCACTATAATAACACATATAAACCAACAATACCACAAACAAATGATAATAAATGCATCTCTCCTGGTTCTTATACAAGGTTAATGTTTAATTGTACATTGTCCCGGTTAAAATAAAATGACATTACATTACAAACAGGACTTCAGCTGTTTTAGAATGTTTCCAAATATATCTTATTTACCAAAACCTTACTGGTTAATCATATCCTATACTTGTATGCTATGTCATATGCAAGAGGAAAAGTTATACAGGCTACAATATAACAAACAGTAAATTGTTTTCTTTATATAAAAAATGCTTTACCATAGTTAGCCATCTTAGACTCTTTCTCTCTTCTGCATAACAGCTTTACAGTGAAGTTATGGTTAGGAATCTGGGATTAGCGGAAAAGGAACACTTGAGCTTTGTCCACAGGGTTCACCAAAGTCAACAAAGTTGCTAATAAAAAGATAAATTATTTTTGTTTCTTGCCTCTCAGGGATTGGTTAAAGAGTTTGAGCTGACAGTGGTTCTGACCAAGTCCAGGAGTGGAAGCTTTGGGTTCACCATCACTCGAAGCAAACTGGATAACTGCTACTATATACAGGAAATACTGGACAACCCAGCCAAGGCAGATGGACGACTCAGGGCAGGAGACAGGCTTGTCACAGTATGCTCAAACACACTTTTCCGTACATTTATGCACTTGTAAAAACATTATCATGATTATTTTATTTAGCGTATGTGCTGGTCAAGTTGACTCATTGTCATTTGTTTCTAGGTAAATGGACATGATGTTACCAATGTGGGAGATGATGTTGCCATGACAATTCTTAGATCATCTCCGAGAAGACTGAGTATGACCCTAGGGAGGGCTGTTTCCAACCTGGTGGCCCCTCCATCCTGTGACAGCCTGCCTGATATAGTGCTTTACAAGACACCTTCTGGACAGCTGGGTGAGAACTGCATGTTTTCACACATTTTGAAGACACAGAAACACACCATTAGTCATAATTTAATATCATTTAGTTCTATCTACTATATACTGTATGTGTGCGTTCTCCAGGTATAAAGCTGACAGGAGGCATTGGCAGCAAATGGCAAGGCATCTACTGTCTGCAGGTGGTGCCAGGCTCACCAGCCAGTGAGGAGGGCACTGTCCAACCCAGTGACAAGATCCTCTATATCTGTGGCAGGTGTACTCTGGGAATGACCCTGGAGGATGCAGTCAAAGCCTGTGAGAATGCCCCTCGTAAAGTCAAGCTTAAAATCCTCAGGTATGTGCATTCAAAGGCCCGAGAGATACTCATACTGGCACTGAAGTAGGTTTGATTTTGTTCTTTGAATGACTGACTCTACTTTTTGTGTCTGTCACAGAGAAGACCAGCCAGTGAACCCCAAAGCTAAGTGGAATGGTAAGCGCTTCTGAAGGATTTATGGGATGGTTTCGCCTGATTGAGTTAACCCAAGAACACATAGTTTGCTTGTTATATGCACTGATGGATTGCCTAGAAACCAGATATGTTTGTGCTCAACTGAATGATGAATAACAGTTCAATCATTACCAGGAAGCATTCTCAGTTCTGGGAAGACACCAGTAGTGCAAGATTTTGCAAGCTTTAGCAAGATTTACCACCAGTAGTTCAAAATAATTGTTTCCTGTGGTAGTGCATTTCTATACAAGTTTTCTTTTGTAGGTCTTTTTGACTGGAAAAAAGAAAAGAAGTTCTTTGCTCGTTTTGAAGAGCCTGTTTCTCCAGAGAAAGACTCTCCTACTGAAGATGGTAAGTTTTTTCTCCATCGAACTCTCATTCTTTCAGCACCATAACTGGTTCTCTTTCACTCTTTTGCTTGTTGCTCTTTTGTCTGTGTGAAGCTGGAGCTCAGTGCTGAAAGATAGTTCGCTTTGTGTGTGTGTGTGTGTGTGTGTGTGTGTGTGTGTGTGTGTGTGTGTGTGTGGTGTGTGATCTGAATGCTGACAGACAGATCCTGGGCTCTCACAGCAGGATTAATAATTAGCAAGCTTCAGGCCCTCCACTGTGTATTGGACTGCAGGGCTGTAGCCATCACCCAAACGTGCACACGCGCACACACAGACTGTGTCATACAGCCAGTGGTCTACAGGGCAGGTAGCTCAGTTGCCTGGTGACAGTGCATGCATCGGTAAGGGACAGGGGAGAGGGTCAGTCTGAAAAGACCAGCCTTGTTCATCTGTCATAGAAGAGACGTACCCATCAACACTTCTCTTTCAAAATGGCCGGAGAGGTGGGAGGTTGGTGTGTGTTGCTTTTTTCTGTGTGTCTGTTACGGAAATATCATTGGCTGAAAATGGTCGCATGAATGGTAAATGGTACAGAAGGGAAGTTCCATTGTTGGCTTAGGGCCAAACTCCAGTTTCTACATCGCTTTTAATGGCTTGATCAATATTAATTGAATACATTGCTTTGTCTGCTTTTTTTCAGATGAAGCCTTGTATAGGACTCCTGGAAATTTCAGATGTCACTCTCTCACACAAGAACAGGATAAGTTTCTGAACATATTACATTCATACACTGTGTGTGTGTGTGTGTGTGTGTGTGTGTGTGTGTGTGTGTGTGTGTGTGTGTGTGTGTGTGTGTGTGTTGGTGTGTTGTGTGTGTGTGTGTGTGTGTGTGTGCGTGCGCGTGCGTGCGTGCGTGCGTGCGTGTCAGGCTTTCTTTACACTTGATTCATCTTGATTCATGTATAACAGAATGGAATTTTTCTGCCAACATAAGGTGCTCCTGTAAATACACTGGTAGAAACGGACTCCTCCGAATTCTCGTTTTCTCTCTCCTTCTTTCACCTCTGGTCTCTTTAGAGTTGCATCATGCAAGTAGAGTTTACAAAACCAGAAGGAGGAGGCCTTGGCTTTGCTTTGGTTGGGGGAACCAACGGCAGCATGCTCAGAGTGAAGGAAATCTGCTCTGGTGGAGTAGCTGAGCAGGATGGCCGGCTGAGAGTGGGAGATATTCTATTAGAGGTAACAACCCATAATACACGCAAACTACATATGTATATATAGAGGGGAGACCCTCATCCTCACTGTGTGTTTTCCAGGTGAACGGTGTGATTGTGTCCGGGCTGAGCCACAGTAAGGTGGTGGATATCCTGCGTAGAGCTGAAGGCACTGTACAGCTCACCATCTGCAGAGACATCCTGCCCCTGACCTACTCCGAGTCACCTATAACGCCCAACTTGTCTGCTCACACTGAAGCTATTTTAGCCGAGCAGCCGGCTCCTGTGTCCAGCCCTGATACCTGTTCCTCTCCTGACGTCATGTTGAAAAGGCCAGTTGAGCGCCCCCCTGGTACGATCTCTGACAACTGTCTCTCCTGATATCATTCATTTTTAAAAAGGAAATCATTCTGAAATGAAGAGCTTTGTGTGCTGCTAATCTTACTTGAAACTTCACTGCCTAAAGAATTCATAAGAATTCTAATTAAAAAAGAAAATGTAATTGGTTAAATCACAAAATATGAATAAGACAGCACCTTGACTTTTGAAGACTTGGACTAAGAAACTGCCCTAACTAAATGTGTTGTGTCCTACTATTATTGTTTCAGAGGTGACTTCAGACCCTCTGGTCAATGAAGCTGGAGTGTTTGTTACTTCTCCACCTCCTCCACCACGCCGGCTGACTGTCGTAACAGATGATACTGAAATTATACAGGTAACAAGCACATGGACAATAGTGTGTGTAGTAGTAGTGATGTCAACTTCTATTTAATGTAAATCACACCCCTCCTTACCTCTTTACCAACATCTACTACTAACATATTGCACCTTCTGTCTGTTGCCTGTCTGACTGTGTGGAACAGGAGAGCTGTAACAGCACCCCTTCTCATCAAGCTTGCTGCCCATCCCTCAATGTCACTGACATGTTGCATGGAGCTTCCGAAAGGTAGTAACTTCCCAAACTACTCTCCTATTTTATTGTCTACTTATTTCCTCCCCTCCTCCACCTCGTCATCCTGCTTATTCTTCTGTTTTGGTCTGCTGGAGTTCCACTGTAAGCCACCATGAGGCAACAGAGAGCAATGATGAACAAAAAAAAACACTGGAATAAATTCTGTTGCTTATGTGCTGTAAGCCCCAATGAGGCAAAATTATCAGTTAGGAAATTTGTAGTACTCTTCTCTGTAGCCTAAAAACAAGAAGTATAGCAGAAGTATAAAGCTATTTTAGCCTCTTGTCTATACTGTATTTTAGGTGGAAAAGTCGCAGGGAAAGGAAGCTCAGCCTTGCATGATTTCATCCCCTCCTACCGAAGAGTAAAATGGTCTGGTCTCACCCCTGCCCCCTGACTCCCCCAGGAAACAAATTGTGACCAAACTTTTGGACCGGTCCTGCAAAGACATCCGGAAAACCCAGTCAGACGGCTGGAGCAGCGAAGAAGAAGATGATGATGTGTTTGATTCCACCGGTCGGGAAATTACCTCAGCACAAACAGGTGTCTACTGCTCTACTCCTCTCTATTGTGCTGATGTGTCAAAATGAAAAATTCTATCTATGTTGAGCCATACAGTACTAGCAACCCTTGTCCTCCTCTTTTCTTGTTTTCTTTCCTCAGGCCCACCCATAGTATCAGAGGAGGAACTGGCCAGGTTAGCTCTCATTAGCCCCGCTACGACCAGCCAGTATTCAGGCTCCAGGGTCAAAGCTCTCATCCAGATTCTGCAGCATCAGCTGGACCAGCAGGAACTGGTCAAAGAGTTCATGGTTTGTATGTTTTATGGAAAAAACTAATTAATGTACATGGTATTTACTGATTTGTAATTTATTCTTGACCAGTTAATGTGTGTCATGCTGCTCCTCTATTAAATGAGTTTGTATCACTGCGCTCAGACAATGGGAGGAGAACTAGTACGACCAACAGAGGTGACTGTGCAGTACAGCACAGATCTACTGAGTTTGGCAGATCAGTCTTCTCTGTTGGAGCCACAAAGTATTAAGCAAGATCAGAGAATGGAACAGTTTTGCTGGTTTGAAATTCAAGATGAAATCATGGCTGAAATCTACCCAGTCATGTTCCCATCAAGCATAAACCCAAACAGCTAATCTTAATGTTATGAAATTCTGTTATAGTGGTGTCTTAATGTTGTGATTTTATTGTTGGTACTATTGTTGTGGTTTTAATGTTTACTGTCAAATGGTATTGTTGTTGTAGTGTTGTCTTCATGTTGTGGTTTTTATTGTCGGAGTAGTGTGTTTTTTCTTGTGTTTTGGGTTTTGTTGTTTTTGTTGTTGTTGTTGTTGTGGTGGTGGTGGTGGTGCAGTTTTAATAATGTGAAATTGGATTGTTGTCTTTTACTTGTCTTGTGTTTACTGTGTTAGCTTTTTTATACTCCAGTGTTAGGTTTTCCCTCTGACAGAGATGTATTTTTCCGTTTCCTGCCCAGGGACTACAGATGAAAATGAGCTTTTAGCTAACTCTAGTGCTACTAAGGAGCTGTACACTGTTCCTCTCAAATAAATAAATAAATGTAACCTTTTTCACATTGAACCTGCTATTAAAGCTATATATACAGTAGGAGGGTAATAAAATTAGTACTGCATTGTGACCCTTTGAGAGAAATCTGCAAAAAAAAGGATCTACAGACACACACCCACGCACGCATGCACGCACGCACAGAGAGACATACTCTGTCATTATTAAAACATTGCAGTTTTGGAATATTTTTACAGACAGACATACTGTGATCCTGCTGCACTTTTTTAAGTGTTTACATTTTATTTTTGTAATTGTGCTCATGTGGTTCATTCAGGCCCTGGAACATCTGAAGCCCTCTGACAACTGTCTGGTGGGAAAAGCCCCTGAGAACAGAGATAAGAACCGCTACAGAGACATCCTACCCTGTAAGTCTGAAAGATGACTTCTGTTCACTTTTACTTTCTTCCGAAATTTTCTCCATTTGTTCAAACCACTGCACTTTATCAATTTTTTTGGTGAGCTCAAGCTTGACACTTATAGACTTTTTGTAGTCTTGTAGACTTTTTGTCTGCAAGGTCTTTACTGAATGGAGTGGAGATGTTTGTTTACAACACTTGTCTGCGCGACAAATCATTTCCTACTTTAGAATCAATAATTCACTTGAGCAGCACTTATAATGTCCCATCCCACCAATTAGCCAAGTATGTGATGATGAAAAAGATATAATTTGTTGCCCCTTGTAATTATCTGGGATTTATATTTTTAATAAATAAAGCAACATCAGGATACAATTATATTATAAGCTGTATAATTAGGATGACTTTCAGGAGGTAAATACAGAGAGACAAGAAAAACTCCACAAACGTGTGTGTGTGTGTGTGTGTGTGTGTGTGTGTGTGTGTGTGTACCCTGGGGTGTAATGTTTTTGCTCAACACTGTAAATATTGAAGAAGGTGTAAAAGCTGGAGACGCACTCAAACACACAGAGGTGTTTCCTTCTCCAGCCCTCAGTGTGTTGGAGTGAAAAGATCACAGTTGAAATGAATGAGCGTGATGAAAAAGCATAGTGACCCCCAGTGAAATACCACCACACCTTACCAAACTTCTTGTTGCTTGCAGCCTGTTACAAATGCTGTTTGTGCAAAAGGTCCAGAAGAAAAGGGAATGTTGTTTCCCTTGAACTATTTTCTATAGAAAGCCTGGTTTCCAGTCTGTGGCTTTTTTGACCTCACAAGCAGGAGGTGGGGGACCAACCCAGAAAACATTCCTAACGGCCCTTAGTCTATCACCTCTCTCATCATCAAAAAACCTCTTCACAACGCTGGTTTGTTGCGCCTGGCTCCAGACCTCAGAGCTGTTTACTTGGCTTTATTTAATGTACACTTAGATTGCGTGCTTTTAGCAAAACAACAAAGTAGCAGTGTTTGTTGTTTGTGATCATAAAATGAATGGATTTATCAAACATTGAAAAATCCAACTGGAAGGAATGTCTACCTGATCTGTTTGTGGGAGGATGCTGCTGGAGGTGTAATTAGTTTTTTTGAATGTTATGAATTCATGCAGTGATGCATGATCACACTCAAAACAACACACACACACACACACACAAAACACTCATACACACACACACACACACACACAGTTTAAGTTGTTTTTTCCTCTTTCTCTTTCCCCACATAGATGATGAAACCCGTGTTGCCATTGGAGACAACCAGGACTACATTAACGCAAGCTACATTCGCATGCAAGTTGGCAATGAAGAGTTCTTCTACATTTCTTGTCAGGGCCCTCTGCCTTCCACAGTGCCGGCCTTCTGGCAGATGATCTGGGAAAACAAATCTGATGTCATTGCCATGATGACCCAGGAAGTAGAACGGGGAAGGATCAAATGTCACAAGTACTGGCCAGAGAAGCTGGGTGTGCCTCTGGACTCCGGCAGGTACCAGCTTCACCTGGAGAACCATCAGTACCTGGAGTACTTCCAAATCAAGGGCATCCGCATGGTGGAGACAGAGGTAAAACATTTGTGAGGAATACCTGTCTGTCTGTCTAATGCCATTAATATTATGGTTTACTCTAAACTTCAAACTTCTGCTTGGTTCTTAACTTCTTGTTATTCCAGACCGGTGAGACACATTTTGTCCGTCACCTGAAGTTCACACACTGGCCTGACCACGGAGTGCCAAAAAGCTCCGAGCAGCTGGTTCGCTTCATCCGCTACCTGAGGGCAGTGCACCATATGGGACCAGTCACTGTGCACTGCAGCGCTGGCATCGGACGCACAGGAGTCCTCATTTGCACTGACGTTCTCCTCTGCCTCATTCAGAACGATTTGCCTGTGAGTGGAAGCCATTTTATTAGGTTTACTAATTGGTTGACCACAACATTTTTGTTATTTTTAGCAATGCTAATGGAATGTTGATCGGCCTGTCTACTACTTTGAAATGTCTCAAAAATTATCAGATGGATTACCATGACAATTATGGTCGTTAGATGATGGATCCTATTGAGTTTGGTAATCCCCTGTATTTCCTCCTCATTGTGAGCTTGCTGTTGTTAGCATGTAGCTCAAATCCTAACAACCTTTTGTCTCTGTCTTCAGATTAACGTAAGCAAAATCGTAAAGGAGATGAGATGTCAGCGGCATGGGATGATTCAAACTAAGGTGAGTACCAGAAGATGGGTTAAAGTTCAAAGTTCAGCTTTAAAAAATACTGTTTCCAAGAGCTATACTTCCCCTTTGTCTCTCTCGTTTCAGGAACAGTACTTCTTCTGCTACAAAGTCTGGTTGGAGGTTTTACAGGGCATTTTACAGCTTCACGGCAACCAATGGCAACCGGAAAGTCCCCGAGACCACAAAGTAGTTTGAATGTTTCCACCTCCAGTTCACCGACCTGTAAAGCACAGACTGTGTATGAGTAACCGTGTGCAGTCTATCATAATACTGGTTATACCTTTTTATTCGGCTGTAGTTATTTTAGTTAGCTATAATAGGAAACCTGAACTTTTCTGTTTTGATACTTTGTGTTGAGGAGGACTATTGTTTAGTTACAACTGACTTTCACTTTAATGTTTTTGTTCTTGTATGTGCTCTCGGTGCTGTGATTATGTCAATATAATTTAGATCACTGAGGTTGTTATGCCTTTTCAGGCTTAGTGATTTGCCTTCTGTCTTTAACATTTTTTTTTTTTTTTAAATATGTGTTTCACTATTTGAATGTATCTCATTTATTTTCTCCATGTCCTTTAATTTGCAAATTGCATTCATTTGCAAAAGTCACATTGCATGGAATTTAGAATCTGGTAATCTTTTATCTGGCAGTAATGTTTCTAACGTCATTAGCAAAGTGCACAAGTGAACATAAGATCATCATACCAACGGGAGTATCTGTTTGTAACCTTGATGAGTAGCATTTCATTAGGCATTGTGTCATCATTTCATTAAGTGCATTTGTACCCTGGAGAAAAGAGCATTAGCAAAAGAACCCTATTGATTTTTCAGTTCATCATCTCTGGAAATGAAAAGAATCAAGTGCCTTGGAATGACTCACACCGCTTGCTCCACATTGAACCCGAGCCACTTGTCACAAGCGGTCGGGAACAGAGAGCATGAAACTGATTTGAGAGCACCCGGTGGTGGTTACTGTAGATTGAATGTGTAGCTTTCAGTCTGTTTGTGGTCTGAGGTGAATGTTTGATAGATCCAAACCAGAAGAGGATTACATCTCACCTTTTAGTTCAAATGTAACTTAGAAACAATGTGAACTTTGCACACCGCCTGTCAATTGTTTTGTTTGTGGGCCGAATTTATAACAATGAAAGTCTTACTACACATAATCACAACTTGCACATCCTGATACAGATAAAGAATGATTCAACATAACAAATGTTTGGATGAATTCATACATTTTCAATTCACTGTTTTACTTAAATTTGATCGAGGTGAACACTAAATATTCAGATTTTTTTGTAGAATGTACAAAACTGATTGAAATTGAAATAGCTAGTTGCTGGGCATTAAGGTGTTATTTGTTATGTAACATCCTTTATCTGTATTCCATAGCTATTTTAATACAAACTCAGCCAAAAATGCAAAAAATGTAAGGTTTACAAACTTTCCATTTTGCCACTTTAGCTGTATATGATGTGTACATAGCAACAAAGCTGCATCTCCAAGTCACAGATCAAAGATGATTTATAGCTGCTAGTTTGAACCTCAAACTTTGGATGTAACTGCTGTTTGTAACTTCTTTCAGCTGCTATCTCACACACACACACACACACACATACACACACACACACACACACACACACACACACACACACACACCAGCTCTCTTAATGCATGCAGACTCTTTAAGTACAGACGTCTGAGCCTGGTGTTTGGCTGAATGAATTGAACATGATCAAAATGTGGACTGTAACAAAGCAATACTCTCCAGGAGGAGGGGTGATCAGAATGTCAACTTCTTACCTGATAACATCTTTCAAACAGTTTGGAGCATGTTGGTAAGACACATGCATTACTCTACCTTTGCCATGTGGATGGCTACACAGAGCCATCAGCCTCTGTACCGTGTATGCAACATTTTTTCATCAATGCTGGTTGATGGTCTCCAGCGATAGGTTACTCTCTGTTATGTGCAAGTTCATGTTCTCTTTAAAATCCTGTTGATATGTTTTTTTCCCTCAGATCTTCAGAACAAACAAAAGCACATTTTGCATTCATCTGTGGAAATGCATCTTGTACAGTCAAAGCAAGTGCTTATGCAATAGCATTGTGAAATTGAATAACCCTTAATTGCATATATATGCTAAATGAATCTCTTGTCACTGTACCAGCCACTATGTAACCAATAACTGAGAACAATGTAATACCTCTCTCTTTAATTAAAAACTATTGTGAAACTTGTTTGCATGTTATACAACACACTTTACCCCCTTCTGAATGCAACATAACTCAACTTGAACAACGGAATAGGAGCAGCAGAGTGGGTTTTCCCTGACGGCAAACACAGAACACAAAGTTGGAGGCGGCCGTAAATCTAATTCCACTGAGACCCCTCTTCACTTTTACTGCAGGGTATACTCCCTCTCGGGTTTTACTGCAGGGTAAATAAGCTGGTCTCACAGGGGTCTTTGTGACAGCATGGAAACACTGGAAACACACTGCACGCTCCATACACATAAACCTGATTCTGGGGGAAGCCACGGCTGCAGATTTACTCCCTCACCTTCTCTCTCTGTCCACTCTCACTGCCCTTGGGCACTATCTCTACAACCGACTGCACCTCACACACTCGACACCCCCCCC
>NC_045749.1:13597193-13611860 GCF_008692095.1 Etheostoma spectabile | reverse complement strand
CCCCCCCCCCCTTCACCCATCTCCTCCCTCAATGTCTCCTTGCTCCCCAACTAAACCTTGTTATTACCGTAAGTTATGGCAGGAAAGACCGCAACTCGGTTATTCAAGGCCCATTTCCATTTACGGTTGTTTCAATTTATTAAACAGTTGTCCTTTGAATTCCACAAGACAAAGGAAAAATACCCCTGATTTCCACCAACTGTGGAATCGCTGCAGATGGGCTCCGCTGCGTGTCGGCTCCGCTGCGTGTCGGCTCCATGCTCCGCCCTCCTTCACTACCCACCAGGTGCGGATTTGTTGCGGAACGGCTGCGACCATGACTGACATCTGAAGTCACAAGGACCCACGAGATCTCAAACATTTGTGTATGATCACGCGATATAACAGGATGTAGTTTTTATAAACAGAACCACAAAACCTCTGACCTGTTAACTTCAGGCCTGTCTCCGCCCATTATGACATTTTCATGGTGTAGTGCTGGGAAATATGATCCGCCATGAGCATGGTGTATTTTATTTTGAAAATCAACCGGATGTTTTATTTTGTTTTTCTGTGCCCAACTTCCTGTCCGCACAATCTGCCCTGTGCTGAATTGCGGCGGAGCTCTCCGGCATCCGGTAAATAGAAGCTCTGCTTATCTGTTTCAAAGGGCTGCAGATCGCCAGATCTGGGACGGAGTCAGAACGCAGCTGTTCCGCAGTCAGTGAAAATACACACATTGACTTTAATGGAAACCTAATGACTCCGCCGCCGTCACGGAGTGGATCCTCGGCTGTTCTGCAGTTGGTGGAAATCAGGGGGCAACTGGCTCACTGACTCAAATGTGATATTGAAAAGTAAGGAGGGGGATAACTGAAAATCTGTTGAGCTGATAAATGCTGCATTGGAGAAGTTTGAGCAATGATCTGTGTGGAATATCTTCTGTACAGTATGCATTCAGGGTCTGACAATGCAGAAACCAGAAGGCTTTAGAGCGATGGGAACTAACTCAACGGTAAAGTAATTAACAGAAGGCCGTTCAGTCAGAGACTGTGATTTAAAGGCCTGAAAAAGGTGTAGAAATGAGCTCATATGCTCTCAGTAAATCCTCTTGCTCTCTGCAGGGCTCACAGTTTAACAAAGACACAAGCCTGTTTTCTTTTTCTCTATGTACTGATTAAAAATAGCACACATATTATGTGCTGCCACAATCTACATCCACAAACCTATTCTCCACCCCCACCTAATGTTGGTCCCATTCTCCTTTGCTGTCAAATATCACCTTGAGTTTCTAACAGGCAACTGCAAGTCTTTCAATCATGTACAACTTCTGGGTTTTGTGTGTGTGTGACTGATCACATTCACATATATTCAGTATTAAATTTTCCTGTGTTTCAGCCTGACATAGTGGAGACTTTGGTATCTTGACTAGAATTTAAGATAAACCTTCTGTGGGGTAGTTTGAGGTCCAATTCCCCTGAGGTCTTTTAAGTTTGAAGAGGTTAAGTATGACCCTCCCACAGCAGACTGAGAATTATTAGCCTGCAGAATGCTTGCAAAACAGAACCTGTCATAGACCATTTAGATTCTCAGACAAACACATGGAGGAATTCCAGCTCGTGGCTTCTGATCAACCAGCAAGATTTAACTTGAGCTGATTGTTATGGAACGGCAGTGGTGGTTGGACCCAAACAAAGACGTGACACACGGGAAATACGTTTAACTGATTTAATAAAGATAAATACAATTAATAGTGAAATGGGATGTCATGTCCAGGGAATCCAGTGTTGGGTGCAGTGAGCTGGGTGCCCAGCGAATCAATGTCTTTTGTTTGTGGAGTCGACCATGTGGTAATGGTGGCCTCCAGAGTCCAACAAACAATTTCCACACGTGGCAAAATTCTTTGCATCCAGGGAGAAGCAGGCAGGCAAGCAGGCAGGGGTAACAGGAAGCTTGAGCACAAGCAAGTAAGGCAGACTGCAACAGGAGAAAACACAGACAACATTAGCCACACAAGCTAGAACACCAGGAAACAGAAACACCAGAATTACACAGGGAGCCAGGAGTTACAACTGTACCGCGGTAGTAGACTGTACGATCTGGCCACGAGTAGATCACACAGCCGGCCTTAAGTACTGCTGGGGATGATTAGGGAATGAGCTTCGCCTCTTGCAACCTGCAAAATAAGCCACGCACACAACCCACAGACAGAGCAGGGGAGAGAAACATGAGGGATTCAGTTCAATTCAATTTTATTTACAGTATAAATTCATAACAACAGTTATCTCAAGACACTTTACAGATACAGTAGACCCCAAATAGGGAAATCACAAATAGGGAAACAAACAACGCATACAAATGGGGAGAGGAAGGGCCGTCATGTTGGCATCATGACACTAAGGGAGAACTATCAGAGAGTAGAGAGCTTTCATGGAGGCCGAAATATAGGGTCAGCCAAAGCAGAGGTTGGCATAATAACTGATTTGTAATTAATTTGCCTTTTATCTCTGTTTTTGGTCCACCAACTCCTGAGGAAAATATCTGGCTCTGTAGCTGCTAGCTGATCCACTTTGTTCAGCAGCTAGTCGCTAACCATGTCTGTCTGCCATTGGTGCTGGGTAGGTGGCATTTAAGAGCTTTTTGCTCTAAAACAGCAAAAGCAATGCTGTAACAACCATGACAGTGAACCATTACAGGACAGAGCCTAAAAAAACACTTCAAGTTCCCCACAGGCTACAGATGCCTATTGTATTTCACTACAGATACTTGTTTTCTGGAACTGAACTGAACCGTCTCTCTATTCCAAAATATGGTACTGATTGAGTTTTAAACAGAAAAATAAATGAGCATTAATGTGTTTCTCTGAGTTGTTGTGCCCTTTGTAAGTCAACCCCACAGGCTCCTCTGTGATGACAGCCCACTGACAGAGACACAGAGAACCATTCATCCTCTTTCTAAGCAGAATGTCACTTTTGTGGCTTTCCAAAGTTTCAAAAACCACAGACTTGTCAAAGGAAGGCGATTATGATTATGGTCTCCTCTTTTATGTTCACTTGTAATTATCTTAAGCTGGTTACGTAAAGGGTTAGATGGGCTTGCTATTGGGCCTTCTGTGGTGAGCTACAATTGGGATCTAGAATTACATCAAGTGATGCTTTGGGAAAAGGATTTAATCTTCTTAGACTGTTAACAAGTACTTTTTTCATTTCCTGATCTGTTTAATTGTGTCTAGTTACAACTATAAAACATACAACACACAACAAACTTCACACTTTACAACTTGGTCTGTAATCATTTAGTTTTACAGTAAATACAACAGTAACTTCTCATTAAATTAGCCAGTCATTCCTCATTCATTCTTCACTCTTTAATAAAGTTACTTACCAGTATCTAATCATTAATGCTCGACTCACAGTTAATCAGTAACTACTCATTAACTAATCTGTTGTTCCTCAGTTGTTCCATAGTAACTACCTCCATTTTTGTGTACCTTATTTTAAAGTGTTACCGGTCTTATGAAGATTAAAATCTCATAGTCAAGAGAGGTCTGGGCAAGAACACAGCATAAAAACAGTGTGGCAACAACTAAAAAAGGAAACATAAAGTCAAGACATAAGAAAACTGTCACATTTTTGGTTTTTGAGCCAATACCAAGTAAACACAGGGCCAGAATGATCAAGAACATTACTAATGCCAATGCTTATTTTTTAAGAGCGGCTCCATGTATTATGATATATGAGGCAAATTGACCATTAATAGGTTTCTTTTTAATACATTTGCATTACCACCAAACAATAAGCATCTATTTTTAACATTCTCTTTTAAATTGATTAATCAGATGCTTTTAAAACATGGTAACATGTGATAAGACAGTTTCTAATGGTAATATATAACGGAAAGTAAAGTAAATGAGCACCTGTCTATGGGCATAAACTAATGCTCTGTACAGGAGGAAACAACAATATATGACACAAGAGAACTACCAAAAACAAATAAATAGATCTAAAATCTGCTAAATATAGGATGAATGAGATCCTGTGCTTATTTTAGTCCTTCTTCTCTTGACGTTGGCAGTTCAAATGTAAGAACAGTTAATTTTGTGACAGGGATATTTGATCAAATGGAGGATGGACAGCACTACAAAAAGTGCAGAGTGCAGCAAAAGGCCCTCTTTGTGAACTGAATGGTCTGTGTCACTGAGTGGCAAGGACGATCTTCTCTTTGTCAAACTCCCTCCTAAATCACGCGCCACACCAGAGCAAGGTTGATTAACACCTGCTTTCAATTAGGTGTCTTTCTCATAAAGCGCTGGTTGGAACCAGAAAAAAATAGGGCTCACGCCTCGTCACGTCGAAGATGTTCCTGAATTAGAAAGCTATTAAATCAGAGGAGCAGACGCACGGCATTGCGAGGGGCATCGTTTGTCTTCATTTGAGCGGGCCCTCCATGATCATCTCCACAGGGGCGGCTAATTGAAAAAGGGTTTCAGAAATGCGATTGTTAGCAGCGATAATAATTTATTACTCTCAGCTTGTGGAGTCCAGGGAGCCATTTGTATTCATTAATGTAAATTCAAATTATGTTTGCGATTAAAATGTGACTTTGACAGGCAGAGGGGCCTCAGACAGGGACAGGCACTGATGAGACCATTGCTCCGGGTCACTGCCTCCCACATTCGCCTCCTACTAAGTACGTGGCGGAGAAGCCTTCTTTGCCTCACCACCATCAATCTGTGTCTGATTCAAGTTGAGACGTTAGCCTTGATGGAACTCTACTTAGGCTTGCTCTGAGAACACTTAGTAAGCTAATTAACCTACCTTCTATAATACAACACCAATCAAATGCAGAATAAGACACGGGTGCTACCCAGTAAAGAGTCTTCTCTTTTCTCTTTTATTTAGCCGGCAGTCACTGTTATCAGCAGGTTATTGTTTGTCATGCCTGACTTATATTGACCAAGCTTTTCTCTAAATGTCAGGCAGTGATTTCTTTGACATCCAAGAGATGGCAGTTAAGTAGGTCAGTGTCATTGTGATGAACATCAACCATGGCGGGTCACTGACTGGGCTGCTCCTCCACTTGCCCGCCTGTCACAAACTACTGAGCCAGAGGAGGCAAAAGGAGCTGAGTGCTCCTTTATTGAAGCCTGATAAATTACAAATAAAAGCTGTCACCACGTAAAGTGAGGAACTTTATCAGATATACACCGCCAAAGGTCATATTTTATTGACCTGACAGGTTGCTGGCGGGGGCCTGCTGGAAAAGGTGACAAGGCTGGAGCAAAGGCTGATAGTTAAGGGCTGTTTGTGTTGGATATGGAAATGTCAAACTTTTAAGAAAGACCAGCTTACATTTTTGAAAGCTTTTTTTTCTTTGCTTTTTAATGAACTCGAGCCACATGTAAATGTTTTATGTAAGTACAGATTTAGTCCCCCTCTGCAGAAGTGATGGTGCAGATCATATTTATTCATTTATGTGGGAATGAAACTATGTATTTAACAAGGTAATGTCCAAAACATTACCTATTTCTTATACAGTATAATGCACTTCATTTACTGTCCATCATTGTATTTAATATAAAAACGTATGCACCTACAAATTCAAGCAATCAAACAAAAAAGTCCACGGCATGCGTTGGTATGGAGATGTGAATGAGTAAATGAGGGAGTGATTTTGAACAAAGCCCATACAACAAAGCTATATTACAATGCCTCATGAAGTCATAGCCATTAATGCCTATATGCTTTTTTTTTATAAATTGGTGGGGACACCAAATGGGGAGATGGGGTTGAGACGTCTGACTGTTATTACATTAGAATACCTTTTTTAGAGGTAAAAATCCTTCACAAAGAAATAGCAGTATTCATTAGAAGCTGTGCTGATCTACTGCATGATTAAGTTTTTCAATGAAACCTTTAAAAGCTGTGTGTTAAGGTGCCTCAGATCAGCCTATGTACACAACAACTTTCTATGATTCTACTCTGAGACATCCTTAGCTGACATGGGGCCCACAGAGAGGCATACATCCGCCCCTGAAGCTCGGCGGCATGAAAACAGATTTCCCCTCTCAATTACGCATGAATCACACACTTTAAAACGTCATACATTTCTATGCACACATGGGAAACATGCAAACACACATACACACAACCACACTGTACACACACTCTACACACACACACACTGTATACCTGTGGAAAATCTCAAAGTTTCCTACTGACCCTGGTCCACACTTGACATGGGGACTGGAACACCAGCTTACATCAATGGCGCTTTTCTCTCAGGTGGAGGGAAACCTCATTCACACACACACAGTACATGCACAGAAACACACTCATAGGGCAACCCCCCTCACACACTCCCACGCTCCAGCCTCTGTAAATGTCAGACCGTGGGAGAGAGGGTTTATCTTGGAGCCCTATGGTATTTTTACACCTTTCGTTACTGCCTGTCTTACACACACACACACACACACACACACACACACACACACACACACACACACACACACACACACACTGAAGTCTTCCACTGCCCACCAATTAAGTACAAACCTTGGCCTTGGTGTGCTACCTCAATGTGCACAACACAAAAATGACAAAACAATATAGTAAAAGTTTAAAAAAAGTTTATTGAGATTTACATTTAGTTTATCATCTTCCGCGAAAGGCAAGCCACATCTGTATTCAACATCTACGTACTGTCTTGTCACTGCTCACAAGCTGTGACTTGGGATTTTTGGCCACTGTGGCACGGAAAACGCCCTCTGAGAGGAAGAATCATCCATCCACTGGACTTGGTGTCATCGTCCATCCACTGGACCTGGTCTCATCATCCATCCACTGGACTTGGTCTCATCGTCCATCCACTGGACACACCCCTTTTACGTTTGGTCCTCTGGACCCCATCCAGAGCCTGACACAATATTTGGTATGTTCAGGTCCCTGCCGATGGGTTTCGCCCTTTGGGCGTCCCACCATCTAATCCTGAAAAGAGAAACACAATTACAACAAGTACAGGGTTTCTAAATCCCTCTTCTCAACTGTAATCAGTCTGAAGTGCATCTATTTTGTCTCTGTCTCTCCAAAAGTGTGCTCCTCTTACGTGTCTTTTGTAAAACAGGATGTAGGAGGTTTTTTCCCGCTGGCCACACACAGATCCACCGCTTGTTTCAGTGACCTCTGCGTCATTGTAGGTGAACCAGCGGTCAGTTGGGTCCTTCTGTCCCACATCTGGATCAACCCCGTCACAGATGTAGTGTCCTAACAGGAGAGGAAGCATTGTTTAGTACATATAAAAGTCAAGAAAGATTTACATTTATCTTGGACTCGAAAAGCACATGCATGAGAAATGATGTTTTACAGTTAATAATTAGTATTTTGTTTACAGTGACCAAAAATAGCAGAATGTAAGACAGTTGTTGTCAAACAAAGAAACAAATATTCTTCTTGATTTATGAAGTATAAATAAAATAAAATAATTAATTATCTTACCACTTCTTGCTGTTGGGGAGATGTGGTTGATGGTGCTGACCAGACTGTAGCAGCACCCAGCCTGAGAAAAAAAACACAGAGAGTCAGTGTGCACAGTCCACACATATACTCACATCAACCCCAGTCTGATGTTTTTGTTTGCTATCACGTCAATTAGTTGTTCTTTACCTGGTTGGAGGACACCACCAGCTCTCTTTGCAGGACAATGGGGTCATGGACCTTTGTAATCTGGAAGGATGGAGTGAAGTTGAAGCGCTTTAGATGCAAGACCAGCACTCTGTAGACAGAAAGAAACAATGAAAGAATATGGTGTTACAAATTCTTTCTATTGGGGTTTTCTATGTTAAATCAATCACTAAAACAATCACTCCTTTGGGTCAGTGAAACCCAGTTCTATACCACTGGGTTAACCAGTATCATCACTGAGCACTGTAAACAACAGTTTAGTCAATTGTGATGGATGTGATGTCACTCACTTTGGCAGGGTCAGAAATGACGAACACTGGCCTGACGTGGTAGCACCACACTCGCAGTTGTACTCCAACTCTTTCTCCTGCAGAACAGCACAGGACCAACATGCCTTCAATTCTATACTGGATTTACATGCATGACGGCAAAACAACACATGCTGACACAAGCAGTGGTGGTCCGATAGAAATGTGTCAGTGTTTTCTACATCACGTGATCACAACATCTCAGTCGGTTCTAGTGGGAATGAATGAGGGGAGGTGTTTACCATCAGGTAAAGCTGAAGCATCTGTTCCATGGTTCCGCCTCCAGGTACCAGGTCCAGGGAGAGGTTTGTAAATTCCTCCTCTCTACTGGATCCTACAACGCACCTACACATTGAAAGGACAATACAGTTGTAATTGTACGGCTGTGTGTGTGTGTGTGTGTGTGTGTGTGTGTGTGTGTGTGTGTGTGTGTGTGTGTGTGTGTGTGTGTGTGTGCGTGTGTGTGTGTGGAGCGCATGCATATGTGCATGCATGCACGTGTGTGTGGGTTGTGTGCAACTGTGTAATTGTACCTCTTGCAGGTCCTGGTGTTAACCATTTTAAACACCATGTGATCTTCCACTGGACAGCTGTAAGATCTGCCCAGGCTGGCTGCCATCATCTGAAGCCGTGGGCTCAAAGATCTTATCTGCTCCAGCATGGAGGTGAGGAATTCATGAGCATCCTGCAGATAGGCACAATCATACAAATGTATATACAGTGGGGAAACTATCAAATAGGGTTGAAAACAACAAACCATAAAACCTGATTACTCACCTTCTGGTGAAGATCCCAGAACACTGGAGACCAAATCGTCATCTTGAATGCATTGAGGAGGCGAATTTTATGGCTTGCATCGCCAGAGAAGTGAGACACTTTGATGGCCATAAATGATCTGGAGAGTGGGTAAAAGGGGTCAGAGGCATTGACTCTACCATTAAGATTTGGGTGTTCAGGGTACAACTTATAAATAAAATTAGTGGTTGTGTCTGAGACGTGCTGTACCTCACAAGTGCAGCCTCGGGGATCAACCTCCAGACCTCCTCCTGACGACTGATGGCTTTAACAAAATCCTTCAGTGTCAGGAGGCTCTGCAGGCAGGAGTTTAAATAGCATATCTGTGTTGGGTTGGGGAACCTGGCGTATAGACAAGACAAGCACATGTCAATATCATCAGTTCTTCAATGGCATGTTCTCTCATTTTCTCCCAGGAGCTCTGTTTTACTTTTATTTGATGAATACAGCCATGTTTTTGTGTGTGTATTATGACGTACTCACCCAAGATACTTGATCAGCTGCTGTCTGAGTGTCTTAGGGGTGGAGAGGGCACATTCTATCTGTTTTTTGGGCACAGCCGGAAGGAGTGACATGTTTTCCTCTTCCTCTGTGAGGCCTTTAAACTCCACCTCCATGTCCAGGTGGGAGGTGGTGGAGTGGCTTTCCACCTTCGGGCTCTCCACCTTCGGGCTCTGCCATTCCGGGCTCTGCCGTTCCGGGCTCTGTACATTTGGCCTCTGCTCTTCAGGAGCTGGTGCGACCTGATTTCTTTTCTATTGGAGTACACAAATTACACAATTTTCTATTAAATCACACAAAGACAATCCACTTATAAAAGTCTGGTTCAATGAGTGCGGCACTTTGTGTCAAACATACCCTGCAACAGTGCCACCACTGAAACTTGGGAGCCTTTTTTGACTCAGTGGTTTTGTTGTTTTGTGAGGTGACGACACTGGTGACAAAAAAAAACACTGTTATCTTATTGGGAACTTAATGTATTACAAGAGAGAAAACACAAATAGATAAATCAGCCTGAATTGACTGTCAGGTAAAGGTAAAAAAAACAGTGTTGTGTTAAGACACTGTTTTTTACTCATAAGAACAAAGAAATGTAGAAAAGAGGAGTGTCTTACCTTTGCTTTTTCTTTTGGTGGTGGAAACAAAAAAATGACAATTAGAATAAACAATGTCAAACATCTTTGGTGACGTTTACAACTTGAAAGTCCAAATATGATTCCTACAAACAACTAAAATCTGCTTAATGTAAAGCCGTGACACATTCCAACACGCATACCAGGGAGCGACCGAAGAGTCGATACCTCCACGGTGTCCCTTCATCCTTGTTGTTGGTGGCAGCATCAGGAATATCAAGGACAGAGACACTGGTGATGAAAAGAAACACATTTATTGTTTTGTGTACTCCTGCTCAGAAAAAATCCTGAATAATTTACAGGGACCATTTTAAGAAATCAATCTCTCTCTACTTGGTGGCTTCAGCATTGTACCAACTAAAACCTGTTTTAAGTCTTTCAAATTGAGTCCAACTCAAATCTCAAGACTCTCACAGTCTTAAAGACGAGTCCAAGATGATTCTAAAGTCCTAAGCACATTTGCAGTCATAATGCAGATCTTTCAGATATGTGAATGCAACAACATGATGGCTGTGCTAATAGTGTTTTTATATAGATGAGACCAACTTTCAGAGCATTTTGAGCACTTTCAGCAAAGATCAAGCCTACTGGTTTATAGGACTAATGAACACACAATGTGTATAGCTATGAAATCTGCCATCTGCAATACTTGTTTAGTGTTATTGCTGCAAAATGTACAACTGAGTCACTTGTCATGTCTGACAGGAGACCAGATCAGCTGTCCAGTCTCAGGTGGACAGCTCTGGTGCCAACAGGACCAGGATAGAGGTGTGTGTCTTTTGACATTGTGCACAAACACGGTCTTCTCTCAGCACTTTGCGTGAAATCCTCCACCAAAATGAACAAGGAAGCTAATCAACCTGACCATGGCTATGAAGTATTAGTCAGGGCAACACTGTATATACATATACACCACATGTCCTTACCTTCTCTGAGAGCCACTTGTCAGTACATCTACAGTTGTTGATTTCTGTAAAGATTAAAGAAGAATAAAAAAAGATAAAAATTGATGGAAACATAATGTATCTACACAAATGATATAAACTGACTTCACAGAAAGTATCTCACTGTGAACTTGAAAGTTGAAAAGTCAAGGTCAAATTAACAGCCGAAAAATTATATAAAATGTGCTGTACATCTAGAAAACAGACCTTTTTGCAACAGGACGACCAACAAAAACGAAACATCTTTGAAAGAAAAATCGTTGTAATTCTTAACTCTCAAGTTAAACGGGACTGAGACTGACAGTAAACTGCTTGTATCTGGCAGGTTTGGTCTGCAAAATCAGGTCAAAACAATTCTATGATAGATAACAATTCTAGAGATTACTTCTAAAATACCATTCTAAAGATCTGTTCTATAGATCAGTTCTAAAAAGTATGACATCATGAAACATGTTTGTGTTTAAATAAGGTGTGTGACCCAAACTACATATAGGTAAAGTTCAAATCAAAACAAAATGAAACAATTCAATTTACCTTTAGAAAACACCAATTACAACCTGCTGCATTTGGTATTTGTGATGGGGCAACATTAATCACATTTTTCTCAGGTCCTTAGCTATTCCGTACAGGGGTCACGTATAGTAAAGTCCTTTACTTGAAGTTACATTAATTAAATTTTGGATGATAGGGGGCAGAAAGACACTCACCACATACACACCAGAAGTACTATGTCAGCGGCCTGTAAGCACGACTGGCGTCCATCTGCTTATTCCACGGTGGCTCCAGGCTCTGTTACACAATTTCTGTCTTCAGAAGCAGCTGTTCTATCAGCAGCAGAGAGGACAGCTAGGAGACAAACTGTCTTCACCAGGCTGAGGAACATCAGAAATGGACTTGAGGAGTGTAGATAGAGGAAACATAAGAAGATTGCAGGAAGAAAAGTTCCTTGTTTTTATTTAAACGCATTTTTTTATTCCCTCCAATAGTAGACCCCACAGTTGAAATATTCAAGGTGGAAACAACCCATGAGAATTACTGGGAATTAATGGGTAGTCAATGGAATTAACGGGGAATAACAGGAATCAAATGGAAATATATGGGTTACTTGCTCAGGCTGCAGAAACAGCCTTGCACTACATAAGTTAAAAGCACACATAATCTATTTATTTGCCAAATAAAGCCTCTAATTTGTCAAATAATGTGAAATGTGAAATGTGTCATGTGTCGAGTAAGCTAGCTTGCAATTAACTAATGGGGAAATGGCACTTTGAAAGTTCAAGCCAACAATGTGGGCTGTGTGCCAACTTAAAGTGAATAACTCATTTATTTTAAATTAAAAAATGAATAGAAACAAATAAATTAAAACATTATTGAATAAATTAATACATGAATTAAACTCAATTAGCATAGTCAATCAAGCTACATCTCACAACACCTAGCCCAACTAGCAAAAACACTAAACGTGTTAAGTTATAAACTGTGTAGCTACTTTTCTTTAGGCTACTATCTGCTGGTTAGCTAAAATCTTGTAAAAAACATAAAATATATTTTTCTCCAGTAACATGATCAACGCGTTATGTTAGTCATTTGGTCCGGACGGCAGCAGTGCAGTAATGTGGGCTACACACGCGATGGTAGAATGCACTGTGCATTCAGAAGGTTGTAATTTTACTGAATTCCTACTTAATGAAATGCTGCTCAATTAATTAGGCATACTTCAACATGCCATAAGACATAAGACTGTTTTTTGTGTGTATTTTTCACCACAAAAAGTTTACTATTAAAAGGTATGATTTGTGTAGGCCTAACCAATTCCCATGCTTAACTTCCCTTGGAAACATACCAACACAAATTACAACGAAGAAGCAATGCAGCAGTGGGGCAGGAAGTTTAACTTCAACTGCAGTGGATGTTTCACAGCAGTTGTAGTAGTTGTGGTTGTTTGTGGGAAATCTGAATGTATACTACAACATTAAATAACCTGACACTAAAACAAAACAATAAAGCAACATTTAGCTACTGATTTGGATGTTAAGTAGCATTTTCATTTGCTGTAGCATGTTCCAGTGCACTGGCAGCTGTTGTTTGTTTCTCCAACACATTCAAAACGGCTATGTGTGTGCTGCAAAAACGGCGGTGGCTGGCAGAGATAGGGCAGACGGGGGCCACTACAATGCCTGTCTCCCTCCCTGCTGTTCTACCCAGGAGCCTAAACTACTAATGGCCCCCTAATGTATAAATACCATTCTGGAGACATTAGTCACACTTTCTCTCTTTCTCTGACACACACAGACATGTATGCACATTCACACTCAGAGAGGCAGGTCTGTGTGTGTGCGTGTGTGTGTGTGTGTGTGTGTGTGTGTGTGTGTGTGTGTGTGTGTGTGTGTGTGTGTGTGTGTGTGTGTGTGTGTGTGTGTGTGTGTGTGTGTGTGTGTAAGCATTAGTCACAGTGGCAGCCCTTCCTATGGTTGGATTGCAGTTGAGGGCCAAGGCCAGGGGCTGAGGGTCTAAATTCTCCTGCACAAACAATGCATGTCAAAGAGGCCCGTCAGAGGCATTCTTTTAGGACGGGAAGATGTTGTTTAGAGCACAAAGAGAGGGCAGCAGGACCGTGCCAGAGACTGGCGAGGATAGAGATGTGTGTATCTTGAAGCGCAGGTTGCTGTTGTAATGTGTGTGTTTTCCGTGAGTGCATGCATGCCGTTCTGGTGAATAAATGTCCAGTGGGTTGAGTGAACAGAGCAGGTGCTGACAGTTATACATGTAAAGAATAGAATTGGAAAACAGGTTTACTTTGAAGCTGTGTGTGGATGCAGGAGAGCTTCTTTTTTCTTTATATTTCTGATGTTGTCACTAGAAACCACAAGCAGGGGAAAACAAAAGCTTCTCCAATACCCGGGGATTTGATGACAGCTAAATATCTTCATTCTAACATGAGGCATTACGGATGCAAATTGCTATTTAGGTGCATGTGGGCAGGAACAGTGAAGATCATCAATTCTTATTTGAAGCATCATTTATCACAGCTGTATGAAGACTGTATGAGCAGTCATTAATCACTGTATGTTGAGTAAAACTGTGTACAAAAATGAAAATGTGTGTATGTTGTTTTTTGTGTGTGTGCGTGCGTGCGTGCATGCGTGCGTGGGTGGGAGGCTGTGTGTGGGTGCATGAGTGTGACCTTACCCTAACATTCTGACATTTTCCCACACAAATCAAGGAAGCTATGAGCTGACAACCAAAAACACTTTGATAAAGTCATTATCTTCCTTACGCTACGTACCTGATCAATCAAATGTTCTTCACAGTCAGTTGAGGCACAGATTTGTGCTTGTTAAAGAGCCATAAGAAAAGATAGTCAATGTTGGTGGGAAACATTAAATTAGACATATATATACATAAGTAGCCTGGCTTGTCATGATTTTCAAATATAAACATCAGAGTAAACACAGTGGAAAAGTGAAAATGGCGATCAGCTACAACCTGTAGCTACGATCCCAATCACGTGGACATCTCTACTTCAGAAGGGGCACAGAGGCAAGCGGAGGAAATTGAACACGACTGCGACATCTCTGCTGGGTGTCCTGCTGGCCTGTGTTCAGGCAACGGATGGTGAGCTGGGTGGCCTCCGCTGGTTTCCAGTGGCATGTTGGGAATTGTGGTGTCCTTTCGCCGAAAACTGGCGGGCTCCTGGAGTGCCACCAGCTCCATTCAACTGGTTGACCGGTATGGCAATCTGACGACCACATTCTGCTTTATGATGAATCATGAACAAGTTTGAGGAGCTGATTAATGTAAATTAAATTGATTGATTGATTGATTGATT
>NC_045749.1:13594389-13597183 GCF_008692095.1 Etheostoma spectabile | reverse complement strand
GATTGATTGATTGATTGATTGATTGACATACATAAACATTTAACAACACCTTTGATGCTAAAAATCCCAGGAAAGTCTTACATTTGCTTAAACTAACAGATGGTCCTGGGTCAAAAGGCCGTCATGCAGCTGCTAAAGTACAAATCCATATTTCAGTCGATTTAACAATTAGTGAACCTCACAGCATGGGACATGGAGATCATTACAGGAGAGCATCAATTAAACCCCTGAAATCAACCGTGGCCATGCAACTGTTACTGAGCCGTGACCACTCTGTGCCTGTGAACTTATAACAGGGGCTGTAAAACACACAAGGAGGCTTTATTCACCTCTTTTTTTAGTTACATAGTGTTCTCCTATCACATTGCTTTAACCAACCTATTTTAGAGCGCAAACAATTTAACAGTCTGGTCTATGTAGAAACTTTTCTGGTCTATGTTCAGCCAGAATCCGATTACAAGCCAAGACCATACTGAGAGCTTTAGAGAACATTTAAACCTTGTTTTCATCAAAAACGTTGTGTATGGTTTGGCACGTTTGTATTCATATAGGCTGACAAGAAATGTGTGTGTGTGTGTGTGTGTGTGTGTGTGTGTGTGTGTGTGTGTGTGTGTGTGTGTGTGTTTGTTTGGTGCGTGTGTGTGTGTGCGTGCATGTGTGTAGTGAAATAACAGTGTGGTTCTTATGTGGCTGGAAACTCTAACGAGCTAGCAGCATTTAGAGGGGGATTCCATTAGAAAACACCTCACAAGGGCTTTCCTCGACATCCTTTTCCTCCACCCGTGCGGGCAGCCACGCTCGTACACGCTAATGGACAGTGACATGCATACACACAGAGAGAGTGAGGCATGCTAATTTCTGCTTCTCTTGGACAATGATAAAAACCCTGCAGGAAGTCAGCAGGTTGTTTGGATTCATTGGTGTTATTAAGACATCAAATAGCTGGAGCGTAGGAGTGCGTCTGCACAGAGCTTCACTCGTTTTCACTCTCTGAGGACCCTCAGTACAACACACACCTGACCCATTCTCTTAGCTGTACAGCTGCTACATGGTGTAGCTTTTCCAAGTTCAGTGATGAATCACTGTCTGTACATTGAATACTACATAAAAGTCTCCCTGTCTCACCATTATTAATCCCTCCTCCCTCTCATAGATTCATATTTTACTCCTTATTTCATTACTGTCTAGCTGATGTGGTTGTAATGTTTATACCATTGCTAAATTCCTGGGCAAAGTGGAACAGTGCTCCCCAAAACTGTGAGGCACATTTTCCACTGATTTAGATGTTTAGGTGTTTACCAGGTAAAGACCCCAGAGAGAACACAGGCTGGAAACTAAACCCGGTTTAACGAGAAAGGGAAAAAAAGCCTTTGCAATTTGATTTTACATCACGGCAAACGAAAGGTTGGCCTTAAAGAGCGTATGGAAACCACCAGAGGTAGTGGAACACAACAGCTTTCGATCTTGCATGGCATAGGAGACAATGACAAGAGGGGTGCATTTTGGTGATTTTCACACCAAATGTGGGATTTTAGGTACAGAAAGATTGGCATCCGCTGCTCATTCTGGAATGAAATGTATTGAAGCTGAAGTCCAACATCTCAGCACTAATACTTTCCATAATGTCACACATACAGAAAGCCCGCTGGCTGATCTCAGGTGGCAGGATAAACTCTGTCATGGAATATCATGGATCATTTGGCAGTTGATGTCACGTGTAACTAGACAAAAGCAAAGATTGTCTTGCCGGTGATTTGAATGCATCCAAGAAAGAGATTCTGTCTCATCAACTAGGATTTGATCTTTGTAATTAGATGACACTTTTGGATATACTCTGCCCGTAACTAATTTTTCGGTCACATTTAATTTCTTTAAATGAGATTTTTTATGACCACAATTCTACCAAAGTACAATGTCTCAGTCAAATTTGCAGCTGAACGAAGTGAAGCATTAAGCAGCTAAAGAGTCATATATCCCTCAGGAGTTGAAGCTGACAAAAAGAGAGATAAAAAGAGAGTGAATCTTGGACTTGTATACAGTTGACCAGAAACACAACAAAATTTGATATTGTTGTTGCTGTCTGATTATAGGCATCTGTTTGCTTACATGTTTGCCATATCAACTTCATTATGTGATAATATATCAATACTGTGTTCATGGCTTATTGCACTGCCCCAAAGTGGCCAAAAACTCAATTATGGCAAGTTTAAAGAATTATTTTAGTAATATTGTCTTTTGTTTTTAATTGTTTTTATCAATTGCTTCCGAGCTGGATGAGAAACATGAAACAAGATTTATATACACTGGAAGCATGTGGTTTAAAAAACATCATTTCCAGCGTCAGAGTCACAGGTACAACCAATGACTCTACTAGTACAGTATAATGCCCAAGACATTACACAAGGCTCATTATAAGTCAGACAGAGGCAGGTGTTACCAGGTTTTACAGACTGCTGTCCATGAAGCTCTTCAGTAAAATCTTGTTTTCAATGTCCAATTTTTAATAAATTTTCAATACTGGCTGTGTGTATATAATTGGTCTAAATTTAGCTAACTTACTAATGAATTGGAAAACTAAGAATATGTGGCGATAGGCAAGACACACCTGTTGGATTATGCAACATCCACATCTGACAGCCATCCCAGTCCAAGTCTCCACTCCATTACACTATTACACAGTTACCATGATACCACAATACCACCAAAGACGACAGCCTCATCAATCTTCTGCTGTCTTTGAACAAACACACACATGCTCGCATACATACACACACACACACACACACACACACAC
>NC_045749.1:13579181-13594379 GCF_008692095.1 Etheostoma spectabile | reverse complement strand
ACACACACACACACACACACACACACACACTGAAAGCAACAGGCCTTTCTCCGCTGCACTTAGGCCTCCTCCTGCAGGGAGTTTATTATTCTTTCTCCTGTGACATGTTATGTGCGCTTTAATCTTGAATAATGCATGAAGCCTTTTTGAAATCCAGTTGTACATTTGGCACCAACACTCAGTTTATTTGGCTTTACTTTTAGATGTTGAGGTGCCCCACACATCATATAGAAGTCTGTCAAACCTCAAACCCCTGCTCCCTTTCTTTCTCTGCCACCCTTCTCAATCATGACACACACACAATTTACAGAACTTTCTTCGGTTGACTTTGTGCAGCAGGCCCCATTTTTGCAGCCAGTCTGGCCCTTGCTTTAGCATTTATAACTCTTATTTCTTACAATATCCTACTTAGGAGAGTCCAAGCCTGTGACTGGGATATTTCCTTCTCTTGTGTATTGTGATGGTGTCGGGGTGATAATGTAAAGTGTTAGCAGCGGGCCGGGTCACTGGCTGCTGTTTTGAGGCCTCTGTGTTCTCTCAAGCCTCTCCTTTCCCAGCTCCTCTCCCCTGAAGCACTGTGGGTGTTTTTAGAGCATGCCCAGCAGGCCGCCCTCAATCACAAAGCCCTCTTCTTCCACAGTCCGAGACTGCCAGCTGGTGAGAGTGTCCAGTGTAAGCGTGTTTGAGAGAAACAGAAAATGTCTGTGCTAAAATAATAACAACTTTATCTACTACTCCCTGAGTAGCTGACATGGGAGGAGAATGAAAGAAACAGACTTGGAGAAAGACGTGTTGAACTTGGATCCCAATGGTGGAATAAATCAACAAGCTGGACTCATTAGACCCAGCACTGCAGGTTTTTTATCTCCCCAGCAGGCCAGCTAGGCTGATAAAGCTCCTCCACTCAGTAGCAGCTGCACTAAAGAGAAAAGAGAACATAAAACACAAAGAAATAATAAAGTACTGGCTTTGGAGTTTCAGGAATCCAAATTAACTGTGGGTCAAGTCATGTGAGAGCCTTGCACAGAAAGCAAGAAAACGGAGCGGCTGAACTGCATCACCTTTCTGGAGCAGTGGGCATATCAAACAATTACCATGGGAATTCACATGGTCTCAATGACCCGCCCACCATAAAAGCCATTATCAAAGTATGCAAGTTCTCAAGCAGAAGAGCAGTAATAAGATAAAAGATGTGGTAGAGTGAAAATGAAAGTGAAATGTTTTCTTGAGGCCAAATAGAAATGCTGCACACCCGGCTCAGCTGTATTCTTTGAAGGAGACAGTGACAAGTGGTTGATGAGCATCTCCCCTCCGATCTAATCCAAGTCCTCAAACAGCACCAGTGGCCACCAAGAGTGATGCATCTGTCAGCTATGATCTTCCTTAAAGTCTCACAGTCTCCACTTCCTTCCTCCCAGGCGTTGTGCAGCAGCCAGGTTTCAGAAGAAAGACATTCTGGTGCTCATCACACAGCCCCATGAATATTCACAAAAGTACTGGAATGCTGCGGATGCTAAGAGCTGCTTGAGATGTGGCTGTGGCCAAACTGACAGTAAAAGACACATTTACTGATGCTACAATGTCCAAAAACAATCAGAAGACTTCCCCTGGGACTGTTAAAACAGCTGGCCATGTGCCATGTGGGTTAATACAGTAAAGGACTCGAGAGGGAGTGGACCCCAATCCTCTGGCTCGTCACCAAACTCTGGTCTTCTCTAAATAATTTGCCTTTTTAACTAAAACTGTATTGGTTTAAATCCTATTAATACAACAGGAAAACCAAAAACTGTTTCAGAGAGGTAAAAACATTCTGATACAACTTAAAGAGGCTTAGTCTTCTCATTTTCTGTACAATAGTTAAGTAGTGTCTTTGTGAACGGTTTTATAGGCAATTCCTTTTTTGTTGGTGTTTGTTTTATCAAATTGAATTCTCATAAATCTCTTCAGCAATGTTCACCAACTGCCATAATGTATGGGGGTATTGATCCTCCTGTTCTATATTTTCCTGTATACACATATTTTATTTTCAGGTTAAATACATGACATGTCGTCACTTGATCATCACTTTCAAAACTACCCATACACTACATCATCCAAAAATGTACCCACCCAAAATACATGAGCTTGATCCACATGCTTCTGTCCAGCACAATTCTTGTGTAGATGAGACTCTGCATTTTGTGTGAAGACTAATGAACCATGCTGAGTTCTTTTCACAGCCTTTAAGTTGTAGTTGTTTTAAACCAGTGTGTTGGTTTTGCAGTGTTGGTTTTGCAAATACCAAAACAAAAAATACATGTTCTTACTAACTCTTGGTGGTATATAGAAAGCAGATGTGGGGTTAATTTCCATTGGATTTGAGATATCTAAGAGATATTTTCTTACACAATGGTGCAATAGCGGTTAATGGGATTTAATTTGTGGTGCTCTGATCATTCACAGACTACTTTTAAAATATTCAACAATATAATATATATAATAACATGTATTTTCAGAATTAGCTCCCAGGGTTAGGGTTAGGGTTAGGGTAAGTTTTGGGAGACAGGGCTGCAATGACCTGGCCAAATAAAAAACAAAATCATCAGCACAGCTACACCAATAAAAATAAGTGAGAATACTATTTTTGCCTTATCTTCAAATATACAGTATATCATAACCAGACAGACATTTGGAGTCAAGCAGCATAAATGCCCTGCACACATTTTGGTTCCACATGGATCAGTCGGTTCAGTCGGTTAGCAGCGGTTGTTGTGGTCGGCCAAACTGCAGAGCAACATATTGGATCTATTTTCAGAGACGCTCACGCTGATCTCTGCTATTAAAGCAGACACTTGCAGTGCTATTTTCGGAGTAGGCCTGGGGGCCACAATAACAGTATTTTATTGTTGTGGATGGAGTTTAAAATTAAACAAGCCACTTTTGAGCTTCTCTGAAACAATTTCAGTGGAACAAGGAGGGGCTGACTTAATGAGGTGGATTTGGGTGGATAATAATAGGAACGATATGAATTCAGTACACATACTGCACTTGCTGAACAATGTAATCATAGGTCTTTTGACTCAGGAGGCATACGGACGCACTTCAGAGAGGATCTTGCTTGGCTACGGTTTCAGTTTTCATTCCCCAAAACCATGATTATTCTTTTGAATTTCACCCCATCAAAACTGCACTCAGACCTCAAGGCACCACAGCAATCCTCCGGGTCTATGATTTGCATTTCAGGATAGATGGAAACACATTTGAAGATCTCCAGATCAGATGTAATATTTAAACAATAAACTATCCCCCCAACTCCATTAAAATAATATAAATAATTACATAACCATAAACAGTCCTAAAGATATATTGAGATATGATGAGAGAAGCAAAGCAAAATATTGGGTTGTTTTTACCTTCGGTATTAAGCCAATGAGGAGGAAGGGCAGAAAGTCAAGGGCATTTTCATCCACAACTTCACACATGTAAGTACATGAAGGATGGTTTCATTTCCTGTTTATACACTAAATGGATCCATTCTGTGACCCAGTAACCCCAATTGCTGCAAATGTGATTGTTTGGAGAAATGCTAAGTGGACGCATTAACAATTTCCAACCATGATTACTAATGGTGTTAGTCACTGAGTAGTATATTAACAATACTGATGTGTGCGGCTAATAAGGTAAAAAAAAATAGTTTGTAGAATGGAGTGTGTCCCTCCAACAAGCTTTATGTAACTGTCAGTGACCACAGTCTGTTCTTTTGAGAGGGAGAGTGACTTATTGGCCTTTCTCCTGTTTGCCTTTGCCTTTCCAGGTTTGTGTTGGCAATGTGGTGACTGAAGAGAAACATTATCGGGGCCCAGAGTGCTGCTCTGTGCCCTTCATTCATCCATCACATCAAGGGCTTTGTGAACGCAGAGCTTCTACAAGCAATTAATGCCACTGAGCTCCAGCCCTGCTCAATGTAAAAGCTGCCTTGAGGCACAGACCACAGAGGTCACAAAGCACTTCCTATACCTTAACCTCACCCTTGTAGTGTAAACAACACACAGGCATCAAAGCAGTGTCAAATCAAAATCAAAACTTTATTATTAAATTCATTAACCCCCTGGAGCAATTTCCTCATCATAGTGTGTCAAGCAGCTGATTGCACAACAGCCTTGATTTTCTTCATAGAGCTGAAAAAATGTCTTGTGTCCTCAGCAGAGGTGACGAGTAGTTCAAACAAAGATTCAGTTTCAGAGTTCAAGGCAAATCCTACTTTATCTTTTTAAACAGGCAATCTTACAAAGGTATTTGACCAGAGACATTAAGATTAATGAAAGGCTGGCAGTATATTTCCTGTGTGGAATAGAAGACTTTACAAGAATACACATTTTTCTTGCACTTTTCACCAACTGCATTGATAGGGAAAGGTAGTAGCTCAGAGTAGCAGCTCATGCCAAGCAAAGTGTTTTCCATGGCTCCAGTCAGAATGGGTAACATGGGAGAAAAGTATGCTCCCAGGATATACCATGACATGCACTGTACTTTATTTTACAAATATAAACATGTTTTAAAGGCTAATTCAATAGGAAGCTTGCTTCCCATGTTGCTTTGAGGTTAGCATTCAGTTTAAAGACATGCACTGGGGAAATTTAGTAGAGTAAGATGCAGACGTGTGGACAAAAACACAGACATACAGTAAATGCAAAAGCGCAAACATAATTTTCATCCAACTGCCAAAGACCTTAACTCAATCATGTTTCTCATTTCGTCAAAGCTTTTCATGCCTGCTGCCGTCAAGGCACATCAAACTAACATAACCTCCATGGGGAACTGCATTTCAAGTTGAATCTGAGGCAAGGTCTGAGGCATGTGCAAAGTAAGAAGATGATAGCAGAAAAAAGGTGTAAAGGCCAGATTCAGCATCTACATTAAGCAGGCATCTCTCCACCTCATGGTTCCAGAACTCCAGTGTGGTGTGGCTCTGGGCCACTGGGCTAGAAAGAGAGATGAGATAATCTGGCAATGGTGGAGGTCCACTGTGGAGAGTGTATTGTCTGTGATGAAGCTAATAAAGTCCAGCCATGCTGTCTGATCCCTGATATTTGGCCCAGGTCCAGACTGGGCATACTGCTCTTGACTCTCCACTTATTATCTCCTCTCAACCCCCTCCGAACTGTGACAGGAGGGCTTCCAGGAGAAGCTTTGATCAGTGTCTGCCTGTCATTCAGCATTAGTCACCCCAGGAGCACAGAGTCCTCTCTGGGCCTGGGATGGACCAGAGAAGTGCTCAATCTTGAATGGAATGGCCCATGGCTGTGGAACAATCAGCTCTGTGTGGCACAGCAGACGTCTAGGTGTTAGCAGACATACTCTGGTGTGTGCCACATGTCTCACCCCTGACACTGTCATGACCCATCTGCCCTACTCGTACAGCTTTATCTCCCTAATATGGCCCCACAACTCTATTAAAAAGGATGTGTGGGTGAGATCATAGCTACTGCTGTCATTTACACATCCTCATTTAACAATAATTTAATTGATATTTAATGACTTTTCCAGGGCAAAACTCCTTAAAATAGTGAGGGCAACCAGTTATACTCGTTATAACCAGAAGGTAAAAAAACATACAGCTTCACAGTGTTTTAATTTCAACAAATTCACTTATTTCCTATTACTTTTGGGTCACTACTGACAACTTGTTTGACAAAATTTTGTTCTTGCTCCAGGCTTATTTAGCTGCCAAGCATGACATCAGAAGTCTCCTATTCAAATCTATCATCTGTGTCTATCTCATGTCTGAGTTAGATGAGGGAACAGTAGATCAGGTAGAGGGGAGTACAGGAGACGGAGTGTGCGTTTGCGTTTTCAGGCATGCAGATTTTTGAGGTCACTAGGACTGCTTTTTTCTTTGTTTCCCATAGTTTGGATTCTTTTAAGTTGAAAAAGAGGATTGTGGAGTCAGTGTGATGGAATGAGAGATGCATACTGTGAAGACTTCATGGTCCATGGCCTTGGAAGCAGTTACAAGTGCAATGCAAGCACACACAGACACAAACGCACATTTACACACTCAGTATAAACACATGCCCTGTAACATCTGACACCACTCCCCTGCTACTCTCACTGTGTCAAGAGGGCAGGTCCATTCATTTCAGAAAAAAATCCTTGTGAATCAGAAAGAATCTGAACCAGGACTGAGGTTTTAGTTTACATAAAGACTGAATGATAACAGCTTCTGTCCACTACATTCAAAACCATTCATAAAGATTATGATTTTAATGCAAAGGCAAAGATATATGGTGGACTGGGACCATCATATCATGCGGCAATGTAGGCTCCACTAAACCGTAAAAGTAAGGTAATGTGAAATTTGCCATTGTTCAGTTTAACCATGTACAAAACTTTTGCAACCAAACGTCTTATTCTACACAAAAAGCTGTGTTTCATTGTGTGACTTTCTACAACTCAGCCACACAACCTACAGATGTATCACAACCCTATTAGCATTTCCTGTTCACAAACCAAAACTTGAGCTTCATCCAGAGGCAATTTTTTTTCGTGATGATTCATTTTATTTAACAACATCATGGCACCACAACTCTCCCTACGAACACTTTTTCCAAAACGCCTTGGGGTTTTCTCTAATATGTTGCGGTGCTGGTTCCCTGTGTTAATATAAAAACAATGTTCCGCTCTAAAAATACAGTAAAACCTGAAGGTTCATTTGTTTAAAGCCAGGACGTTATCAACAAAGGGCCTTCACTGATATTAATTGAATCTGAGTTCCTGTGAGATTGGCCACCGCTGCTCTGGGCTTGACCTTACAGCAGGCTTTCTAGGGGTGACAACATACATGGCCCTCAGTCTTTCAAACTGTATGTTTATTCTATAGGCTGACCTTTCTGTAACACCACCATAGATAATGGATCACATTAGACTCAATGGCTGAAATGTTTACTCTTGAATCAACAATGGCCAGAATCATAAAATTTCAAACTGATTTAACATGACTTGGAAATGTAACATTATGTTTTGTTTCAATCTCTATTTTCCTAACTTTTGCTAATCAATCACTTACCACTACCGGGCTTATCTCTTCCTAAAACTCACGAACATGACATCACCGGTGCAATGGTCACGTCCAATTAGTGCCTAGAGCGCAACAAGAGGCCTAAACCCCCACTAATGGGAAATAGATGTTGCAGTCATTGCTCTGCAAGGAGGGTACATTTATTGAGAAATATCACACATGGCCTCACTGAACGATGGAGACAGATGCAAATTAGAGCAAAGGTCAATCTGACTTACTAAAGTACAAAAAGACCCTGCCATTATATTCCCATCAAGTATTACATATCTGCTTTCTTTAGAGAGCCAGATCTCTGGGATAACTTGAAGCCATTGGGCAAAAGTCAGCCCAACAGAAACAAATCCCATGTTAATCTCAGCAGGATATTGTACTGAATGTGTGTGGGCATATCACATTCTGGTAAAACACAATTCATGCATGCACAAAATGATCACATCTCACTAAAGAAATATACTCCATCCATTCTTCCCATCTCAGAACTCAAGTTAAAAACACAAGAAATGTGAAGTACGGGGGAAGTGACAAATAAGTGCCCTTTGATTTGTTTTACAGTTAAAACACTCAATTCCCAAATAAAACCTCAAATTTCACCAGTGTTTTAAAATAAAATGAAATAAAAACCTAGCAAGGTTTGTCAAGAAGGCCAAACATTCCTACCTTTGTTTGGCACAGTCAACTACCAAAGGCACAGTTACTCAGGCTCCATTGTGAAATCTGAATGATTAAAGGATTTAGCCAATCAATCTCCCAGTGTAATTTCCTCCATCCTGGCTCCAGCCCAATGGGGTTTGAGGGCAGCCTGTGGAGGTGAAGGTCATGGGCCTATGGGACGTGTTCAGGAAGCAGCAGCACACAGCGTAGCCTGTAATGAATATCATGGGCGTCAGAATAAACACAACACCACCAGTCACAGCTCAAATCCCACTCTCTCTGTAATATTCTGCATTCCAAGCTAACACTGCAATCTCAATTACATCAGTGTCAGAGTACAGAGCTGCTTGCTTGGTACTGTCTGTAAAATAAGTCTAACTGGAGACTGTATGAATGGATAACTGACAGCCAATAATGGAAGGAGTCTTCAGATCCTTTACTTAAGTAAAAGTACTAATACCACACTGTGAAAATACTCTGTTACAGTAAAAGTCCTGCATTGAAAATGTTACATTCAAGCCATTGCCAAATAAGTTGCTACAAAGCTAACTGAGCAAAGCTAACTACGGCGATCAGCTCCACACAACTCTCTCTGTATTTCTCAGTATGGCTATGTTCAGAAGATTGTGGCGTCAGGTGCAGATAATGACCTTATCTGAAGAGTCCATCATGGCAGTTGTGTCGTCATTACTTAGAATTCCTCATGGGTGCGGCAGAAACTATGCACTATAGCTTTAAGTAAAAGTTTGTAATTATCATCAGGAAAATTTACTTAAAGTGTTAAAAGTTAAAGCACTCAATGCATAAAAAATCCCTACATGTTACAAATTGGATACGATCCAAAGAGTATTGTCAATTAAGTGTTTAATTGGATAACTATTTCAGCTGGACTTGTAGACCTGCATGTTGCTGGGTGGTTTAATTTATAATAAAACATCATTTTATAAACTACATGTGTTTTGTTTCCCAAAAATAATTTGTAAAGTAACTGGTAACTAAATCTGTCAGATGAATGTGGTGGAATAAAAAGTACAATATTTTCCTCTGAAATGTAGTGGAGTAGAAGTAGAAAGTGGCATGAAAAGAACAGACTCAAGTTAAAGTAGAAGTACGTCAAATTTGTACTTAAGTACAGTACTTGAGTACAATTCCTTAGTTACATCCCACCACAGCTGACAACAAACATGTTTTTGGTATTAAAAAAAGGCTGCCATGGGGGCAATTATAGTTGGCATAGAAACACAACAACATAACTTTGAACCACAAAAAATAATAAGCTATTAGCTACTAGTTGAGGTACATAGTATGACATTGATTTTCTACCAGTGAATAACGTGGCCATTGAGAGATGGAGACACAGTAGAAAGGCTGTATGTCAGACCCGGGAAAGGACATCAATCCTACAAGTGTGTGAAATACACACGGAGACACACAGACACACACATATTCCATTAATTTTCCTTAATCACAGATCAGCCTTCCTGTCAAGTGGTTTGAGCCACGCTCAGAAAAAATAGTTCATAGTCAGTCACTGAGATCTAAAGCACAATGTGTCTCTCTGTACCTCACCACAGGCTGTAAGGACAAACGTGAACCAAAGTGAATCCGTCAGATGTCAATTAAGCACAGAATAATACTCCTGGTTCACTGTGGGATGTTTCTTTCCATACAAAAGTCAGGATGTCACATGAGGTGAAAATTGTGAAAAGTCAGGTTGTGTCCTTCAGTTTTCAATCCTTCTGAGATTAACATGACCACCTGTGTGTTCAGGAGTCGTCTATCAAAGGCAAAGAGCCAGAGGAGAAAGAAAACCCCAAAACACAACACTATTTATTGAGACAAATTCAGAGCAGGAAGGGAAATATTTGGTTAGCTCGGCGGCTAACCGTCGGCAGTGTTGGAGCAATCCACGGTTGAAGTTGGGGGGAACAGCCAGCCCTTTGTTTGCGAACAGAATGGTGCACTCCGTGAGGTCACTGCAGGAGGCCCAACATCACAGACACAAGGACACACACACACATTCGCCCTCTCTCACACACATGCATGCACGCACACACACATACATGTTCGCCTGCACATGCATGCACACTCACACAAAAACCATAACATTCCTCTGCTTCTATGAATGTTTTATTAACCATGTGAATGGTTCACAGAGTTACACCCCCTAGCATAACTATAGTCTCCATAGTCACACACACAAAAACACACCCCTGCTCATTCTCACACTCACACCTACCTACAAGAGGGAGTGGATGACATTGACATGGTGGGATTCCTGTTCTTTCATAAAGACCAGGAATCCCACCAGGTCACACTGTCTGAATCTGGCCGAAAAACATGAATCTCGAAGTGAAGGCAGTCGGGGTTTTACTGGACACTGGCATCCTGGTTAGTGTTGGAGCAGTGCATTCTTTAAAAGAAATAAGCATTCAAGTATTAGTTTATCCCCCCAAATCACTTACCACTAGTGGTAGCTTGAGTTTTATTTGCTGACACCAAGATTTCTGCTTCCACCAGAGTACAATGGAATATTTTTTGTGATAATGTTTCTGGAAAGAAATTTTGTTGTTGATTTTTTAAATGCCATTTTTCAATGATGTGAGCACCACAAACAACATTCCTTATCGAGTAGGAAGCAGAAATTTCCAAGTTGTAAGATTTTGAGAAGTCTCAAAATTTCCACAAATAAAACAAAACTATTTGCATCTCTACTACAAGAGTTAAATAATTTGTTTGATATTTTGTGAAATATGGGCTACTCGTTTGTTTTCCTTCCAAGATTTAGATGCAAGGATAAATACCACTCTCATGTCTGTAATCTAATTATGAAGCTATAGAGCCAGCAGCCACCAGTTAAGCAAAGCGGTTAGCTTAGCATAGCTTAGCGTAAAGTGTAGTTGTGGTTTTACAGAGGAATTATGTGCTGAACAATTTTTTGGTAAAGCCAGTGATTCTTGGATTCCCAGCTTTTTGTAAGACCATGGTAACGACAAGACTCCACAATTTCTGGTTTTGTTCTTTCTACATTTTATTTGACTTTAGCTTTATATTTAGCATACAGATATGACAATGGTATTAATTTTCTCAGCTAACTTTCACAAAAGCAAATATTTCCTATGATGTTTTTTTCATAATTTGGGTAAGCTTGTACTTTATGAAATGCATCCAAGAAAGACAAAACTACTACAGCAATGCAGTGATTTAGTTTTCGCCCTGATGTTTATGTCTGCTTAACAGGATCCTAAATGTCCTAAAACAGCCTCTAAACTGACATTGGTGCTTTCCGCTTCTCTGCAATCCTGAGTGACCTCTTGTCCGTGAGAGTGTGACCTGTTGTTTTGTCCACCAATAAAATGTTCCTGAGGTACACAGGCACGTCACATACAGCAGCTGTAAACATCCTAGAGGATGCACAACATGAGAACATTTGGCTCAAATTACCCCCTCTTTATTTTTATGAACACAAGACATTGTCAGGTAGTTCATCCCTTATATACACACAGCACTGTTCCTTTTGGAGAAACCAAGACAACATCACTTGATGATGACTGGCCAACAATTGATACATACTAAATCCCCTGTGCCCACACAAAAACATCTATCTGATCCTCACTGCAGAGCTCTGGAACCAGAAAGTATCTACCTAAACCATGCAAAGGTGTTAAACTAGGAGCATTTCCAGAACCAAACATTTGTCCTTGTACCACACACACACACAGGCATGTTCATTCCTCATGCTCCTTCATACCCCCACAGAGAGCAGAACACAACTCCTGTTTGCTTTGGATAGCCCTATGAGGGGACCTCCATGTTGAACAAACTATAACACACCGCTGCCCTGTAACACAGCCGAAATAGTCAGATACAGCAGGCTTGCATAGTGCAGAGCTGCTGCTGAGATCAATGGGCAGTAGCTACTCGTATCACGTACATATATGAGTTATGCAACAATCCACATTGCATCCAGCTGGTAGTTTCTGTTTCATGTCTCGTTCAGCTCTATGGTGCACTGATGCATGCTGTGTATCATGGTGGCTGCAGTTTCAGTTATCCTTTGAATGTAATTTCTGATTCTAAAGACCACATTGCTGCATGTCCACACTTGGCATGAAAGTTTTTTTATGTGGCTGTATTCATCAAAATCATAATGTATGGGATTATGAGCTCAGTGTGAGCCTGACTACTTCCATGTGTGGCTTTAAAGATCCAATAGCAACATATGCAAAATCCAATTTTTTTCTGCGCTATGACCTGTCACTTACAGTTTTTGCCGATTGCTTACACTCTGAAATCAAAAGTATTACACAGTTATCAAAACCTTACACTCAAGGAGCAAAACATTGGCCCAGATGTGCCCAGATAAGCTCAATGTCAGATTCACACTTTTTAAAAAATTCACTATGAATAGACCACAGGTGAGCACCTTTTTTTTTACAACAATGGAACCCAGCTGCATGGCAAAATGCTGCCTAATTATTTTTTCTTGCCTTTTTTTCTACAAATGTTTTATGCCCACTTTTTCTGCAATTTTTTTGTGTGTGCATACTTTTGTTCAGTCCGATGTAAATATATCTGCTGTGCATCTGTTGTCCCTGACTTGTTAAAAAAATAAAAACGTTTCAACAACGTGTGTGTAGCTGCAAATATTTCTGTGCATGTGAACAATCTGAAGCATTTTCTACAATTTTAACTATTTTAATATAATGGCAAAGCATAATAAAGATGAGGTTACTTTTCTTTATGCCCAACAGTGTGTAGCTGGTTAGACAAAAATCTCGCAATAAGAATGAGGTGTGACAAAATTGGTGCAAAAGTGTGATTTTGATAAGGCTATATGTAGTTGGTTGCAGTGATTTATTCTGCAAGATATATGAGGTTTTGCAGTTTGGGTGTGTGGTTTTCTGAATTGTGTTAAGTATTTTGATAAAACCAGCTTAGTTTGCAGAATTGTGATTCATCAATTGGAAAAAACTGTAATTATAGACACACCATTCATGTTTAAGCATTATAAAAATGGAGCAGGTAAATTCAACTGCCTTCAACCAAAATGACAGGAGTCAGAAGAAGAGGGAGGGTGAAAGGGGGAATCCACAGAGGACGGAGGAGGTAAAAGAAGAGGGACCCCTCATTCAGGCCAAGGAGGACACCTGTCAACAGGTGGACTTGCAGCTGTGCAAGGATGGATTCAACATTCAAGACGGTGCTTGCCACGTTGTCTTGCCAATGAGGATATCGCCTGTGATGTTGATGAAATTCTCTGGCCAGATCCAGCTAGGCGAAGAGATTTTCTTTAATAGTGATTCTCCTTTTTGACATGGAGACTGAATTGGGTGTATGGAGAGAAACAAATTATATCCTCAGTCCGCAACATTGGTTTTGGTGAATTTATTGTATATTGGCACTTTCTCTGTGTACTTTACATTTACAGTACTCTAATCACTGAGAAGTAGAATTGCTTGTTTTAGTGTTTTAGGTTAGCAACAGCAGTGTGTAAATGGTTCAAATAGAATTAAGTCAAATTAAATGTGTGTGTTTCATATGGTAACAAAATGTGTTTTTTATAAATTAGTGCATAGTTTTTACAAGAGTGTGTGAGGTGTTCTGGGTGTGTGGTCCCTGCTTTCAGAATAGGGCTCAAACTATTGAAAAAACTGTGATACACCCGTGTTTCGGACAGAAACATTAAAGTAATACTGAAATGACACGTGTAACCGTAGCCTCAGATTACACCTCTGGTTGAGATGGAAACATTTACCAGCGCTTTCTTTGTCCTGCTGTTTTTTTTATCTTATTAGATCTAGTCACATTGATGCGTCTGTCCTTTTGTTGTGATGAAGAGTGGAGCATTATTGCAGATAATGCCCAACGCTAATCTCATACTGCCCTACATTTTCAGGGTTAGAGGTCAAAGCCATTTCATGTCATCGTCCTAACGCTTGAACTTGTGTTCTCCCTAGGACTATTTATTATGACCCTAATGTCCTGGTTTCAGATATCACTTTAACTCGCCCTTCCACTCTCTCTGCTCACAGGAATGTTAGTCATAATTTTGAGGTATTAAGTATAAACTCCTGTATTTTGTTAAATAGATAGTAACTGGTCTGAATAAGATGCAATAATGTCCTTGTTTTTTGCCATGTGTTACTTTAGAGTACCGCAACGAGATACTCCCATGCTGTCAAAATGACAAGTGGTTTTTAATAGCGTATTAATAACAGAGAACGACAGTTCAATGTTGGGCAATTATTGTTTGGTTTTCAAATGTCATTACTTGCAAAGAAAAAAAACGGTGTATATTTCAATAAGTGTTTGTGTAGCCAGGGGTTTTGTTTTAGGGAGCAGTCATTCCCAAATGCCACTCTGAATTCTAACATTGTTTTTCTAAAGATGACACTTAACCAAGCGGAAAACAGTATTGCATGTATTCAAACAAATCAAATAACCACAACAATTAATCATATTTTGTTTTTCAACAGAGTATGACTCAGAATGGTATGGGAAAACATTCATGTATGCTGTGACAAAACCATGCCACTTCAGCCAACTCCTTCATATTGCTCCTCCACTATCACACACACACACACACACACACACAATTACACACACACACACACTTTTAAACAAATGTCCAGAATAGTCCAGATTTAAGACCTGTCGCTGGTGTGGAACATAGTGAAAAGGAGTATCCTGCGGGGCCCTTGGGGGCCAGAAAAGTACTATGTAGCTTTGTACGTGTGCTCGTGTATGCACATATGTGTGTGTGTGTGTGTGTGTGTGTGTGTGTGTGTGTGTGTGCGTGTGTGAGAGTGTTTGTGTAGTGGTAGAGAGTGACCCGAGAGGCCCAGCTAGTTACAGCCTCTCTGCTGGAGACCACCACTTCTACAAAACAAGCATTGTTGGTACAGAGCTCCAGACACCAGAGACACACACTGGAAACAACTCATACACACACATACAAAAATAAATACACGCCAGAGAGAAGAAAAAAAATGCATGAGTTTGAAACTGGCAATCCCAGCAGAGATCATGTTCTGTTTGCAATGAATAAAATGCCAGTAAGTCCTTCAGAAGAGTCTAATCTCACAGCTACACCACAGCCTTTCACTACAAAACTCTCTCTTACAACACACTGTACAAAATGTGGATCACTGTCGCTGACAATAGCCCATGGGTGGTTGGTAGGACTATTATTGTAAGTGTTTCTATGCTAATTATGTGTGACTGAGAGTATGTCAAAAGCAGTTGCTGGAAATAATATGGTGAGCTGGAAACGGTGAGGTGGAAAAAAGTACAGTTTTGATGAGTTTCAACAGTGCCATGTCTGACAAAGTGCTTAACAAATGAGTACTGTACTGAGACACTGTGCCAAAGCCACTCAATGATCAATGTTATTACTCCACGAATGCAAAGCAACCTAAGGAAGACATCATCATCGTCAACAACATCATCATCATCATGATAATCATCATCAAAGAAAGAACAAACAA
>NC_045749.1:13573927-13579171 GCF_008692095.1 Etheostoma spectabile | reverse complement strand
ATTGGGTCAGCATCATGACCCGCACTTCTGGCTGTGCGCTCTGCAGAGACCTCGTTGGCTGACAGGAGTATACGTCAGCACCTCTCACCGATCCAGTATAACCCCCTCAAGCCTCTGGTGGTCACAGAGACGCAAGTGTAAAAGTAGCAGCTCCAACTGTTGCCCGGACTAACCGATTCAGCATCCCACACAGTCTGACACAGAGGAGGGAGACGGCTCACCGAGCACGAAGCGGAAAAGTGAGAGGAGAGGTGGGAGATTTACGCACAGCCTTTTATAGTCTGGATTGTTTTGGCGCGTCTTTAAAGTCCAACTTGGATCGTTTTTGGACATTTTTCCTCTTGGATGTTGTATTCATTTCAGCACTTAAATGGCACCTCTGAGTATGATTTCCTCGCACCTGTTCCTGTTGATGTTAAACTGTTTGCTGGGTGCTGCATCAGTTAGGATCATGAAAGGGGGCTCTGTGAGCGCACAGGACAGCAGCTTCCTCCAGCCCTCGTCGGACCCGTTCTTAGATGATCTGGAGCAGGACATGGTCACCCGGCACATGTCAAAACTGTACGAGAAATACAACAGGGAAAACCGCCTCAGAGAGGGAAACACCGTCAGGAGTTTCAGAGCCAGCCAAGGTGTGTGAAGACATTGATTAATCTGCCGTCAGTGCGCAATCGATGGGCATCGCCTCTTGTAAAATGCAACCATTTTGAGTTTTTTATTATAGAACAAAAAAACCTGTGCCATTAGTTCTCCAGTAACCCAAAAACAAAATGTCAGGAGTAGTCTGAAAGCTCCACTGATCCTCTACATGGATGGTTATTAAAAGCATTGCTCGGCCAGACACTCGAAATAGGTAGGATTGTTTTGGAACGGTCTGAGAATGCATTTAAATGATTTTGAGACGCTGTGTGCACACTGTGTTTGTAGCAGCAGCTGTGCCCCTTCTACGCGGAGTATGATCAATTACTGCGGACAGACGCGCAAGAATGCATGCGATTCCCTGCGAGCAATGCCCAGCTTCAATACAGTGAAACCTCAGCAGCAGTAACGCGCTGCAAAGGGTCATTGTCGTGGCTTCTACGTTCCTGTTGTGACTACAGGACCTGGAGTCTAGGGGCTCAAAGCACAGTCGTTCCTCCCTGTCTGATGCTGTTTTTACAAACAACTCATAGACGTGTATATCCCTCATAATTCTCATATGGCATATCATAACACGTGTGTATTTTTACTGCTGAGGCTTAGTGTAATCCAAGGAGAGATGTAAGAGAGTTTTCACAACAATTTAAGATCTGTTAAAACAGTTGATTATGTCTTGGTGTCTGGGCAGACAGTGCTGGCTGTATTAGGCTTAAGGGGAAGCTTTAAGAGAAACTGGGGTAAGCATTTCCATATGCAGACTGAATCCGAGGTAATGTATATCTCTTGAGTCAGTCCATACTTCCGCTGAACTCTTATACAATGAACAATAACTCTGCTGTTGAAGTTAATGTTCATCATGAATATGTAGCTCTCTGCTCACCCCCGTCCACCCCTACCAGCCAGATCCCCAGAGTTTGGTTCCTCTTAAGGGCACCTTCTGAAATCCTACCAAGGCATGCGGCCACGTACCAGCCACACAGTTCAGTCATGTAACAAGAAAAGTTTTTTATGGTAACACTTTTTAAGATTTAAGAGTGCGGTTAGTGCTATTTGATACCAAATATTTAGTTATTTCTTTCTCTATACTTTTTATGTCCTTCTTTCCTTTGAAATAACTGTTTAGTAATAGTATAAAGGTTTACTTTCTGGTTCCTATCATCTAATTATGTCAGCTCAACAGCCAAAGAACGAACCAAAAAAATCCTATAAGTTCAGGATCAGTGGGAAATCTTGTAGAAAACATTTTTCTTTTACAAACATAATTCTGTGGATACAAAAAAAATTTAATTGCCAGGTTGTTCACCTGCCACTGACTGATTGATTGTCTTTGCAGACTTGTCAGACCACAGGACTCTGTACCGACTAAACCTCACAACCCTCCAGGACTCAGAGCTTATCCTTTCTGCCACATTCCACTTCCTGCTCGATCGGCACCCTCATCAAAAACCCTGGTTCTGTAAACGCTTCAAACGCCCATCCTGTCGTTCCTCAGCCGTCCAACCTTCTCCGTCCATCAGCCTGCTCCTTCGCTCTGTCTCCTCTGGGTCAGAGATTAGATCTGGGTCAATGGGATCACTTCTAGGCAATGTGACCTTCCACCCCCACAGGAGAGGGGTGTGGCAGATGAAAGATGTGACCCAGGTCATAAAGGAGGCATGGGACAAAGGTCATCTCCTGGTGTCAGTGGAGTTGGACTTAGGGCAACAGTACCAGAGGAAACCAGAGGGGGAACTGTCTGGTGGCGGCCTGCCCTACCTGTTATTGTATGCTAAAGACCAAGCCCTGGCAGAGCCCAACAGCGTGGCTGCAAGCCTTCAGAGATATGACCCAATCAGCGATGGAGGAGAGCCCTCACATTCTTCCCACAGACTTAACTCCTCACCAGAGTCGAAAGGACGCAAGAAAAGGGAAGCAACGTTGCTCTCTTATCCCATTCAGAACAATGAGCTACCTGAGGTTGACTACATGCCTGATGGATACAGGAAGGATCACCTTTGGGAGAGCACTTGGTACCTGGCACTCAAACCTAAATTAGAAAGGAAGGAAAAAAAGAGAAAGAGCCAGGAAGAAGGAATGGAGCAAGGTAGAGGAGCACATGATGAAGAAGAACCTTGGGTTCTCAAAGAAGAAGAAAGAACATCACAAGGGCTCAAACCTGACGACTCAACAGAGAAAAAACCCCAAAACAGTCGCATTCTGACTACCAGCGATGGACGAAAGCATGAGCGGAGAAATGAGGGAAAGGACGGAAAAAAGCACAAGGAGAACACTAACTCTCAGTCGCCTGTTCTGAGTTTTGATGAACAAACAATGCGTAAGGCAAGAAGGAGGCAGTGGAGCGAAACCCAGCACAGAGGCTGCTCCAGGAGGAACCTCAGAGTGGATTTTGCTGACATTGGCTGGAGCGAGTGGGTCATAGCACCCATGGCCTTTGATGCCTACTACTGTGCTGGCACATGTGGATTCCCAATGCCCAAGGTAGGAGCACAAACATTGTGGTCCCTTTCGTTTGGTTCCCAAAAGGCATTACCTATTTATATTGAGTAACTACAGTGTGTTGTTTCTTTCCGTTTATTGATTTATTCCTTTGCATGCTTCTCTTCTCCACTCAAACTCTCCCAGGCGACGAGGCCATCAAACCACGCCACCATTCAGAGCATAGTCCGTGCCGTTGGGATCATCCCTGGTGTTCCTGAGCCCTGCTGTGTCCCAGAAAAGATGAGTCCTCTGGCCGTGCTCTACCAAGATGAATCCAAGAACCCAGTGCTCAAGGTCTACCCCAATATGTCCGTCCAGTCCTGCTCCTGCAGATAGGAAGGGGAGGCCAATGAGGGCAGAGGACAAAACAGGGTGGATGTGCAGAGAAACAGAAAACAGGACTAATAGAGACAGAACCCTACCTCTGTTTGTTAAGTGCTTTCTTGATTCTGAGAAACAAAGTCACTTTGGCCGTCGTTATTCCTTGAGAAACAAAGGCTGTAGAAAAATCACTTCCATCTCTTTTGTCCTGCGGCAGCAGACATGAATAGACACATTGTCTGGCATCTGCCATAGCAAGAGGAACAGAGTCACACATGTAAAGTCAGGGCTCCGCATGTCTAAGAAACCCAGTTGTTTTGATTCTGTGTCTGAGAAAATGTTAAAGATTTCATGAAAAGGAGCATTTTTCCTTTTATCTCAGAAAGTAATTACTTTTCAGACAGCTCACAGTGACTGTGTTCATGTTTTCTTTGGACACAAAGGCTATAAATAAAAGACTATCAATGTGTCATCGGGCAGCTTACACAGTCACATACAGATGACAGAAACACATTTTTTTCATACTGTGTACAGCTGTTCATACTTTGAAACAAATCATACGCCACATTGTAGATACATGCAACATTAATTTGTTTGCGAGACAAGAAGATTATTGTATATTCTTGTTCTGTATATCCTAAAAAAGAAATATCCAATGGATCATAGAGAGCATCTGAAAATCATTTACACCGACCAACCCCCTCATAACACTTCAAGAATGTTTTAATGAAACCAGAAATATTTTTCTATTTTGAATGTGAAACTTAAAAATAATTTGCTATTGTTACTAGGTTAAGTATTACTATGTTCTAGATGAGATGGTGTTTTGTACATGTGTATTGTTTAAATTATGAAAAGGTAGCCTTCTATAAATTAGAATAAAAAAAGTAATTTAATCCAATGCTCTTCCTGGAATATTATTGTTTCATACACTTTGTGTTGGTCTTTACTTGGCCATTACCGCATACGATATTTTTCATCAAAACAAACCAAAAAGAGCGCCACTGTTCCAAAATAACTTTATACAAAAGCAGGAAGGTTCCACTCAAAGATAGCCAACATTCCCCTAAAGCCCCTTGAACCCATTATTACACCACACCAAAGGCTCAGACGTCTGTTGTCCAGCAAATAATGTGGCTGATGCAGCTGCTGTGGATTAATGATTGATGGAGGAAGCAGACACGCACCTATTAGGACGTCAGCCACTTGAACTTCAAAACATGGTGCACTTCCCTTTTTTCTACCCCTCCATTCAGAAGCAGAACATTTCCAGGGGCAGGATGTTCAGACAGATTACATAAACCACTTTAACTCAACTGCTAGTCACTTTTATTCATAAGAGTAGGGAAGGTGGCACATGTAGTGCCTAAACAGTGTGACAAACTGACAGTGGGATGACAGAGGGAGCCTTTTGTTTATTAAGTCATTACTCTGTGGTTGTTCTGCCTTGAGCCTGGAAAACGTTGGCACAGAGTACCACATCTGTTTGCAACAACATAATGCTCTGAAGTTCAAGATCGGACAGTAATTTTGTCTCAAAGACAGAGGCATAACCAAGTGTGTGTGGGGGGGGGAGGACCAAAAGATTGAGCCTTTATACTGTTTGTTGCAGTTGAGGGTAATGCTGTGACTTTTGGCTTGCACTTGTGCATGGAGTCACCTGTTATCTTCTTTAAAAAGAAATGGTGCCACCGTTTCTGCGTCTGGATTGACTTGTCCATTAGATTTACAGAGACTATTAAAAGCATTCACCCTCTTTGGAAGTTATGTGTTGTATTGTCAGCAAAGGCGGTTTAATGTGGCTTT
>NC_045749.1:13566122-13573917 GCF_008692095.1 Etheostoma spectabile | reverse complement strand
TTTACATTGACCAACAGAAGAATACAGAATTACAGAACCCTGTGATGTGAAAGTGAAAACAGATCTACGAATATGACATCCACTCAACAAAACCTTTTCTAAAAGTGGTTGAATATTTTTGTGAACATGTCTTTTGTGCTTTCTATTTGTAATTAATTTAGTCAATTTTCTGCTTGACTAAAACATTAGTTATTTTCTGTTGATCAATGTCAAAAAAGACATAACATAGGATTCAATGTTGGGTGAGAATAACACATGAAAACTTCCAAGGAGGGCAAATGCTTTGTATATTAAACCAGTATAAAAAGGACAGTTTATTATTTTATAATACAAGTTAAGCTTTCACTGACAAAGTGATGCTGTTTTACTGTAACATATGATGATGATGATGACGATGATGATGATAAGCAGTATCACAACCCTAAAGATAAGAATTTGAATCCATTTTTGAGGATGACGGAGAGAGACAGATGAGGGGAGACAGAAATCTGTTTTCTCCATTTTAAACAAGTGAAATATTCGGCAACTACAAACATTTTTACGAATGCACCTTTTATGGGGTCTAACCTCCATCTAAATTATGATAATGACTGTAATCAGGGTTATTATAAATCATGTTTGCATTATTAGATGTTTTAGCATAAGATTTATGAACACATCCAGGTTCCTTGTTTTCCTAATTTCCTGACTGATCCCTTTTACAGTCCGGACCCACAGTCTGCTATTACAAAGTGAACCCCATGTCAACCGCAATCACAGTCACAGGAGAGTACTTACAACGGTCAACTCCAGCCAAGGAAACCACAGTAGTCTAGGCCCGTGTTCAGAGCCCAATATGCCTAAAAGCCAAAACCAAACGAGGCAAGCGGGGAACCAAGAACAATATTTATTTTTCCACATGATGACTGTTCAATTAAAGGAGAGCAATACAGCCATTATTAGACAAGAAAGGATTTTCTGTTTCTGGGCTAATATGGCTCTTTCCCCACATGGTTACTGAGCTCAGAGAACTAATAGTTCTGTTTATTAGGACATAGCTTTAATAGAGTGACACTGTGCCTCTTAATCACCCGTTCAATCATGTGGGCCACTGGGTATTTTAATTAAAAATCTTATTTTTCCTTTAGAAAGTAAAATAAATCTACTTTTACCAGTATCCAAATTTTAGAACTTTTATTCAGCCAAGAAGTACATTTTAGTCTGGAAAGAAATAGGATTTGGGCTAAAGATAGAAAGATAACAGCAGTGTGGGCGGGTTTACATCCCTGCTAACGTTACAGAGTGGCTGAACAGGGTCGAGGCATGACTTTCCCAGGAACTTCATGCTTTCTTCCCGCCTCATTTACCTGCAACAGAGACGGCTATTTATGTCCATCTGTCGGCAGCCTGACCTGAATGGGACGTGAGCTGCTCGCTATGGATGGAGAAACATAAAATCACTAATTCAAAGGCTCATATGGACTCCATCCAAGTCTGTAGATTAATGATAACCATACAACTTTTTAAACTTGTTTTCATTTTTTGAGTGACAGGAAAGCCTGAAAATCTGCCTCTTATTGTTTTCGGCTCCATTTTGTTTTTCAAACTGAAATGTTTGGTTGTCTTAAATCACATCCATATATTGTATTGATGGATCTTTTAAACAATAGTTTTGTGTCATATTGTCAAGTAGGTGCATTCGGGCAGAGTGAGAAAAAATAGATGTTCATTTCCTCCCACACATTTTTTTTTTTTTCTACAAATAAAACGTGTTATTATTCAGGACAGTCTCACCACAAAGCACTATGTTTGTTTCTACAGGGGACAAAAAGAAAAGTTGATCTCAGTCGCCGCCTGTTGGGGCACACAAAAACTGACGCTCAACATGATGGTGGAACCTATGGATGGAACAAAATACTCGACACGTCTGTTTCTTTTTCATAATTTTAGATTTCAAAACGAATGTGCAAACACACTCAATCCACATCTTCTTGTACAAATCAGAGCAGAGGAAAGCTGATAAATAAGAGGATTGCGTCGAGATATTTATGACAATCATGAGCTGTCCTCGAGATATCTCCGCTTTTTTCCCTCCTGAGTTCCATAAGGCACAACATAATTATCAACCTATCACACAGGGCTAAAGGACAGACAACACACTGCAGTGAGTTCAGCTTAAACGTACCTCTATCGTAATCTAGTGGTCAAGCTTTGATGGCCGCGTGCGTCCGTATTGCTATTTTCTTTACAGCTACCTACATTCACTGTTATGCACCAAAGCCACGTGAATATGGAGTCCAAACCTGTTAAATACGAGCATCATTTAGGAAATAAATTAAAGTATGTGTTGTCCCTTCTTGTCTCAGTTATGAGACGTCATGTGTCTGGACAGGTGGTGCCGCTCCCGGAAGTATTCGTGGCAGATCGGGCAGGTGAGTTTCTCTTCCCGCCTCCTCCTCACGTGGGACTCCGCCGCGAACTCCTTCTTGTGATGAGAGCGCATATGGAAAACGAGGTCGGAGGTCATGCGGAAGGACAAGTTGCATTTGGCGCACCAGTTCTGCACCGACACGCCGAATGAGGTGAAAGTCGGTGGAAGGATCGTGAGAGAAGATGTGGTCTGCAGCTGAACGCCAATGTTCCTGGACCAGTGCTCCGGTGCGTAATGGAAAGCATTGTTTATTGCCACCTGGGAGGGTACAGTCTGTAAGTCACCGCTCAGGATGTTGGATGCCATCAGATTGTTGTATCCCATAACAGTCCTGGGGGTAAAGGCATCGGTCATCTCCTCTAGGCGGTTAGAGGGGGCTGTTGAAGCACTGCTGAGATGCGCCTGGGGGTCAACAGGGGACGTTCTTTTACTTGGTTTACAGAAAGCGCTTTTCTGCTCGCCCTGGCTGTTGGACAGGACCAGAGAAAATGCACTGCTGCTGCTTGAGTACACACCAGAGCTCTCGCCTGCCTCCGAGCGTGAGTCCATCTCTCTGTCGAGCGTAAAAGCATCATTCTTACATCCCAAATGATCCGGTCTGATCTTATCAGCTTTCAGTTTCCCCGCAGAGGGAGATACATCTCCTGCTGTCTGGTCGTAACCCTTAATCAGCGGTGTAATATTGTCATCGTTTGATATATTCGTTTTCTCCAACAGAACCGTTTTTCGCCCTTTAGGATAAAGTGTTTCCTCGTATTTCCTTCTCTTGGGGAAAATCTCTGCGTCTTCGTTGCTGCCAGATTTTTTGTGTTCCAAATCTCTGGCGATGTTGTGGAAATCTGTCACTCGGTGTTGCCTCTTAATTTCCACATGCTTGTGCTCGTAAAACTCGCGGCTCCAGGTGTCAGTCTTTACTTGAGTACACAGGAATCGGCAGTGAGCCAGGAAAGGATATACATTCTTGAAGGCCTGGTTACATCTTCCACATTTGAACTCTGAAAGAGAAAAATCACACGATGGGACTATGTACAGATAAATCCATATGTCCAGTTCAAATTAAATTCACATCCTCACAGAAGTCAAACAAGAGGGGCATCCTGACCTCTCACTCGCATCACAGAGCTCTGCTCACCTTCACTTGATCCTCTGCTCATGTCTGTGAAGCCCAGTAGGTGAGACAGCTCCTGGTCGTACCACACCAGCAACTCTTCCTCCTGCCGAATGTCCCGGATGGTCCGCACATACAGTTGGCCCGCTTTCAGAAAGGCCTCCGTGTTCTGCTCCTCTCCATTGCGCGCAGCCTGCACGAGCCGCAGCCAGGACAGCACCAGCGCAGAATTACGCATGGCATCTGGGTCCACCTGTTGACAGGAAAGATCGAAATTTGACTCGAGATCTCACATTTAAATGTATATCTTTCCTACAAGCTTGGATATACCTAAAAAAAAATGTAAACGTTACATTTTTAATCAGGAGGTGGCAATCTTTGTAATTATTTAATCCACGTTTTTAAATGTTAGTCCCTTTGACACAGCACCCAAGAAAGCAGCTTCATGACAAAAAGCATACAAATATGTTCTCTTAAAATAAATAATACATCAAATGTAAAAAACAGAAATCTAGTTAAGTGGTCGTGAATTCACCAGGCGAGTTATATGATAACTCACTAAAGCAAAGCAGAGATGCCACAAAAGACATAAGTTTAAAATAATGCCTGAAAACTGGGCACAGAATTGTACAACTTACCCTGAACACATAGGATTTGGCTCTCTTGTCGCAGGATTTCTGCGCTATGAAGGCGATAGTGTCGTAGAAAGTGTTTTGCAGCACACATGGACCAAAGCACGTGCCTGCAGGGATGCTGCGCGTAACGACCACACTGGTGTAGAGCTCCGCGGGATGCTGGAGGAATTTACTGTCACCGGCCCAGATGGACCGAGGCAGGAAAGTGTGATCCATTGTTGATCTGTGGTAGAATACAACTGTTGTTAAAGCAGGTAAACAATATTGATGTAAGTTATTCCAAGATGAAGATAAAATCACGAGGCATACCTATTCTGTAGTAGAATTAGACTAAAACCGTGAGAAGTGTAACAACTTATACTGCCTGTAATTATGTTTTAGTCAAATGTACAGGAACAATTGGGATATATTAAATAAAATATTGGTTGGAGTGACCTGCCATGCCGTTAGCCGATTTGGATTCAGATGCTCTAATCCCAGTCTGGATTTTCTTGCATGCACTACTGGAAAAATCTACAAATAAACAGTATTTTATGTTATTTCTGCTACAGATGTACGTCCCAGTTGTGAAGCAGGCGCAGCCGGTGTTGTGGCAAAATGATTTCTAACGCCCTTTGTCTCAGTTTTTCACTCGGTTTCTCCTTTTGTCTCTCCATCTGCCATGGAGCCAACTGCCTCCTCTGTGCGCAGGATAAGTTCAATATGCTTTTTCCTAATTCATCAACAATATTAAGCCATAAATATTACGTGACTATTGGTTTTTGTCCCTGTCTGGTCAATACGAATGATCGGATCTTTAGGGTTTTATCTTTAAAGAATGTTGACAGTTGATTGCACAGCATCAGCATCAACAGCATGAGCTGGTGTCTGAAAATGACTTCCTGGTAAAATAAATAAATAAATCCTGACACTTGAGAGAAAGACCGTGAATCCCTGTGGAGAAAATAGAGAAGTCTATTGATGGACTTACCCGCTGGACATTGAGGAGGATGTTTGTGCCGTGTGACAGCAAGTTGCAGCAGGTGCAGTGGACCTCGGTAACGATGCCCTCTTGGTGACGAGTTACTTATCCGACTGAATCTTCCTCCGTACTGTCGTCCCTCTCCTCTCCCACTCCCACTTATCCCCTTCGGATAGCGCACTGAAGCGTGGCGCATTGATGTAAACACGTGCGCGCTCACGCACACACGCACACGCCTTGAATTTAAGTCCCCTTGGCAAATTTCCCCTTGTCTGATTTACAGTCCATTCAGTGAAAAAGAGAGAAACGGGCACTCGTGAGGAAATGCAGTGATAATTTAAACAATAATGCATATTGAGTCTTTATAATAGGGGTGTTAATCTAATACAGCATGCATGACTGGTGTGGATATACTGTGCACCACGTATGAACAAGAGTAACATTTTCACCTATAAAACGATTTAAATAGATTTGTTTCCTGTGCCAGTACACCTACATTTCCTAAAACCATGAGCTAAGAGAACCACATACTTGGGGAGCAAGACCTCACACCAGCCTATGCCAGCCAGCAGTTAGTCAGAATTTACTGTGTGCGGAGCTCTTCTGACATCTTATTGTCTCTTATGGTTTTAAATTAAAGGCACTCCACTAATTGTAGATATTACGACTATAGTCTGTACACGCAATGTGGGATCCAGAGAAATGAGTCGGTCCCGTTTCTGAAAACTATTAAGTCCAGCTACACGAGAGTTACACGAGTGGACGAAGTTGTCCTGGCTAATGTGAGCATTTGGAAATTGTAAAGTTGGCCACTGTTAGGTCTACATGACATGATTCAGGATGGTCTGGGTTTGCCACCGGGCAAATGTATTATTCATAAACTAAATGTTTCTGTCTAATGAGCATTTAATGGATTATTCTGCATCAAAGCTTTGGTTTGGGTGAATGTCCTGCTTGTTATCGAGCCAACTTTCTGTAAAAAAAAAAGCGGGATGTAAAAGCCTTTCGGTGGGGACTACAACTGTCTGGTTACAGTACAATTACACTAGAGGCTGAAAACTGTTTTATTTCATGTCCGAAAACATTTCCTCGAATTTTAGTAGCCTATCACATTACATTGTGTTGAGACAACCTCAGGAACACTTGGAAACGTTTGAGTATCACATCCTGTCATTGGTCGATTTGCATTCAGGCCCATAATTGAATTGTCTTTGCAGTTCCCATGTTTTTCATTTGAGGGCGAAATGCCTGAGACAGTGAATGGATGGAACTAAAAACACAAATTCTCAAAATTAGGGATTTACTAAATATGACTTTACATCATTAACCATACTGCTTATTTAATTTCAAAATAACTGTAAACAAAAGATATTGAGGAGAAATGTTGCATCAAAGGATTTGAACATAATGTTAATTATTCATTGATCATGTCCGGTTCTCTGTGATGGTTCGTGAACAAACAAACAAATAAAGCCGATTTATGCGAGGACTTGATGTTTTTTCCATTTTCAAACAGTCTTGGGTAATCCCACTCTAGACAGTATATCTATCCCACTAAAAATGTCTGGGTTAAAGTGGAGTTTTGTATCTATCCTCGGGTGTCGCTCCTCTCCTCCGTCCTGCCTGCTTCAGTGCATGTTTTTCTCTCAGCTGAAAGAGAAGACTTGGAGAGCCCGGCTTAAACCGAACAATACTCCTGTCGGCTGAATGCACTCAACCTAACAGGACGGAACACCGAGACACAACCCGTTATACACACGCAGTCGACCCACAACAACAGAATGCTTGAGAGAAAATGTGAAGGTCTTTAGTTGTCACAGTGTTGGAGTAGTCAACAGGAACCGGGAAAGATGGCGAGGGCACAGACTCGCATGTTCCTCGCCTTGGCTTTGCTGGGAATGTTCTTCCTCGATGTCTCGGTGAAAGGAGAGCTGCAGGGCGAGCAACAGGAGGAGGAGGAGAGGTCCTGTCAGGGCGCCTTCGACCTCTATTTTGTCCTGGACAAGTGAGTGTCCGATATTATTTACGGCTTTGTTACTTTCTCATCGCTGCGCATTGCCATGCAACAGCCCAGTTGTTTGAAACCGCGGTGCGCATCAGTCACATTCACTCTGTGGTTGTAAAGGTTGGCCACTTAACAAAAGTAACCTACAAGTTTGAGCTAGCAAATTCCGAAGTGCAGCTTTTATTAATTGGCTTGTTGTTTAACAAAATCGTTTCTTTTTTGATGGGATGACTACACGGAGAGCCCGTCCAAAACCATTTTAACCCTCATAGTTTATCTTTAAGTGTCTTTTCTCACATGTAGGCTACCCAGCATTGTATTTGAAGTATGAATAGTATTTTGTACATAGTGGCATGCTATTATTTTCTTTTCGTCCGGTTCAAAGTGGAGAAGCAAACAGATTGAGCTTTTACCCACAGGATGTGGGAAGGGCGAGCAGGATGGATAGAGTTTCAGGCTGGTGACGCCTGCAGACACAGCTGCAGCCCCACAGCGGTGCTATGTGGCCTGGTCCTTTCAACTACTCTTCTCTCCAGCTTGGCTACTGAATGCCGATTGTATCCTAAACCGACCAGAAATAGAGTCCATTATTTATTTATTTTGTATATGAGGCGTTAGATTTCTTAAATTTAGATTAGATTAGATTCAACTTTATTGTCATTACACAGGTACAAGG
>NC_045749.1:13565904-13566112 GCF_008692095.1 Etheostoma spectabile | reverse complement strand
CAGTTTGGGTCTAACCAGAAGTGCAATAGCAGTAAGTGCAGGATATACAAGGGTTCCATAAGTGCAGGACATGGATATGTGCTGAATAAATATAGAAATGAATACCATTATAAACAGAATTTTACAGATAGATTTGTCCTATGAATATAATATATAGATAGCACGTATTGTGAGCAAGATTTACAGCTGGATATGTACTGAATATAAT
>NC_045749.1:13558360-13565894 GCF_008692095.1 Etheostoma spectabile | reverse complement strand
GATATTACTATAAGTAGAAATTTTACAGATATGTACAATGAACATAAAATGTCTACTTATAGGATGATGTTTTATTGGACAAAAACACAAGAAACATGTATATTAGCACCATTTTGTTATGCATGTTATCGTTGGTAAATAAATTATTTAAGAATGCTTAATAAATCAGTCATAAGCCATTTGTAAGAACAACATTTGAATTGTCAAATTATGACAATCCCTTTGGATAGTGTGCATGGCAGCCTAACATGCTTTGTCTTTTACCCAGCTCCAGAATGACACCTGGAATAGACAACTCAACCACGTACTTTCCAGAAAAGGCTTCTGAATATCTGAACTAAGATCTATTTATTTTACAATTTTAAAATCCCTTTAAAGTTGGCTCAATTGGTAGAGCAGGCGCACATACAGTACACACTTAGAGTTTTATACCTTGACTTACAGGTCCAGGTTTCGAGTCCAGCCCGTGATAATTTCCTGCATGTCTTCCCCATCTCTCTCCCCCCTTGCTCACCTAGCTGTCCTGTCCATTAAAAGCAGAAAAGCCCCAAAAATAATCTTAAAAAGAAGGCAGAAACAAAGATCCCCAGCCTGATTTTAATCAGAGACCTTTAGACATAAGGGCCACTATAACCTTGTTTCTAACTTTAAAATTAACTCTCAGACTAACCCCAGATCAATCTTTAAATATCTTTATGCCATGTTTAACACTATCACCTGGAATAGACTTTTAGGTGTTACAAATTCAAAGGAATTCAAATCGGGCCACCTCACAGCCCTAACAAACATACTTGACTCACAATAGTACATTTTTTGAGGCTATTTGGTCAGTGAAGATGTTTTGCCACCTTTTTTCGGGCTGTGTAAGTGGCCAGTAATTATCCATGTGAGATCTCTCTGCAGTCTCAGACTGTGCTGCTGTTCATAGCTGCTCAGCCATTATAATTTACAGTTTGGCCCTATCTTACCTCCAGTTCTAAGGTAAGATCAAGCATGTGGACACAAAGCTGTCAGACATGTCAAAACATGCTAAGTGAGCAGAGAGAGAGAGCTAGAATGACAAAAAAATAAAGCGTGGTTGAATTTGTTGCCGTATTTGACTGTAAGAATAACAGGTCATGATGTCAAAAGAATGACAGAGCAGTGATTTAGCGGTGAAGCTGTTAAACATATGGTATTTGTGTATAACATTTGGAATACGGTGAGGTAATGGTTTTCAAAAAGCTCACGTCCTCAGATGCCCTATTTGCACCACTTATGAGCTGGAGACTTTGAGTGACATTTTACTTTGGTTTTCGACACATTTGATGATCTTTCGGATGTCCAGTTTCAAAGAAGCCTGGGGAGCATGGCACGTCACGCATGGCCAAGCCTCTGGTACGCCTCTGTTTGTTAGACTATCTGGACATGCATGCTCCAGCAAGCCTTCAGGAAGCTTTTGCTCTTTTTCCCCGAGATGGCACCGACTTGTTGGCTGTTTTTCAGACTTTAAATGCCACACAGTGACCTAATCTAATCTTCAGTGATAGAGAGAATCATGCATTTGGGATGTTTTTATGTGTCTACTGTGATCTTTACCTCTTCACTGTGTGTGTGTGTGTGTGTGTGTGTGTGTGTGTGTGTGTGTGTGTGTGTGTGTGTGTGTGTGTGTGTGTGTGTGTGTGTGTGTGTGTGTGTGTGTGTGTGTGCACGCTCCAAAGTATGAATCTCAGCACGCACAGAATGAGCATTAGAAAACATTCCTACAATCCACGTCTGGCCCTCACTAAATACCAGACTGCATTTTTCCTCTCTATCTGGTTGCCCACAAATAGAACAATAGGTGTTATGTTTTATGGCTGGGTTCTGAGCAGATATTTGTGTTCACTGACCCAAGGACTTGCAGACAAAAAGATATTTTGCAGTAATATTATCCAAACTTAGGAATGCAGGTAGAAAAGGTGATGACTAATTGCTGAATTGGTTGGATGGTGGCAGTGATTTAGTTCTGAAAGTTGTAAAGACACAGTGTGTTTACAGTACATGAACTTATAGTACATTTGCAGAGAATGAGAACTTTCTGAATGCAGTATTTAAAAGCATTAGTATGCTGTATGAGTTTTAGCTCATACAGCATCTGGAGGGTTGTTTTTATAAGTGTTACGTCTCTTAAATAACGTTTTTATTTTTTTTTTTAATGTCAGAAGATAACGAAAAATGCACGGAGCCCAGGGTAATGTCTCCATTGCTTGTTTTATCTGAACAAAAGTACAAAAAACCCAAAGAAATAAAACAATAAACATCAAATATTTACATTTGAGAAATTGCTTGATAATTGCCTTAGCATAGTTCATCAATAATCAAAACTTCAACAGTTAATTTTAGATAATTCATAATTTCCACACATAGAACATGACAAACAATGCTAATAAGGTCAACTCCTCCTCAGTCATTCGTACATATAAAGATAGACTGGCATTGGAGCCCTTCGCTTGACTCTGAGTTTAATGAAAAGAACAGAAGGACTTACTTTAGCAAGTGCATTCTGTCCTGCTCACTGGATTGAAACTGTTACAACTGTTGTGTATGTGTATCAGTAAACTCTGTGACTCTTAAAATAAGATTAGGATTATTTTGGGAGACTTGTTCCTCCAGGGAACTCCTCCTGGATCAGGGCTTTTAGCACGCCATCCCTTCCAGGGGAAAGGATAAGTAGACCAGGAAGAGACTGGTTAAATGAGAGGTACAAAAGAGCCATCATGAGAACCCAGCTCAGACTTTCACTCTGTTTACGACCGTTACACAAACACGCAAACATACACACAGCTTGATGTTGCATCCTTCAATAGACACTCACTAGAACAGTCTGACACTCACACACATTTACTCCCTGCTGAGTGTTACTTCTGCGTCCCTCTGTTGTTCATGTCACAGCCTTTTCACTCTGTGGACCGCCAACCTGTTGTAAGACTGGCTGGGCTCACTGGGACCATCTGTTCCACCTCACAGTCACACACACACGCACGCACAATCACAGGAACACAGATACTACACACACACACACACACGGACACACAGGCCAGCTGCCTACTACATGGTCCCTGCTAGAGGCAGACTGCTACATCTGTCCCTGTCTAACCTCAACCCTCTGGCCCAGCAGCAATTAGCCCCCATTAGTGGTCCCCTGGGACTGGGCTTCATTAAGGACACTGTCATGTACACAGCATTATGTAGCAGGCCAATCAGCATCTCTCAATGTTCACAGGTTACAGTCCAAAGTAATGGAATGTGACTGAGTGGCCAGAGGAATGTCCTTGAATGTGGAGCAGATACACTGGTCCGGTTGTTCCTGAAACATAACATGGCCATTAAATGCAGTTTGTACATACTCGTACATATCCTACAAAACCTACGTTAGGCCTACCCTTGAATCACATACGACAAGTAATGGCCCTATATAGTTTTGTATTTTTAAGAATTATTTCTGAATTGGACATCTCTTTTGTAGGTTTTGCTTTAGTTTTATGAGGTTAAAGTGGGATTTAATCAATTTATGAAGATATAGTTTTAGCCATGGTTTTGCCTACTTTAGCATACATTAGTCTACAGCCATGTTACCACCTTTGGATGTACTTACAAACAGCAATCCTTGAAGATGTGCTAAATGCTAACATCAACATGCTAAAATACTCTATAATAATAATATTGCAATAAATATTATAATAAACATGCTGATTTTTATCATGGCATTAGGTTTACCATGTTCACTATTTTGTCATGTGGCAAGCTAACAGCTAATTAGAACTGAACACAAAGGTATAGAAAAATGTCATCAGTTTCAAAAGTGGAATGAATCAAAATCTTGCCCTGATAATGGCACTGAATAAAAATACTAGGGATACTTAAAGTTATTACAGTTCATCCTGTGGGGACCATGAATGTCCAAATTTTATGGCAATGCTTCCAAAAGTTGAGTAGACATATCACTTAAAACATCAAAAGCTGATCCAATATTGGAAATAGATGAAAAGCCAGGCGACTCGAAAATCTTTTGGGGACCGTGCATGTCTGAACCAAATTCCATGGCAATCCATCTAAAAGTTGTTTACAGTGGTGGACCAACCATTAAAACTGCCATAGTTTCACTCAGTCATCTTTGTTTTTAACTTATAAGACCAAAAAACATTTTGAATGAAAAAGCCCAAAGTTCCTGGGAGAGAGCTGGCCACGAATCTAAGTAACCTTGCATTTAATTCAATACAGTTGTTTTGGCTTTGGCTCATGATAATTAGTCATCTGTGCCAACATCCCAATTTTCCTTATAAGGTTGTGTTATTGTTGTTTCAGATCTGGAAGTGTGAAGAATCACTGGATAGAAATTTACTCCTTTGTTGAGCAGCTGGCAGAGAAGTTTATCAGGTACAAGCCGGAATAGTCATCCAAGAATTTGAATGTTTTCTGTGTTTTGTCTGTTAATTTAAAACAACCGCATGTTTGCAGCCCCATGTTGCGAATGTCCTTTATTGTCTTCTCCACACGAGGAAACATCATCATGAAACTGACAGAGAACAGGTAAGACCCACACCTGAACACTGTCACTGCAATTCAAATTGTAATCGTACACAGATTTCATCCAGCTTTAAGTAATTCAAAGCCTTGAATTCAGTCTACTAGGGATGGCCAATGACATTGGATACTACCTGAGTACTACTACTACTACCTACCATCTTCAACCCTTCTCAACCTCTCACTTTCTAACTTCTGTATTGTAAATATTTCCTAATATAAAAATATTAAGAGCAGCTTTCTTTCAATGTATTTTATCAAGCAGTTTGTCTGTTTACCCAACAGGGAGGCCATCACTGGAGGCTTAACGGCTCTGAGAAGGGTTATTCCTGGAGGAGACACATTTATGAACCTAGGCCTGGAGATGGTAAGGATGAGACTGAGAACCCAACAGATAAAATCTCAAGAGCTTAGTCTTCACTACATGATTTATTCTGGAAAATATCTACTGGAGATTAATTGAGCATGGCAGCTGGACCAGGGCCAGTTAGATCAATATGAGGAGTGGCTCGGATCATGAATGACTTTCTGTTTCTTAAACTTTCTGAGCCTTGTTAATAAGCTTTTAAGGCATTGTAAAATTAAGCACTTATCCACACTTCCACATTGTCTAGTTGTTGTTTTTATTCATCAGAAACATGTTTTGGTGGTTAAAGATTTAACATCATTGCCATATGGCAACCCAAGTTTAAAAAAAAATAATAATAAAACAAAGACCAATCAGCTGTAGGAAGGGTTCATGTTGATGTCCTAGCAAAAGAGCAATCTTCAGTCATACAGTGTAATTAAAATGACACTTGTCCCAAGCTGATGAGTAATGAGCATCACCAGACCACACTGAGCAAAGTGGCATTTGTGGGCTGGCTTTGTAACATGTTTTAAACCAGTACAGGCTATTGTAATGTCTGGAAGTGTACTCAATTTATGTAACTGGTTCACAATCGTTACTACCTCCTTCTTTGCAATTGCAGGCTAATGCGCAGATATACCAAGAGAAGCAGGGTAAGCTCTGTCTAATACATTTAATTACATTTAGTGCATTGTTTCAGAGAACATGAAAGTTTTGTGCTCGGCAGGTACAGCCAGCGTTATCATCGCTCTAACAGATGGAGAACTGAATGAATGGCAGTTTGACACAGCTCAGCGAGAGGTAAGATGGATTATCAAATAAGAGACATTTCAGGGATACTTGATGAATGGATTTTCACTTTCAAACACTGTCACAGGGGAATTTATTTTCATTTTGGTCCTGTTTGTTAGGTTTAAGTTATTATCGCTTTCCTTTTTAATGATGCTCTTTGTGATTTTCAGATAGATGGCATAATGTCACAGGTTTGTTTCGATAGATGCACCTGCAAATCAAGGGACTTGGCTGCTTTTAGTGCTCCATTAATTGTTTCACATTACTTTAAGGATTCAAGATTCACAACTTTATTGCCAATTATTTGCTTTGGTGAGCTCACATAACCAGAATGAGTACAAGTGGTAAATGCTCACTATATATATTTTATCTCTGTCTTTTTTAAAATGAGTCTGGAAGTTGATAGCAAACCCTACATTTATTTTTAATGTCATCCAAACACACAAACACACACACCCCTTGTCCTAAAAGTCATAAATTAACACTAGAGTACTTCCTTGTTTCATAAATGAAAACCGATGTTCGACCGATCAGCGATGGTCATCCCTGCAAACCCCACCCTGAAGGTTCCTACCCTGCAATCAGGGACTTTTTGGGGGGTAAAAAAGGTTCAAAAAATGTTCCCAGAATTTAGTTTGGTCTGGTTTTGAGTTTCTCAAATAGTTTCTAGTCCCTGGGAAAAGTTCAAAAATAATTCATTTGGAATATTTAAGTTCTTGGGTCAATTTAATTCTAAAATTTGTATTGTGTGGACTAAGGAAGTCAGAGTTATTTGGGAGATGTATTTAACTCCATAAGCCTACCAGAGTCTCTTTAAAGTTCACTGCATTTTGGTTTATTTGTTCTTTTTTTGCAGGCACAAAGGGCAAGGTCTATGGGAGCCATTGTTTACTGTGTAGGGGTCAAAGAGTTCAACCAGACCCAGGTTTGATCCACAGAGGGATATTGAATATGTTGCGACATTTAAAAAAAACATTAAAAAAAGATACAAATGTTTCATTCTGTGTCTGTGTGTTTTTCTAGCTTGCAACTATTGCAGACACTGTGGAACACGTGTTTCCTGTGTGGGGAGACTTCCAAGCCCTGAGGGGAATCATTGACTCGGCATGTATACAAATACACACTCCTCCACACACAGTCATATTAATATCCAAGTAAATTGCTTTGTGACTCTCTTTTTTCCTTTTGTCTGATCTCTCAGATCATCAAGAAGTCCTGCATTGAGATTCTAGCAGCTGAGCCGTCCAGCGTATGTGCAGGAGGTAAGAGGTGTGAGGTGCAAGGGTTTCCCCTCCTTGTTAAGATACTGGGCAGTCACGGTGTGCGAATGTGTCAGATGACAGTCATGTAAAGCCTCTGGAGTGGAACATTAGGTTGAGTAATTGCATGGACGCTTATGACCACGGAGTGACAGAGAGCGTATTGTCATTCACGGCCGGGGGAAATTAGCATTGCCGCTTCGGCACAGCGTGTGTGCAAAAAAGAGGAAGGGGGGGACGGGTGTTGGTCAAAGGAATTAGCCGTGAATCTTTAAGCATGGCTGCTTCTCTGGCCTAGTTTGCTACATTGTGTATGTTTGTATGGTTGTTTCAATCCTGTCCTCCCTCTCACCTCTTCTTCCATGTCCAGCTCTTCTGCTTCTCAGTAGCAGTTTCAGGAAGCAAAAAACAGGATAAGAGAGATGGCAAGAGAGAGCCGTTATGTGTAGCCAGTAGGATGGATGAGCTTTGACATGACCTTATTAGGACTCACTTAAGAGAGTGCATTTGCAGCCTTGCTACCAGGACAACCAATTTAGATTAGCATCCATTATGGGATATGGAGAGAGGATGGGAGAAGAGAGGATAT
>NC_045749.1:13557536-13558350 GCF_008692095.1 Etheostoma spectabile | reverse complement strand
GAAAATGTTGCAGTCAAGGACAAAAATAAGGAAGGAATAATAAGAATCACAGTTGTCCCCATGTGATAATTACTGGTCTGTTGCCAGAACCTGAGTGTGTCACTCGACATGTGAACAAATATCCTCCAACAGCCTCATTTATTATTCGATTGATGAGCAGCTTAATGGTCAGTGAACTACAAACCAAGGACCCACTTTAACCAAAGCCTAATTAATGAAGGGCAAAGATTGTAGTGCACTAAATACATGCTGCCTTTGTTGTAACACGATATATATATAATATATAATTACATCTTATGCTTAGGGTTGACTTTAAATTGTCATGTGAAGAAATAAGAGGCACTTCTGTCCTATACTCAAAGCTCATCCTTGCAGTATTATGTGATTTGTTGTTATTGTCAAACGGTTGTCACAGAGTTTGCTTTTATTTTGAAATGCAAGACTGTGGACAAGATTCCCTATAGGTTTGAATACAGCCATCTACCCACATCCATCCTGATACATTTACATGTACTTACATACTGACATATTGCATAGGTTTTGTGACAGTCCCTCTCTCTGTCTTTCTCTCTGCCTGCATGTGCAGTAGTCACATACCATACATGCTTTACACCAACACACACATGTTAAGATGCCCTTTAGTCAGCACACACACATATTCAAACACATGTGCACACATGCCCCTCACATTGATCTGAAGTGACCAGACTGAGCTGCCTGCAAACAGGCCATCAGACTGGACATTGAACGTTGGGCCACACTATCAGACATGACAGCAATGCTTTTCCCCTCTCTCACACACACACACACACAC
>NC_045749.1:13556790-13557526 GCF_008692095.1 Etheostoma spectabile | reverse complement strand
ACGCACACACACACACACACACACACACACAAACACACACACACACTCACTCTCATATGGGCCTTAGATCTAACATGACAGGAGAGATTGCTGCTTTCATTAACGTCTGACCCTTTCCTCGCCATTGTTCCGTCTTCCTTTGCCCCTCCCTGCCCTTCACTGTCCCGTCGCACTAACATGATTGAAGAGCCACAGTTCGGACAAGCCGTAGCCAATTTTCTCCACGCACACAAGACACACATGCATGTACATGTGTATAGTCGCACACAGCCACACATTCATACAAAGCTTATCAAATGCTCAGGTGTAAATGTAGATGGACAAGTAGCCACAGAGGCAGGCAAAGAAAGCAGGGGAGAGGGCAGAAACGTGTGTTGTACATGTCAGCAGGGCACCACCAGTCCATGGCCACCACGTGTCTGACAGCACTGACCTTTTAACTGTGTGTGTTTGTGTTTTGAAAATATTCACCATGACTCAGGATTTAAAGGAATAAGATAATTCTCTCATAGATGTTAAACATGTAGTTATAATGCAGTGCATACTTAATTGCTGATAAATAAAGTAACACCAATAAGCAATGTTGTATTACATTTTTTACCTTTTAAAAGATTAAGACAATAATCAGACCCAAAGTTAGACAGTTGAGTATTTGAGTAATATCTGCCATGTACCATTTCCAAGTTGTGTGTGTGTGTGTGTGTGTGTGTGTGTGTGTGTGTGTGTGTGTGTGTGT
>NC_045749.1:13555740-13556776 GCF_008692095.1 Etheostoma spectabile | reverse complement strand
TGTGTGTGTGTGTGTGTGTGTGTGTGTGTGTGTGTGTGTGTGTGCGTGTGTGCGCGCAGATATGCCCCGTCACAGTGCAGCTCATGCTGTTTGATGGTAACATTGTGTGAAAGGGGAATGACTGCTAAAGCAGGCACGGCACTGAGCATTAGGAATAATTAGTGTCAAGACCTCCAATTAAGTTGCACATTGTTGCAAAACCACATAAACCAACAGTTTATGTGAAAATTAATACAATCCAAGTTGTACAATATTATATTATGTAGTTGTAATTCATTGCTCCAATTGTTGTGGTTTTGTTTTACAGTCAAATTAGGGTGGGAAGAGGGAGAAGACATAGTGGGGCATGGTGAACAGGAAACGATTAGGCTGCCTGTACTGAGATGTGAGGTTAATCGGGGGGTGCATGTGTGTTTGTGTGTATGTACATGTAGAATCTGAGTCTAGCTGAGGAAATTACATAAGTGATACTGACAATTTGACAATATCTTGAACATCTGTAAATAAGCACAAACACACGTGCAGATAGACAAAGTTGTATGAGGTTGGCTGAGGGCACAGTGGACGGATTTAAGAAATTTAAGTTAGAGAAGGTTTTATCTTTATGAGACTGGTTGTTAAATAATATTTATATCTAATACCTATATCATATATGTCATATGTACAACATATCCCTGTTTTGTTTTCATGTGTCTTGTACATTACCAGATTTCCTTCAGGATTTTCTCCAACAGCCAGTCTGCACTCTACAACATTTTTTACAGCATCTGGAAAAATGTAGAGCTGTGCAGGCAAATGCAAAGTTAGTTGTCTCTGCTCAGCTTTGCCTCTATGTATCTATATTTATGGCTTTCATAGCAGCTTGTCTGACCTTTAAGGAAATACTGTCACACAGACACCCACATGCTGTGATGTTTAGATCCAGTGATCTTCACGCTGGAGCTTTAAATGTTAAAGGTGTGGCAAACGTTCACTTCTATCGGCCAGGATAATGCTAGAGGAAAGCTCAGTGCACAACCAGGACCCCCCCCCCCCC
>NC_045749.1:13550222-13555729 GCF_008692095.1 Etheostoma spectabile | reverse complement strand
CACACACACACACACACACACACACACACACACACACACACACACACACTATATGTACGTTCAAACACACGCCTGCACATACATTCATGCATGCATGCACATAATGAAGATGCCTAGTGCACACATACAGTATGTAGACACAGACATGTGTTAATGGTGCCATAGGTAAGGTCAGACCTACATTGACAGTGCTGTGCTGTTGTCAGCCCTGCAGGCATGTTTTTAAGCAAGTGTTTTTTTTCCGCTCTCTAACATATGCTGAGTAGTAGCCACATAGACACTCCAGCATATGCTGGTAAGCCTCTGTCAACGCACTTTAACAGTGCCTGGGGGAAACTAAAGGTCAAAGACACACAAACACACACACACACACACACACACAGACAAACCTTCTGGCAACTGCAGAGCATGTACTTGTGAATAGCAGCACTTTAGCATTAGCACCATTGGAGCTTATTACGGCCTTTCCACACATACACGCACACAGATATAAACTAGCAGTAATGAGGCATGCACAAGTTTCTCTTGCTTAAGTTGAGCACATCAGAGAAAGGCAATGGCTGCCAGCACTTACCATAATGGTACAACAGAAATATTATTCTACTTAAAATAATTTTTATTGATCCCCAGTAGGGAAATTACAATTTACACTCTGTTTTTGTTAGTATCACTACACATAGGCCTGAAATACACACATACGCTCAGAGTTAATGGGCTGCCAGCTGGACCAGTGCCCTGAACAGTGCCTTGCTCAAGAGCACCTGGTAGTGCCCAGGAGGTGAACTGGCATCTCTCCAGCTACCAGTCCACATTTCTTACTTTTGGTCCGTACAGGGACTTGAACCGGCAACGCTCCGGTTCTTAACCCAACTCAACACGGACTGAGCTACTGTCACCCCATAGGATAGGAGGCCGATTTATGATTTATTTCTTTTGCATCTCTCAAATACAGCTGAAAATATTTGTCTTACCACTGTCCTGATGATCATTTCCGATGGCGCCTGCACTCTTTTTGTTTGTGTCTCAGAGAGTTTCCAGGTGGTGGTGAGAGGCAATGGGTTTCTCCATGCCAGAAACATTGACCAGGTCCTCTGCAGCTTCAAACTGAATGATACACTCACTGTGGGTAAGTTCTGCAAATGTACACAAGAACACACAAGCGTTTAAGGGATTCTGGTTTGGCTTATGCATTTAAGAAGAATGTGGGAACTGTGTTAAAGTTGCAGATGTTACATTTCCTTCTACATAAAGTGTGATTTTGTTTCTCCCTGTGCAGATGAGAGACCAGTTGGAATAGAAGATACCTTCCTGCTCTGTCCTGCTCCTGTTGTAGAGGAGGTTGGGAGGTAAGTTACACATCTATTTTGGCTCTGACTGCCTTTACACTCCTACACTCCTCCTCACTAAGCCATCACTCCAGTTGCCAAACTCTCCATGTTCAGCTGTGACACTCTGAGCCCAGATATTTGCCAGCTGCACGCAAGTTTGATGTGGACGCAGAAGACTGCTGTCCTTGAACAAATTAGGGCCAAAGTCATTGAGTGTCTGTGATCAATCAGAGTTTGTCACAGCTAACGAAGCCAGACACCAATCACAAGGGGACAACAGGAGTAGAGCCCAGGAACACGACTTAATGACTGCCTGCTGGAGAGGACCCTCCGCAACCGTGTATGCGGGTGTATGTGTTTGTGTGTTTGCGTTGTGTGATGTATCCCAGTCTCTGTCTGACACTTTGGGAGAGCGAAAGTGTGAGTGAAGTCGGTGGGGCAGTGTAAAGTTTCCTCTAAGGGCTTCCAGCTTTGCTACTGGTGATTCTGAGCAGAGGTTTCTCACAGGGCGGACAGAGCGATGCTGTGGGCTTAGCTTGGAGAGGTCCGAGGTCCAGCAGCCTTACCATCCCCGCTGCCTGCAGTCCTGTGCATAATTATACACTCGAGCCTGGGGCCTCAGACACCTCCCAGTCATCATCTGTCTTGTTGCTGTCACTCAGATTTTCAGCATGATTTGAGCTTGTCTTGTCTGCCAGTGAAAAGTACTGCTTTGATGGAGAAAGAAGACATTTTATTTTCACACTGTAGCAGCAGGCAGATTTAAGAGTCTGTCACATACAGTATTATTTTACTCACACATTACTCACACGTTATGACAGACGTGGTACTTAGAACTCACAGACAATTCTGGGGGATTAACAAAAAGACAGCAACAATTCACCTAAATTAAAATCCAGCAATAGTTGTTGCCAGCATGACTTTGTTGCAGGTTGTGCTGCTCCTCCTGAGAGTGGAACAGGGAGCATCATTACACAAAACAATGGTGCCTCAAGCAGGCGTCCTTCCATGTAACCGAAGCCCATTAGAGCAGAGTCAGCACTGCCCTAACACCCTGAGTGCTACTACAGAGGAAGTCAGCTGTGAATGGCTGAAGGGCCCAGAGAGGAGGCGGCCAACAGCTGGCTTATGAGTTCTGGGCTGTGGTGCAGTAACATGCTGAGAGATGTAGAAATATGTATTGAAGTGAAAGTGCCACTGTGCAGGCTGGACAGGTGTTGTTTCTGTTATTAGGTTTTTATCATTCTTTCTTATACACAGTGTATGTACAGTATATGCATACACCAACAAGTGTGGTGAATAAGACACCTTATCAAAATATCCTAAGAACACAGACTGACTTAGATAACAGTAACATACTCACCACAAGGTCCACTTGCATGATTTTTCTGAAGCTTTCAACCTCGTCTAATAGTATTCTTTAGTTGATAGAGTTGCTCAAAATTAAACACCAAGTAAGTGGACATTGTGTTGAAAACTCTTTTTTCAAGCTGCTGTTTTCAAGGTCAAGAATGAACTTTAAAGCTCAACTGTTGAAGCAAGTTATACCAGCATCTGTTCGAGGCAGAATCATTGTGTGACCAGTAATACACTGCAACGAAAAAGCAACAAAAATAGTTTTTTTTTCTGCCATTTTATTGACCAAACTTAATCAGTAATAAAACAATCATTAGCTGCAGTTCAAAAATTGTCAGATCACATTGTATGTGAACCTCTTCCTGTTTTGGGGTTTGTAAAGCCTATACATGAGGTCTGAGGGACTCCAGCTCCCAGCATCACCTCTTTACTCAAACCCCTAAGACCCTCACTCACCTCCTGTTCCACCCAAGCCTTGTCGCATATAATGAAGTCATTGACGCTGCCGTCACACAAATCTGTGTTGACTGGGAACCTTCCGGATGCAGCTCCCCCTCCTGCACATGCACACACACACACACACACACAAACACACACACACACACATACACATAGAGCAAAGACATATATAGTGGACAGATTGATGATTGATGGGGGCTGAGATCTATCTGTCAGAGAGGAGCTGATAACACCGTGTCCCCTGCCTGCCTGAAATGAGGGCTGACCAGATAATGGGGATGGGGGGACAAAGAAGGGAGGGAAGAAGTAGAAGAAAAGATGAGAGGCACCTGCACCACCAGTTAGTTTCCCAGTCTGAAGTCAGTGTCAGCATTAGTTATGAGACAAGCTACAGTGGTAGGGGTGGGGGGGACAGAGTCAGGGATTGAGCAAGTTATGCAGGGGTGTCAGAAGGGAAGGACAGTGCTGAAGCGATGTAGAACAGAAAAGGCCCTCCTTCTACCATCCCCCACTCTGTTTCCTCTCCTCTACCCCCCCTGCAGTGACCTCCCTCTTGTTGCCCCCTCGTCAAATCTAAACCAAGAGCTCAATGCCCCACTTGTCTCTGCACCCCCAAACCATAAGAACAGCACAAGAAGCCTTTCTCCATTCTTTTCCAAACCTATAACTACAACCCAGCTGTCTGCGTTTCAACCCTCAGACGCCCGCCTATCTGTCTTGTTTTTGTTCATATTTCTTGAGCGCACTATGAATAACGCCAAAATCCTGTGTACAATCTTCCATCAGCCTCACTATCCCATCATCTTACCAACCAAAAAGTAAACGTTTACTCCCGTCTCTTGTCCCTGCCCTGTCTGTCTTTTTGCAGTCATAGCTGCAGATATCAGCACTAGACACTGAAGGATAATAAGTTATTTAGCTTGCTGTGGTTTCCACATTAGAGGTCTGGGTCTAATCCAAATAGAATAGATTCCTTCTGTGGGTGGAGAACTCCCTGACCCCTTTAGAGACTTTGGCTTTGTGTCTATGTCAGCATGTTTGTGTGCTTGTAAGGAAGCATGTATGAACAAAGTAGATGGTGGAATGTGTTTGACATCTCGGGCAAGCTTGTACAGTAGCTGAAACACGACTTAGAATGTGAACACACAAGAAGGTGTGTAACTCAACCGTGTGATGTGCGCTGTATTTCTGTGTCAGATGATAAGACCAGTCATGATTGTGTGTTTTTGCAGGGTGATCTATCTGCAGGTGAGCATGAATGAGGGTCTCTCCTACATCACCAGCTCTGTTCACATCACTACTACTGAATGTGTGAGTATATCCTGTGTAAATAGTCCCCACTACCACAAAAAACCTTTTCTTCTGGCACGCTGCCCTATTTGATTAAACTTTATTTCAGCCTTATTTTCTCTTGGTTTTGTAGTCTTCTTCTTCACTCCTTCCTCTCTGATGTCTCCTCTGTTGTGTCTGTCATCAGAGGAGGCTGTGAGTACTTTCACCTTTCATTTTCGCCTTTTTCTTATTCAATATTTTATAGTCCAGATTGATCTCAATTCCGTCATCCTGTGTTTGTGTTCAGTTTGACGGCACCATCGTGCTAATATCGTTGCTGGTGGTGTTCCTGCTGTTGGGTCTGCTGCTGATGTGGTGGTTCTGGCCTCTCTGTTGCACTTTGGTAGGTTTGAACTTAATGAGACATTAGCATCAGTCATTTGTTGATTATATCTTTGGTTCCCTCATGGCATCTTTTTTTAACCTTCAGGTGATCAAAGAACCTCCCCCACCACCTCCACCTGAGCCAGTAAGACTTGTTTTGTTTTTCTCATAACTACTTATTAGTGTTGTTCTGGTCATGGTATTATTGGTGTTAACATTGAAAGTAGCATGTTTGAAAGAATATGAGCTGTGTAATGTAATTGAGTCTAACTCTCAGGACTCAGATGATGACGACGGGATGCCAAAGAAGAGGTGGCCCACAGTGGATGCATCCTACTATGGAGGAAGAGGAGTGGGTGGCATCAAACGCATGGAGGTAAATATGCACACACACACATTTTCAACACTTAAAAGAATATACATCTTACTGAGGCTTTCCCAGGTGCGATGGGGGGAAAGGGGGTCCACTGAGGAAGGTGCGAAGTTGGACAAACCTAAGAATGCAGTTGTAAAGATGCCAGAGCAGGAATTTGAGCCGTATGAGCCCAAACCTCGAAAACAACCACGCCACCCCCAACAGCAGAGAAGGTGGTACTCACCCATTAAGGTTAGTCTTTTATTCAGTTACCTTTAAAAGTTAAATGTATATTTATTTTTATTTGAAAAAAATAAATGTCTTCCTTTTTAAATGTGTGTGTGTGTGTGTGT
>NC_045749.1:13516366-13550212 GCF_008692095.1 Etheostoma spectabile | reverse complement strand
GTGTGTGTGTGTGTGTGTGTATTTTGCCTTCATTTTTTTCTTTCTGGATCCTCCAGGGAAAGCTAGATGCTCTGTGGGCTCTGTTCAGGAGAGGTTACGACCAGGTATCTCTAATGAGACCACAGGCTGGAGACGAGGTGAGCCTAACACTCAACTGCAGTCTCATATCATTTTTGTTTTTACCTAAAACATGACTAGAAACTCCTATGTACCACAAATAGGCATGATGACTGATACAAAACTATAATTTGGTAATTATGTGTTTGGGGGATTGCTCTGTGCATAACAACCACCTAAAATCTTTTTAATGAGTTGGATGGTACGGAAGGTTTTAGGGTGTTTTCTGTCTCTTCATGTAGACAATTGAGCATCTGCATTCTGTCTGTCACATTACATAAAGACAACATGTGTCAGTGAGCAATACGTTCAATCCTTAACACAGTAGCTCAGTACTGATTTTCTACATGCACACACACAGTGAGTCATTGAGCTACTAGTACCGGCTCTCTTCGTCAAAGCTGCCATTGTTCATGCACAAGGACTACTGTACTCTTCTGAATTCCCTGTGACTCCCAGAAAATGACTGGGTTTCTATCAGGTTTCCAAATAGCATGTTACACAATCACTCTCTACTTTCAAGTGATAATTATAGTAGACTAAACAGTGTAAGACTGGATTTTATTTCAGCTGAAGATTTTAAAGTGCTATATTACTGGCCAATACTGCTGCTCCTGAAAAGTCCTAAATCATGACATCACTGTGAGCAAGAGAGAGCAGTGCGGCCTGCGTTATCTAACCTTGACCCTGTGGATGGCATCCCATAACCCCAATAACATGTTTTCATCATCATACTGGTTGTCATGGTGAAACAGCTGCTCCATTGTAAATGGTATCATTGTCGCCTCTCATAGCAGAGGCCATATTGCCGTAAAATGTAGTGATTAATTCTTTGAATGGCATGATTCATCTTTACTATGTAACACTAGCAGTGTGTGTATGTGTCTACTGTATCTGAAGTCTGTAGAAATGGTCATCATCAATGGTTTTATCCCCTCTTTCCATCTTGGATTCTTTTTTTTTCTAAGCGGAACAATTAATCTCTGTCAGGACAGACGTTTCTAGAATCTTTGTCAGCCAATTTCTGTGGCGCTGTTGTCCAACAATGACCCCTACAATTCCCTTCACGAGTCATTAACTGAGGAAAATAAAACACTACTTCCCACATGGAAAGAAACGAGAAGGTAAAAATCCTCTTTTGTTGCAAAGCAGATAGTTGTCAAGAATTGGAGCTAATTGCCATATCCGACATGAAAGACGACAATGATTTCTCATGTTGACAAAAGCTAGTCACAGATCTAAATTCCCCACAGTAGTGATGTCAAACATCTCTGCCAAAGCATGAAACGGCAGCTGGATAACAAACAGCATTGTGGGATTTCAAAAAGCCCTACGAGGTGGCAAAAAGCACAGCAATAATGAGCGCGGATCAGACTTCTCAATGCAGATTGTTAACCATCAGCTCAGGTGGAGCTCGTCCTGCTTTCTCCCCACATTACATCTACTTCACTGCCTCTGCAAACGGCCATCAGCGGGGCTGCCAGTTTCTGCCACACTCCCTGTTTGCTTTTGATCTCTTTTCACCGTGTGTATGTGTATGTGTGTGCATGCGTGTGGCACTGCAACGTGTGTGTCAGCTCTCCTGAGTGAGCATCACACGAACAGATGGGGAGTTGAAAAGCCACGAGCCATTTTGTGACAGAAGAGATTCCCTTCTTTTGTGCCCAGAGCTGATGGCTCTGATAGTCCCGTCACATAGCACAGGCCAGACCAGACCAGAGGGCGGTCACCAAAGTCCCCAAAAATCACTACACTTAAAGGATTACTTCATCCAAATTACATAAACAATATTTTGTGACCTCTAGTCGAATATAGCCATGCTGACAGTTTTAGTTTAAGGTTCTGCTCGGATTACAGTGGAAGTTAATGGTATTTTGTTTGTGGTGCAAATTTTGTTGACAAAATATCAACTTAAAGACCACTTACTCACTTGTTTTGGGGCTTTTGTTTTGGAGCTTTTGTTTGGAGCGTTAGTAGAGCAAGTTTGCTCAGTTGCCATGGAACTTATGGAAATTATTATTTTTTTCATTATCAGCAGCAGTTTTCACGGACTTTCAGGGACTATTTCTTCCATGGAAAGTAGTTCCAGTTTACTTCATTATCTCAAGCAGTGATTCACAATAAATAGGCTGACTGCAAAGTAAATGCATCCAACCAACCTGAGTAAAGAGGGTTCTATCAGGCAAAAAAAAGGCTGGGAACTACAGATCCAGAACAACCGAGCCATTGAGTCTGGAAAAACGTGTTACTGTTAGATATTGTGTTGGCATGGAGGAAGAAAACTCAGAAATTGATAAGTCAAAACATCAGTAGATAAAATCTAAACTGTTAACATAGCTAGATGCCACTTCATGTAAGCAATAACATTCTGTATGTATTTTTGTAATTTGGGTATACTCAATCTCTCTTTAATTTACACTAGTAGCTATTTATTTATCGTAAGTATCATTATTGCAAAATTCAACCACATTATCATTTATTTTCGTCACATCGAGCTGCCTATTAAGATCTGGGTCCGAGGACATCAGAATCAGAATCTGAAATACTTTATGAAACATGTTTCTTTGTCATGGCTGTTGATGTGTTTTCATCTTTTGTACTTTGTGTGTAATTGTTGTCTAACTCTGTGTACTTTTCTTTCTCTGTTTTTCGAGCGTAGCTGCTCAGGAACCCAAAATACAATTCCATTAAAACCGATAATTAATAAGTTGTATCGTATGATGATTTAAAAATGCTACGTTATCACATGGACAGCAACATTATGTTACTGTTTGACTCATTAATTCATCCATTTCCAGATCAGACAGCTTGGAGACTCTTTAACAGTTTTTTTGTTCCTCACATTCATTGTTATCTGCTCAGAAAAACAGGTTTGGTACAAGCATTTGGTACAAGATTTACAATCAGCTGAAACAGAGAGTTCTTCATCAAATGTCACTTCACAGAACAGAAATTAATGGACGAATGGATTAAAACATGTTAACAGGGCTGCAAGTTACTTAATATTTTCATTGTGGATCGATGGGCTGCTCACAACCTGGACGAATGGAGTAGTTGCCCAGCCTCCAAAATGTAAAAAAACTGAAAAAATGTTCATCAGTGTCTCCCAAAGCCCTGTCCACAACTCAAAGACACCCACTCAATCTCTCCTTCTCAGAAGTATTCCATGCTTCAGAGCAGCATATGTAGTTTATGACGTGTGTTAACTCTCTTGAGCACATGTGGAGCATTTTCCCTATGTGAGTGGATCGCTGTAATGTCATGCGAGATGACAGGCAGAGCTGTCAGGTCAAATGTGTGTCTCTTCTCTCTCTCGCTCTCTCTCTCGTCTTTCTCCCGCTTTCTTATAATGGTGACAAATGTGCGCGCGCATTAGTTCCCTGTAAAAGTATCTGCTTTATGTGTGTCTGTGAGGGAAGGGCAAAGTCTTGGGGCTCAGAAGAAGAAACAGAGGCTAGACAGAGAAGTGGGGGATGCTAGAAGCATTTTTATGGTTTTGTTTTTCTCCTAGAAAGGAATTGAGGGTTTGAAGTAAACAATCGCCAACAGGGAAAGTAAAGTAGTGGCAGACATCACAGTCAAAGGTGCATTGCAGGGAGACTATTACAAGTGGCACATTGCTGACCTCTCACCCAAGCCATCTATTGTACATATCTACTTAAAAGTGAAAGAATCTACTTTTTCTCTAATCTTGTGTTGTTTGGTGATCAGTTTCAGCAAGCCCCCTAACCTTTCTCTCCCTCGGTTTCTGTTATTCATGAGGCCAAGGTTTCATTCAGGCCATATGTTCTGGTAGAGGCATGCTTACAGTCTCACACACACACATATTCATGAGCTTGTGTTCTCATTGTGTCCATATGCTCTCTCTGGTGTTGTGCTGCTGGTCTGCTGCTCACAAACTGGCCTTTTCACTGCGGCCCGGCAACAAGCCCAATAGCCACCCCCCCCCCCCCCACACACACACACACACACAGACACAGACACACACACACACCCACACACACACACACACACACACACACACACACACACACACACACACAAAACCGGCGTCCCCTAATCAATTACGAACAGACACAAACAACAACATGGCCCCCTTAGTCACAATGATACTGCTGCTGGGGTCCCTTTAGGGCCTCTCTGTTTAATAAGGTGTTATAAGACCACCAAGAGTCTGTGACACAGAGACCCACTCTCCATCCTTCCCACCCTGAGCTGGACAAGAGTGTTGTGTGTGTGTGTGTGTGTGTGTGTGGGTGTGTGTGTGTGTGTGTGTGTGTGTGTGTCTGTGTTTGTTGTGTTGTGTGTGTGGTGTGTGTGTGTGTGTGTGTCTGCAGAAGGAACAGAGAGGAAAACCATCAATGAGAACAATAAGAGAAGCGTTCCATTCTCCCTGACTTGTAAATTACGTTAAATGCTAAGGGGCCTCTGTTAACTATTGTGGGGATATTGAAATCCCCCTTTACATTTCAACAAGTCAAGCACATTATAGACATAAACCACTTTCTGTTCTGCATCAGGAGAGACCGAGTCACAGCAGAGGCGCCTAGAAAAGAGGAGGGGAAAGCTGCTCACAGCTATTGTAGTGCAGGTGTGGACAGAAGACAGAAGCAGCTCTGTGTGCCTTCCAAGGCCTCAAACACACATGCCTCTGTCAGCAGAGCTGGACCCACACAAACCACTTTGCCTGGTGGATCTTAGAAGCTCATTGATTTTGCACAAAGATGCACTGCATTTGAATCTGCATTTTGCCTTGAAATGCAAATGTGTAGTTGTGGTTTAAGCTTAGTCTGTCTGCTTGTGTGTCTTGCAGGGTCGCTGTATTAGTTTTCAACGGGTCAAAGATGGGGAGTCCACCCCAAGCAACCAGGCTCCTCCTCGCACACATCACTCTCCCTCACCACCGCCGCCTCCTCCTCCTTCTCATCCGCCCGCCGAACAGCAACCTCTGGTCTCTAACTCTGTCCCTCGTACGAAGCCTCCGTCGAGAGGGCCTCGCACCACGCCACCCTCCCGCACACCCCCTTCTGTGGCCCAACCTCCTCCAGGTCCACCCCCAACTCGTGCACCCCCCGGGCCCCCAGGACCCCCGCCATCCCGACCCCCACCCAGGCTCTGATGATGAAGAGAGGGCCTCCAATTAACAACTGTTACGTCAACTCATTTCATGAAACACCCACAAATCTAAGAAGCCATGAGCTCTGATGTATAGCTCTGTGCTTTGTTGCTGGACAGCAAAAATATTTATCTGATATCAAAAAGTTTCATAAAAAATTACCCATTCATAAAACCACAAACATTATAGAAAAAAACAAGCATGTAGTTACTTGATAAAGCCTGTATGTACAGTATTAGATGTCATTTGACTTAAGCGGTTAGAGGAAGTGCAATGCAACAGAAAGGATTTATGTGTTGTCGAAAGTTAGATTGCTGCAGTTGTTTGTGAAAGATGATGGTGAACAGTTTGCTTTGGGTTGGTGGAGAACAGAGGTGTCCAAATTGTTGGGGGGGGGGGTGACTGAGAACCCAGGGCCCTCATGTGAGAAGGGCCCAAAAAGATGCTAGAATGAATAGCTGTGGATGCGGGGAGGGGCCCATGGAAAAGGCCTTTCTACAGGGCCCAGACTTTTGTGCTACGCCTATGGTAGAGAATAATAATGTTGAGTGAGGATGTGGTGAAAAATACAGCATGTATGATAGCAATGTTGGTAATATTGGCTTTAGTAGTTAATGTACACTCTTAGTTGTATACAGATCGGACTGATTTATCATTTTTACCTTTTCAACCACAAATGTTTTCTACATCCTTGAATTTTAGTCCAAAGGTTCAGTGATCTTATTGCAACTGCAGGGCAGTTTCTCCATACTTAATTTATTATAATACAAGCCCTATCTGCATTTGTATTCTATTGAGTATCAGGTGAGTTTCTGAGTTTTCAAATCTTTGAGGGAGGGGAATATCACGGTGGCTATAAGGAAGCATCCTAGCATGGCTTCTGATCTGTTGTGGTCTTATTAGCATTAGATGAAAAATGGCATTGGAATTTTGTATCTTCAGGGTTCTCCTGTATACTGCATTTACTGACTGAAATAATCATTTGCATTATTTCTTTATTAACAACCTTTTGTGTCTATCTTTAATAAACAATGTTTTTTTTAATGTGCTGTCTGGCAGTGATTTCTTTCATAGTAATTAAGTATGTTATATTTCAAGAGGATGCTTTTTTTGCATATGACATTCATTACTTAATTGAATATTGCAGGATGCAATATTTGGTGCGTTACTCTTGGAACAACATTCTTTAATAAACTAATTACACTCAGGACACTAATAATCTACCCATGACATTTATATAGGTAGCCTGCAAGATGAATACTCAATTCAGATTTTTTTTTATCACTTTTGGCAATATTGGATCATATTTCTGGTCACTTCTAATATAAAATGTTGCTTTTTTTGTGCAGTAGTCCTGCAGTGCACTTACGTAAAGTATTAAAACCAAAAAAAAATGTTGCCTTGTCATCACGTGTAGCAATTAAACAAAGTAGAAATTTTAATACAAGGTGTGTAAGAAAAAGAAAAAAAAAGTGGTCTGAGTACTTACTGAAGCCTTTTTATATACATTTTACCGCAGTGCTGATGATGCCGGTCTGAGAATGTCCTGAATCATCCCAGGACATCTGAAACACTGACTGACTGAGCATGGACACGAGAATGCGATTAGGAGATCGCTACATGATTCATTTTTGCTGCAATCCATCTGGGGAAATGAGTCACACAAGGTTCATTGTATGTTCACTTCCCCGGCACAACAACCTACAGTTTCTCTCTCAATGTCTTTAAACGGCTGAATTGAAGGCACACTGTCATATGAAAAGTAACCACAGGTCAGAGATAACTGGGTGTCTTATAAGGAAAATTATAGATTTTTCCTTTTATAGTTATCAGTAGAAAAATGGCTTTGATTGTTTTCTTTTTTTAATCAAATTAACAGCAACACTCTGGATCGCCATTAACAAGCCAGAGGTCTTTAGCGCCCTCAAGTGACCAAATAACACAATCACAAAGGCAGACTTTACTCTTCCCAAACCAGTCTTATTACCAGTCAAACCAGTCTTATTGTCTGTCTACAGAACTAGACAGTGTTCACACATAAATATATTTATGTTTATCAAAAAGGGAGTTTTATCTGATGCATTAAACAGATTACAGTTGGGGTTTTTTGACAGCCAAAGGCCTTCAAAGCTAATGTTGAGAGCTTTGAAAGATGAACAGTTTAAAAACAAACTGATTTTACCTTCACGATTTTTACCGTCAGAAACGCACAAAGACATACACACACATCCAAGGTGCATGTCTACATTTTAGTATGTTTATAACACACCATCACACACATGAAGCATTTAAAGTCCATTGAGTAAAACAAGTATATTCTTCAGGCTTTCCTCTTCCTCTTCTGCATTTTTTTCCCAGACAGCGCCCCTTTCTGGGCTCCTCTCACCATGCCCTGGAACTGGCCCTGCAGTTTGGCGCGCTTCCTGTAAACACAAAGAACAAAAAAATTTTAGCGTCTGTCATTCTAACAAATCAATTCCTTGTGAGAAAAGTTTACAAAATTAGGCAATGACAACTGTTACCTTCGATTAAGCTGGGCCTTCTTCAGAGGGATGTACGCGTAAGGATCAAGCTTTCCTTGTTTCTTCACATCTCCTTTTCCTTTCTGAGAAATGTGGGATGAAATAATACACTCAGAACGATAGCTTCTAACCAGCAACTCTTACAGTGCGTGTTCCTGCATGCTGTCGGACTTACCTTTGACTTGTAGTCTGCCCCAGTGTCTTCCCTTCTTCCCAGAGGTCTGTGGATGCCTGAGCCCCCAGCTGAGAACAAAGAAATGTGCCGCTCAGTCAAAAATCAAAGTTAGACTAAAAACAGTCAATTTAATCCAAAACTATAACTATGACCCAGTGATAAATCAGCACAGGCTTATTTATCACTTAGGATGTTTGGTGACAGCCCTACCTTTGTATTTTAGATGGGGTTCAGTGTCCATGTCCTCATCAACATTGTCATCTCTGAACTTCCTTTTCTGTGTCTTTTTCTGAAGGTGATTAAAAAAAAACAAAAAAACACATGATATTAGAAAAACAGCATTCACAATGTCTGCAACAAGAACGCTAAATAATACATACTGCGTAACATATATAAGTATATATAATACTCACACTTTTGACTCCAGCCTCTTCTAAATATCTTTCATCTCTCCCTCATCTGTGGGAAAAGTAATAATCAGAATCAAATCAGAATCAGAAATACTTTATTGTCCCCGAAGGGAAACTCTGTGTTGTAGTTGCACAATATTATAAATAGAGTAGAAATACAAGAATAAAGAAATATAAGGAATTGGTACGGTATTTACATAAAGGAATGTTATTATACATTATTTACATAATTACATAATTAAGGATTTGGAATGGTGAAAAGTTAAATAATAATAAAATATAATAATAATTGTAGTATTTGAAATTGCACACGTCAGGCCAGTGTTATTCCACAAACAGATATACAGATAATATTGTCCAGTTTCAACCTCTCTAAGTGTGTGTTTCAGACACTTAGAGGGAGGAGTTAAAAAGTTTGATGGCCACGCAGGAATGACTCCTGTGGCGCTCTGTGTGCATTTGGGGAATTAGTCTTCACTGAAAGTGCTCCTGTGATGAGCAGCAAGCCATGGAGTGGGTGCGAGACATTGTCCAAGATGGCATGTAGTTTGGACAGCATCCTCCATCTACACACCCCAGAGAGTCCAGATCCACCCCCACGACGTCACTGGCCTTGCGAATCAGTTTGTTGAGTCTGTTGGCATCCGCTACCCTCAGCCTGCTGCCCAGCATGCAACAGCAAAGAGGATAGCACTGCCCCACAGACTCATAAAACATCTTCAGCATTGTCCTGCAGATGTTAAAGGACCTCAGCCTCCTCAAAAATAGAGACGGCTTGGCCCTTCCTGTAGAGGGCTTGAGGTTCTTGGCCCAGTCCAGTTTATTGTCCAGTGCACTCCCAGGTATTTGTAGTCTCCTCCACAATGTCCACACTGACCCCCTGGATGGAAACAGGGCTCACTGCTGCCTTGGCTCTCCTTAGATCCACCACCAGCTCCTTGGTCTTTGTCCATTGAGCTGGAGATGGTTTCTGCTCACCCAGTGACAAAGTCCCCCACCACACTCGTACTCAGCTCGTCCCCCTCGCTGATACATCCAACCCAGCAGAGTCATCAGAAAACTTCTGAAGATGGCAGGACTCTGTATGGTAGTTGAAGTCTGTGGTGTAGATGGTGAAGAGGAAGGGAGAGAGGACAGTCCCCTGCGGGCCCCGGTGTTGCTGACCACTCTGTCTGATACACAGTGTTGCAGGCGCACATACTGTGGTCTGCCAGTCAGGTAGTCAACAATCCAGGACACGAGGGGGGGATCCACTTCATCGCTGTCACTCTCACCCAGCAGGGCCGGCCGGATGTGTTTGAAAGCACTGGAGAAGTCAAAAAACATGACCCTCACCCTGCTTGCCGGCCTGTCCAGTGGGCGTAGATGCGGTTGAGCAGGAAGATGATGCGTCCTCAACTCCCAACCGGGCTGGTAGGCGAACTGGAGGGGGTCCAGGAGAGGCCTCACCAGGGCCGCAGATTCCAGAACCAGTCTCTCCAGGGTCTTCATATTGTGGGAGGTCATTGCCACGGGTCTGTATTCCTTGGCGTCACTGGGACGTGGCGTCCTTGGCACAGGAACGAGGCAAGATGTCTTCCACAGCAGGGGGACCCTTGGAGACTAAGGCTCGGTTGAAGACATGGTGAAAGACTCCACATAGCTGAGAGGCACAGGCTTTGAGCACCCCAGGATGGATACCATCAGCCTGCAGCCTTATTAGAGTGGAGTCTGGTCGCTGTCTTCTCACCTGGTCAGCAGTGAGGCACACAGAGGTCACAGGTGGGGTAGGGGGAGTCAGGCTGGAGAGAGGTGTTAACCGAGGGCTAGAGGAGGGGGAGGTAGGGCTCTCCCGGGAGGAGGAAAGGGACAGTGAGGGGGGGAGGGGGAATAGTGGGGTGGGGTTAAGACAGCAGTGTGTTAATGGGGGATGGGCAGGAGCAGGAGCATCAAATCTGTAAAGAACAGATTGAGTTCGTTGGCCCTGTCCAAGCTGCCTTCAACTCCTCTGCTGCCAGTTGGTCTGAAGCCAGTGATGTCCTCATTCCGCTCCAGACCTCCCTCATGTTGTTCTGCTGGTTTACGCTCCAGCTTCCTCCTGTACTTCTCTTACCCTCCCTGATCTTCACCTTCGGTCCCCCTGAATGGCAGCCTAAACAGCCTGTTCATACATAAAGCAATGCAATGTACATGATGGTTGGATTAACGACAGGATTCCTCGTACCTTTGTCTTTGCCATCCTCCTCGTCATCCTCTCTGATGATCAGCCGTCCGTCTGATGTCACCTTGAAGCCGTGGTCAACCTTGGCACTCTTTTTCAGCCCTGGGTTGGTGGCTGAGAAGCAAAACCATTTGAATAAAAACCTCCACAGGATAAAGCATGTTTGTCGTGTCAAAAATGCAAGCTCACAGCAACTTTTAAAAGAAAGTGTGTTACCTAGCACTCTCTGGGAAACCTTGGGATCCAGGAAGTTAAGTGGGTCATCTTCCTCTCCTTCTTTGAGCCAGGCCCGTGCTTTCTGCGGTTTTCCTGCTTTCTTCTGAGCATTACGAGCCTTTCCTTCATCCTCTGACAAATCACTGTCTGACTCTGCAAGGATGTCCTCAATACTGGAGAGGAGAGGAGACAAGCTTTATAACCTAGGAAAAGAGTAACTGCATGAGGTAAGTCAGGGCTTTGTGTGGGGGGGGACAGTGGTCTACCTTTGGCTCTTTGTTTTAGGTTCGTCCTCTTCGCTCTCGGAGTCATCATGCTGCTCTGCGACCTGTTTCCTCCTCTTGGTGCGAGCCTCGGCCTTGCGGATGTTTACAAGCACCTTGTGGTGTTCTGCAGGCAGCATGCTCTTCACCAGCTCAAAACTGGAAAGACGGCAGTTAATGAGACACACAAAAACACACAGTACATGACAATGTAACATATAAAAGTGATGTAGTTGTGGCACAAATGTCCCAGAGGAGACCATCTGGTACCAAGACATCCAGTGTTGGCTTCATGCAAGTAGTGTCTGAATATATGACTGATCTTCAGCCCTTTAAAACAATCGGTAAACAGCGTTAACAAAACAGCTGGTACCATTATTAAACAAAGCACCTTTTTGTTAATGTTAATAATAGTGCTAGCATGCTAATCCCGACGTAAATATAATTTCACTGGACAGACAGTCCTTTAATTATTTGCATTTATAACAAGACTTCTTGGTTCACTGTAGCAGACAAACAGGCATTATTAATTACACAAAAAGGAATCAATCAGATGCATCATTGATGATCAAATATCAATTCCCCATCAAAAACAGCACAGAAAAATCCACTCTGTTCACTTAGAATACAGTGAAATACATTTGTTGTCTAGACACAAGCACTTACAGGCCATGATTACACACAAATACAGTCATTTTAATTGTTGAAGTAAAAGTTGTGGGATGACCAAAGAGAGGAGAAATTGCCAATCCAATCTGAAATAATTCACTTGTTTTGGAGGGGAAAAAAGTAAAATCAGCTGACATTTTTTTGACATGAATTATTAAACACCGCCACTTCTGCTTTAGAGCCACAAGTTAGCTGAATGGTGCCCAGTTGAGGCTTAGTTTCTTTAAAAAAAAAATATATATATATATATATATATATATATATATATATATATATATTATAAAAGACAGCACTTACCCAAACTTCCTGATAAACTTAGTGAAGATGTTCTTTAATTTGGTTCTGAAGTGCCGCCTCACGTCATCTTTGATGTTCCCAACTCCCTCCATCTGAACACAGAGAATGAAATTTGTATTAAATAAAGGGACGCCTGTCTTTTACAGTTGACTAGAGTATCTATAATGTAAAAGCCTACCATGACAGTGGCATGTGATGCCAGCGTCTTGGGGTCCATAATGAAGAGGATGACCTTGATGAAGCCTAAGGCAGCTTTAACTATCTCTCTGGTACGCGACGACAACAGCAGACAGATGTTGTGCAGCAGCTGCTCCCTGGTGGTCTCCTCTATAGCGTCTGGGGAAGAAAGTACACCAAACTTTATCCAGTCCAAAAACAATCATTTAAAACACCAAACGGAAATTGCTGGAAAGTCAGCAGGCCTACCTTTATACTCAAACACCAGTCGAGTTAGCGCCAACACTGTACAGGTGATCATGGTGACGGAGCCTGTAAGTCCTGCATACACCAACACTAAATACTGCTCCATGGCATCTGGATCAGAGACAGATACTCAATAAGTATTTTAAACCAAATCATCAAAATGAGAAACTTGCATCTGCGCATACACAATAGAAGAAAGACAGGTCCGTTACCTTTTGTGTTCCCACAGAAGCGGACAAATGCACTTCCTATTTCCACCAGCAGGTTGTAGGCATTCTTACGTGCGCCAACAGACACCTCCTTGGTGCATATAATCACCTGACAGAGAAAACAACCTCATGAAGATTAAATTAAATTAAATGTCGGTGTGTTTTTTGTTTGCAAGCACTCCTTTGTGTTTGTACCTCTGGCAGCAGCGCTGTGATAAAGTCTTTGTGTTCTTCATCGAGCCTTTTCACAATGTGGATCAGACACTTCAGTCTCGGCTGAGAAAGAGAAACACAGAAAGATACAATCAGACAGTGCCATAAAAAACAGATCCACCACTCCATCTATTGTCAGCTTCTTTTTTTCTCCCTCTACACAGCAGTCTCACCCTCTTTGCTGGTGAAGAGGCCTTTTTCAGAGTGTCGAGCAGGACAACTTTGAGTGTTTCCAGATTAGCCACGACAAACGATCTGCACTCATCTCTCTCTCCACCGCACATCTCCTCCAGCACACGGTACGCCTTCTTCTGCATGCCTGGCTCTTTGTTCTGGAAACAAATGCCCAAAGAGACATATAGTTTACAAGAAATAGTTAAGTTCAAAAGCTTTATTAAAAACTGGACATTCCGTTAAGCACACTGTGTATACCCTTACCTCTAAATATGGCCCAATCAGTTCAAAGGTTTTAGTCATGGTGACCTCATCAACGGAGGGAGCCATGGCAACTACAAGGTCCATCATTGACAGCCTGAGAGGTGACGATGGAAGAGTAAGTGTACTGATATTTACTCATTTCTAAAATGTATTTAATGAACAGACAAAAGGCAGACATGTCCCACCGTGTGAACTCAGTGGTGTCGGTGCTTCTCAATCTGTCTATGGCTTTTTGCAGGAACGTGCAGACCATCTGAGGAGGATTGTTTCAATTAAAGATAAACCAGCACAAGAATTATGACACACCCCAAGAAATATGAGCCGATGCAAAATCATCAGTTCTTCATCAAAAGAAGACTAGACATGCTTATTTTTTTTCTGATGCAGGCCCAGCCCTCCACCCCAGCACACTTCAGAGTGTTCAGTCAGATTATTAACTTATGTAAACAAAACATGAAATGCTTCGTCAGTGCACCGCATGAGAACATTAAACAGCAGAATGTGAGCAGACTTAACTGACCTGTGTTTCGGTGACAGTTAAGTAGACCTTGATAGTGTCTAGTATAGCCATCCTGTAGGTGCCGGACTCTCCAGCGGCAGGCTGCTGGCCATACACATTGAAAAGGATGGGCAGGAAGTTCTTGGAGAAGCGTCCCACTTCAGCTTTTTCTTCTTCTACAGAGATAAAGCAGACACAGTAAGTAGCTGCAGTACTGTTTATGTGTTTGCTGTCTCTGTGAACGCGTGTCCTCCTACCAGTGGAGCAGCTCTTGCTGACAATAGTACGTAGAGCCTGGCACACTGTGAGCCTCAGGTCTGGCCGTTCATTAACAGCCATACCGAGTGTGCGCGCGATGCCTTTGAAGGATGCCAGCAGGTCCACAGGACATGTACAGAAGCCAGGGAGCATGGTCCAAATCTAAAAGAAAAGTCCAGGCATTAAAAGGCAATTCTCAACAACTCATTCACTGGAACTCTGAATACACAAGAGTTAAGTCAGTGTAGAGTTACCTGCATCTGTAATGTCTGGTAGACTCTGGCTTCAAGTTTCTGTCCTGCTTGCTCTAATTCGTCAGCTACAACACAAAAACAGAGTCATCGGTTAATACACATAAAAAGTAAACTCAGCATCACAGTCATCCAACCCTTAAGTGGACCATCGTACATATGTTTACCTCTATGCTTGAGTGTAGAAGCCAGGGGGAGGAAATAAGACGCGAAGAAACCAAGGTGAGTGTTCTTCACGTGATCCCGTATGACCGGGACCAGCCAGCTGCGTGGGAACTCCAAGTCATCACTGGGGGAAAAAAGATCCACACACAATCAGTTAAACCACTACCATGACATACAAGCAACTCCTCAGTGTTTTTGTGTCCTTGTTATTTGCACTTACTCATAGCCGGTGATGTTGAGGGGAACTGCACCCAGCACAACTTGAGGCCCCATGCTCTCTACAGCTCCTCCTACGGCCAGGTCCAACTCCCCACTGAAGGGGAACTGCGGAGTGGAGCGTAGGTCTGCCAGAGACTGCAGGGACTGTCCAGGACACAACACAAAGACTCAGGCAAACATTTATTTTTCACCACTCAGAGTGATCTGCAAGGTTTTGTGGCTCTACCTTGGTCATGATGGGGTGAGCTTGTTTCCCTGCAGCTCGATAGAAGCAACCCAGGATCTGCAGCACAAATGGCCAGGAGGCATGGAAGCGATAGGACAATCCTTCTTCCACGATACTGAAACACACAACCACATTTATCATGATGAGGATTTACACGGAGTCTCTACAAAGAAAAGACTGAGACTAGCTAACAGTGAGAGAGCTTACCGAAACATTTTGCAGACATAGGAGGGGTTCCCTGCAGAGGCTGTGGCAGTGAGCATGCCCATTTCCTCCATGTGGGGGGCAACACATTCCACCAACAAGGTCTAAAACAGATCAAAATAAATCATCAATTAAGGACCTTGCATATACTGTACAGTGTGAAAACCACCCACTGACTTTTTTCTCTCTCCCTGTCTTCAATTATAATCCAGAAATACGCTGAGCCTAGCCTCAGCAACAAAAACAAACTTTATCCATTTGAGTTACTCAATGTGTATGGATGACTTCTTCACCTTTAGCGTATTGGTGGCTGCAGAAACCACCTGTGCGTGAGGCGACAAAAGGCAGGACATGGCAGCAGAGAAGAGGCGAGGGAGGTGGCCCAAACTCAGAGAACTCTGCAAACTACACAAAGACACACAAACTGTCGAGCCACAAGCGTAATCTTACTAAAAAACAGAAAAAGGATTTGTGATGCTGTGGTTTCATTACCTTGCCAAGTGAACATGTGCTTTCTCCATGACAGCGAGCCAAGCCATTAAAGGCTGCAAGTCGTTTTCACTGGGCAGGTAGTCGTACAGAGCCTGAGGATGAGAAATGGCATATTTGCTTTCACACTACATTTTGCATTATGACATTGTAGCATTGGTTTTGTTGGTATTTTCTCACCGTGATGATCTGTGCGTTAAGTTCCGGTGAGAGGGTTGAAGCATTTGGCTTCCCGCTGAACAGCCTATGAAAGGCTTGCATGGCACTCGCCGTCACCAGCTACAGCCAGAAACACAGCAGCAGTGTTAAAAACTACATAGGAGTATTTATGTAGACAAACAAAAGGGTATCTGGCTGCACCTACGCATGTCTCTGTGCTCTCACCGTATGGCTGAGTGTCATCACTCGCAGCAGAGTTTCACAACAGGACTTGACAGCTCCCAGAGGAAAGGTCCCCATCAACTCCTTCAGAAGACCCAGCACATGGAGTGTGGTGGTGTCCTCGTTGCTGCCTGAGGAGGGAAAGAAATAGACATGAACTACAATTTGCTGGACAACCATGAAAACTATTTACCTTCCCACAGTAAGAAAAACAATTAAACAGTTGTCTTACCTCCTGCCTGTTCCATTTCTTTCATGCAAAACTTGGCTGTGGTCACTGCAGCAGGGTGATGGGTCGGAGCGTTATCTGTAAACAGGAAGTCACTACCTCTGAGAACAGAGCAAATGCCTTGCTGGGCTGCTTTACGGACCTGAGAGGAAAAAGTGGACATTAAATTAAAAGGCACAAAATGATAACATTTTAGCATTTTTCATTCAACATGAAATACTTCTGAGGACGTTACTAGCAGGCTGGTGAGACAAACCTTAGGCTTGCTGTGAACTGTGAAGCTGAGAAGACCGTGGTAGGCCTGAAGAGTAGTCGGGTAAGTCCAGACAGATGCATCCTGCTTCCTCAACAAAGTGGCCAGGCATGACAGGATCTATAGATGCAAAAGTGACAAACTCAATTCTATGCTGCCCTCTTCAAAAGTAAACAATAAAAAAGAGAAATGGACACAGAGAGGGCGCCTGGATAGCTCAGCTGGTAGAGCGGGCACCCATGCATAGAGGTTTACTCTGTTCCCCCTCTCTCCCCACTTTCATGTCTTCAGCTTTCTTGTCACAAATAAAGGCTGAAAATGCCCCAAAAATAAGATTAAAAAAAATCCACTCACCCATCTAACCGCAGAGGCACTCTCAGAGGTGGCCTGTTTAGACATGACATCCATCAGAGCCTTGGTGGTGTCTGAGAACTTAGACATGAGCACTGGAGCAGGAACCCTGGGGAACACAACAATTAGAGTTATATCTAATTAGCCTTGACATGAATGGAAAGGTTTGTTTTGGCGACAAAAGTTGTTAAAGTCCAACCGTTTCATGACGAGGTTGAGGAGGTACGCAACTGCCGTCTGAGACTCTGGTGAGTCCACAACCTCCAGGGTGGTCATCTACAAAAAGCACATGGTGCATTTTCAGACACAAGACCAAGTTTTACTATCACCTTTCAACACACCACAAGTTATTTGGAAAACGTCCAAGTAAAGACTATTTTGATTAAAGGCAGCACCAACCAAAGCAGCAAAGTACTCTGTTTCAGTCTCCTTCCCTCCTTGACTACGGATCACCTCAGTCACAGCTGCCAACACTGCACAGATCTGTGAGACACATCAGAAAACAATGTTACAAATACAGGAAAACTCTGCGTCTTGGATTTCCAAGTACATGTGTTAGTAGTGTTGGAATCCTCACATCAACTCCTTAAAGTATCATCCACAACATCTCAGAGCTACTTTCAAGTGTTTTAGTTTTCACTCCTAATGCAAAATGGCAATTTGCCTATATCAAAACAAGAGGCTTGCCAGTGTTACAAATAAGCCGTTTAAAGCCATTTATTAATAGGGTTTTGTGAATAAATGATCTATCTTAAGTGTATTGCCTACCTCCTTGTGAGCAGCTGAATTGGATTCCCAGTAGCGTTGCACCTTTCTGAAGGTCAGGTTGGAGCAGTCTGACAGGCCGCTGAGGAAAGTACCTGAGGTTCTTTCTGAAAATGCCTCAGGCTCCTCTTCCATACAGGCATCTTTCCGGCCACTGACCTCAAGCGGACCTGCCTGCAGATCATTGTGTAGCTTAAGAGCATCAACTGTTAGATCGCTCTTTCCTGAGGAAAAAAAAAAAAAGATGTAGAGGTACCCCATTACATTATGCTACCCTCCCCATTGCGCAAATGGAAGCCATCCTTGGGCATGAAAGGGTTTTCACATGCACACACTTGTTCACATGTAGCCACCACATTTTAAGAAAACGCGTATGAATGAAGGATTATAAACATACGACTAAGGAAAACAAGACATGAACACGTCTGCACATAACCTTGATTCAACTACTGTAAGCATGTATTTCATTTGCTGAGAATCAGGGTGAAACGAGGATTAACTGAAGCTTGGTGCAGCACATGCCTGACAATGCATCATTGGGAAGGTTAACAAGTATTTGATCATGTCTATGAGTTATTTACTTTCAGCAGTCACTAACTTGATAATTGATTTGAAACTTCTTAAATATGATGACATAAATGTTTTTGGTACCCTGAAATTGGGGGGGACAAAGGCCATGTATAAATAGGGCTGCAATTTGTCATTGTGCACCAAATGTGTGGATATGTAAACACCCTCAAACTTCAGCGTGAATACATTTAAAGTCTAATGTGCTGGTAGAGAGCAAACACAGCTAAATGTCTGTCTCTGGACATATACTTGCAAACTATTTGCTATTGTTGTCGAGACTATTTCGGGGTGTTACCTACAACGTAATGACATCAGCAATAATTAACTTTATCTCAATATATCGACCCAGTTAAACAATGTGCCTCATTCAGACACAAACACACAGCAGCTGTTATCATGTAAAATCAAAGACTAAACTGACTGACACGTGATTTCTGCGGACCAAGGGGAAAAGACAGACAGATCGGAGTTAGGCTTTCTGCTGACAACTTTATCAGGTGGCTCACGAACATTTAATAGCGCAGCATAAAGTTAGCTTGGGCTGTTGCAAGTTAAATGGCTGACGCTAGCTAATGTTAGCACTAGCCACAGACCCACGTGTAACGATGATGGAAAGCTTACCGCTGGGTCGGCTGAAGAAGCGGCTTTTGGCAGCCTGCCTAAAACGACTCGTCTGCGGGTTTGAGTCGCTACTGTGTCCTTTCTTCCATCGTTTGAGTTTCGACACCGTCCCAGATCGAAGTTTTCCCGATTTGACCATTTTCGGGGGTTTTAAATAATCACGTTACCCCGAACTGTCTCTGCGGGTCCAGCTCATGCATTAACAGATGACGCTGTCGCTTACCAAAAGACGTCACGATAGACTCCCGTGGTCTGCCCGGTATTGTTGTTACTTGACAGTAGACGTCGCTGTTCAACAAAAAAACAACACATAAACATACACACGCACACGCACACGCACGCACGCGCACACGCACACACACACACACACACAAAAACATCACAACGTTACTGCCATTCTACTCTATAAATGTATGAAATATAATGTATTCCTATCGACACTTTTCCTGTATATTTATAATCATGTATACTCTTATTAGCAGTTTGGTCACATTTTCCTAGACTGTGATATTCTGAAGGATTTTATAGCTGTTGGTAGCCAAGAAAAAGTATAGTATATATTGAGAAAAGTCTGAAAATACACTTCATTATCATTACCGTAATGGCATTGCTTTAGAATACGTTCTTATGTTAGATACTTGTTGGTCCTACAATCAGAGACACAGAAAATGGTTTTACATTTTTATTAATAAGTTATTCAAGTACAGTGAGCATTATGTTGTACATAAGACTACAGTAACTTGTTTGGAGTGATGAAATAAAAACAAACCTAATAATTTATCATTACCTTTTAGAAAGGTGACCTGATTAAATGTGTGTCTTTGTTATGAGTTGTGAATTGTAAAATGTAGTGCGCACATAGTTACATGACCATAGTTATATGACCAAACAACATATATGGAAACTGACATTTACATTTTTTCCTTTTGTCTAAAGTTTTCTATCATCTCTACATCGCATGACATAAGTCTAAAAAAACATGAGAAGGAGGGGGACTTGTGTACACAATAGAGCTCTGAGTTGATGTCCACACACACAGACAGACAGACAGACACTGGGATGTGCATCTTAGGACTCTGCTAATCTAAAGTGTCCGAGTGCTTTTCAATATACTTCATTTGGAAAAAGGAAAAAATTACAAAAAGGAGCAATATAAAAGCAATAATTTCTTGTATAAAATTGTACACAAAATTACACTGCAGTGCCAACTGGAAAATGATTTCAGGCCCTACTCCTATTCCTGTCCCTCTCTCTGGCATGTCCCTTATATTTTCTCCTCTTCGTAGCCCTTTGTCTCCCTCCTCAGTTAGCAATAACTTGTGGGTTCATATTGACAATCACTTGAACGACAAAGTCTTTTTGGATCTTGGCGTCTTGAAGACGAGTCTTATCAGTCAGGAGCTTCCCGGAAAAGAACCACCTCTGGCGGTTCACGTCAATTTCTTCCCGTTCTTCCAACTGTTTCTTTAGCTCAGCGATGGAGTCCGCCATGCTGGCTGTCAGACGCACATCATTTCCTTAAAAAACCACAAGGTATAAAAAGAGTTGACACATATTTCTGAGCAAGCTGTGACACACTGAAAAGCTATGCATTATGAGTCAATCTTCAGCCTAGATGAGACCAGATGTGATGAAATGCTGTATGCATGTCATCTGCATGCATCATGTTGTTCTGTAGATTTAAATGTCATATTATAGGTTTTACTGGGTGTCTCTCACCTGTTGACAATCGCACCCGCAGCTGGAACTCTTGTCTGCACGGAGGGGGTTGAGCTTGTTTCTGTGTGGAGTCAGAGACTTTGTTCTCACTGGACGTTTCAGAGATGAGGTTGACAGGCGGGGCTAAAGTGTAGGCTGGAAGTTGGTAGCAGTTCCCCAGTTCATCATAACTCTCTGTGAGAGAGCCTGCAGAGGGACAAATGGACTACGTCAATAACTGGATTTCAAAAACCTTGCTACGAGAAATAGCAACTGACTTTAACCTTGATATATAAACATCCTTCTCTACTCCAATAAACCAGTGGAAATATGAGGTCATCACATTTACATTACATTTACCTACGTCACATTTTAATCAAAAACACCAGTGTTCTTGAACTAAATGCTTAAAAGCAAAAGCACTCATGTGTGAGTAGGTAAATATGCACAAACGTACTGTGCCATGGCTTTCTGCGCACCAATCCATTCAAAGTGGTCACGCTGCACTCTGACTGTTATGTAACTATTACAGTCGTAATCTCTAAACAACTGATGCATGGGATTCTGCAAAATGCCCTTTGACATTTTGAAAATTATTGTTTATGCATGTGTGCTGGAAGTTCCAGGACATTTACAATTGATAGCTGGATAAAGCACATTTCCACATCTGAGAGAGTGTGTGTGTGTGTGTGTGTGTGTGTGTGTGTGTGTGTGTGTGTGTGTGTGTGTGTGTGTGTGTGTGTGTGTGTGTGTGTGTGTATGCCTGTGGGTGGTTTCATACCGTGTGGCAGAGTGATGCAGGCTCCATCCACTATAGCCTGTGCTAGCTCCAGGTCATTGCACTCTGCAGCCAGGGCTGCTGCTCTGAGTGCATCCCAGATCTCTTTGCGTCCATCAAAGGCGGGAGCCGTATCCCAAAACTCATCCCTTTTACTCCTCAGCTGGCCCTCCATCATTGGGTACTCACTCTTCCACTTTGGACGCTCCTTTTTTAGGGGCTCATTGCGCCCTGAAGAAAAAAAAAAAGGCATTGTTCAGTCTAATCTAAAGACTAATGTAACAACTGATCCAAAGGTTGTAACCCAATATCGTCAGGGCTTTGCTCTGCTGGCCGCTTACGCAAACAACTCGTAGTTTTTAAAAAGGTGCTATGTTTGCAGTGACATAATGGCCGCAGCTAATCACTGTAACAGGGATTACAGGGCAGTAACCAAGTATCTGGTAGTGAAGTTCTGAGAAACGTACTTAGTATGTAGATGCTTGCCAGGTTAGATCAGGCCACAACTGCTGTTAAAAATATTGAGCTCTCTACTATAACCCTGGGACACGTGTGAGTTTGAAAAAATATTTTTGTGTAATTCAAATGTACTTTCTATTACTAAAATATTGCCCTAAGCAGAGCTAGAATTTCTGACAGAAAAAATCTCGTAAAACTATATGTCAAAAATTGTCAATTTCTTTGAACATAAAAGAGGATCAAAACTGAAAATAATGACCCTATATAAGATACATAAGAGAAGCTAAATGCTTAAAATGTTCCATAGCTTTATTGCTTTATTTACACTTGGTCATGTACACACCAGTGAGGACAAAAAAGGCTAATTGTAAGAAGAATCTTCAGTAAAACCGCCATTGGACAAAACAGCTCTTAAAGATTACAACAGTTTTATGTGTTATACAGGCTAAGTAAAGCTAAGTAACTATTATGCATGCAACTCCTCTTTATCACTCCAACAACACAATAACCAAGTAACTTTATACATCCACTGCAGGTGTTTCCGTGCTGGTATATATATATTATATCCACTGTACCATTATACCAAGGAAGTCCATTTGATTCACAGAGGGAGAAACATCAAAGTGATTATTTATAGTGCTGTGGATTACTGCAGTGGCTAGTAACACATACACGTGCAGTGACTTGCGCTCTCACATACACAAGCCTACACCAGTGGATTATAGGCAGTAATCAGGTTGCACATAACAGGATTTATTTGTCCCTATCCCATAAGGCATTGGTTGGAGAGATGAGCACTCTTTGGCCAATACAAGCAAGTAAAAACTCTCAGAGACTATTATAGCCCTAAAACCACAAGCACACTGAAATATTAATACAAAGCTCATTCAAATCAATTATCACATCATTATTATAATCATTATAATTTAGATTTTATGCATTAGTAAAAATAGAAGGCACAGTATAATTACAACATAGCAGAAGTTGGGAGAAAGTAACTGCTAGCAACAATTATACTCTATATTTGTCTGTGACATTATTATGTTAAAAAAATCCATCATTTGTACCTATCTTGCATAAACATGTGTTTTTAATGTTTGTCTACTTTTGTTATTGTGGACAGGCAGCTGCAAAGTTGCAAACGGATGCATTAACATGTAGTGTCTGGAATCCTAACAAGCCACCTGACTGACAGAGACTTGCTCTGATCTGTGGGGTGTTGGCAAATGACTGCAAGAGGTAAGCACACGAACAGCTGACGAAAAAAAAAAGTTTTCTGAAACACATTCAGAGATATGAGGACAAAATCCATTCCTAGCTTTTAGTTCAGAGGGACATTTTTAGGTCATGACGAAAGAACGGACATGGCCAACAACACATTACACACTCAAAAAAACATGCTCCACAAGAGAGTCCTGGTTGTACACACAGTAACATGAGGTGGACGCATTCAGTGATAACAACCTGCATTATTTAAGGAATGTTTCATCCACCTCCTTGCCTTTCCGTAGTTTTTGTTTACAGTGTTGTGTGAGTGTACAGAGAGCTCAGCTTCGACAGCGTGTCCTCAGCTGTAAGCCTAGAATCAAAGCTTAGCCAAGGTTGTTTTCCTTAAACTTAAACATTTCTAGTGAATGGAAGAATTACCAACTAAAAATCTACCAAAACAGGAATTGATTAAGTCTCTGTCATGTAAAACAAAGAGTCAGTTTTTGGCTATTATTGCTGCACCATTTCTATGTACTTTTTAAATAAATACTACAAGTTGTAATAGTTGTAGTATTTCAGTGTTTCAGCGTAAACAGCACAAATGGATTGATGAACATACTGAAAAATACATTAAATCAAGTATCAGCATCTAGGTTAATAAGCAAGCATCTCCTTAACATCAGCACTGCAACCTAATATTATCAGTCTTGTGAAGTCTCACATCTCTATTAAAGTGACATCAGTGCACGTCTCCGTGAACACATGTATTTCACTGAGAGGCAGCAAAGTTGATGTTTTGTCAATTATATTGTTATGAGTGCTTTCTGTTTTTTCTATTTTCATTTACATTTTTTTGTTTTGTTTTGTTTTACATTGTTTGTTACCCTAAACACCTTTATACAATAACAACAGCATCAACAGCGCAGACAATCAACTCAACATATTATTATTTTTAGTATTGTAATAGAGTGAGCAGTGCAAAACATATGAACAGAAATAACAAAAGCATTCTTTCAAACCACACAAAAACTCTATACTTACTTTTCAGCAAAATCCTAAAAGGTGAGGTTGGAGCGTGATAGTAGTTGTATTCCCTGGAGTTTGGTACTCCCATAGCTGTTCTTACACGGATGTTTTGATATGAGTCACTTAATAGTCCACATTAATGACCTAAAGACACCAACCCTGAGAAAGAGGACACAGCACGCGACTCAATGGAAGAGACAACTACCTGGGTCTAGTTTGCCATGATTTGCAGAGTCCAATTCAGAGGTCGCTTAACGGTAGTGACACTTTCCCAGTTGCTTAAAAATGACCACACTCCCAACCACTTACAAGTCTTCTAATAACTAATACTTTGCAACCCCAAAATACAACAGGATCAGTTCATGGAAAGAGGTTCAATGTGCTGTGAGAGTAAACTGAATGTCCTAGACAGAAGGTAGCTTCTTTACACAACAGTGATAATCCTATCATATCTATTTAGAGACAGGATAGAAATAACCAAAGGCAACCTGCTTAACCTCTTAAAAGACAATAAATCTTGTCCAGCTATTACCAATTGAAGGAGAAGCCACTGTACTTCTGCAAACTTCCCCCCACAGACTGTTTTTCCTTCATGGAGGCTCTGCTGTTTGTATAACTAAATGTAAACATGTCTCTCACATCATGCATCCACAATAATATTAGCGGGGCAGTTCATTACAGAGGCCTTCTTTGTTTGCATTTCACAAAATCTGAATATCTGAGCCTGTAAACATGATCTGTGAGGTAATGTAAGTATATTCCAAAACAGGTCAACAAAAAGCAAATCCTGCACCATGTAGGTCAAACTTTGATGTGAAAACTCTATGAAAAGCGGGCCACTGCTGCTGCTCCATACATAATGCATGACAATCCAGCTGAGTGCACAGACGCTCTTCCCACAGGGAAAGAATTGACTAGTGTTTATGTAAAACACTGTCTCGTATCAGCGTAGGTCCTCAGCACAGATTAGACTAAGCCATGATGCCTCAACCATTTAACACCACCCTCAGTAAAAGACGTCAAGGCAACGGGAGTAAAGCTTGAAATCCTACCCCCAACCTGCATTTATCATAAATACACTCATTGTTAAAGCTTCATCTTCTTGTGTGTGTCTGATGTATCAGAGGATGTGAGCTGTGTAACACTTGCGTTTGAATGCATCAACCCAGAATCAATTTCCCTTTAGCTATAATAACATAATCTACTTTAATGTAACAGTGCTACTTGTGGGCTCTCTCAAATTTATATTCTCAACACATTTCATCTCTTGTAACAGCACCCTCTGCAAAAAACAAATATATAGATACTCTCAGTTCCAGTTTCTGGTTTGAGAACATTGTGTCTTATGCTTAGATCACTTCCATTAGAGCAGCTCTGTTTCTAATGCATTCACGAAATAGGCCTACTTATTTTAGAAACTGAAAGGCTGCAGTCCAATGTGTTCCAGCTTCTTACCTCCACGTTTTTTAGTTCTGGTCGAGCTTCGGGCACTCCCTTGTCCATCCATCCTACTCCTCCCAACACAGCCTCCCATCGCTGTCCCTATAATCCACACCAAGGGGAAAAACCATCAGTCTTCTACATATTTGCCATTTAAATGCTTTAAAATGAAGAATATGTGATAACGTCGGATAAATACAGTTAATGCTGATGTGAAATTAAAGTTGCCTTATGTGAAAAGCATCATCGTGGGGAATAATGACACCACCTCAGCACTCCTTGTTCCTGTGAAGTCAGACAAGCTGAGATGTTTACGTCACGTGTAGGCTACTGCCAGCTGACGGCAGAGGGCACGCGCCTGAACCTCATGCCGCCGTTGCTCGGATTGTCATTCACATAGGCTATTAAAACGTTTTTATGTTTTAAATATGGATGCAGGTTACATCCGGTGGGGTTTAATGGGATTTACCGCCTTATTAGTAACAGGTCTTTTGCTATATCTGGATTATTAAATAAACAGTTAATTGTGATTCTTTTTGCCTACCGGAAATCCAGTCTGCTAAATTGTGCATTCGTCTGCAGTTTGCTTGCCACATCAGAACTTGCTTCCAAGTGTTATCACCCTGACGCGACGATCAGCAGGAGATGCGAGCTAGCAGGTGGACAGACACGAACTGGGAGTAGTGTGTCTGCGCAGGGCTGACGGGGGACCAGTCTGGCCCTGCAGAGCCTCCAGGAAATCTCAGCTTCTCCACAAAAAAAACAGCAATCAATTTCCGTATTCCCCCCGAATCATTATGAATGCAGCTCACCGGCACAATCCGTATGCGCTGATCTAGAATTAAATCCTTATCAATCTGCACGCATGCGCATTTTAGACCAATTATTTTATCCTGCTTCCAGTTCAGAGCTCATCAGACCATAAGCGGAAACTGAGAATTACCCCTCCAGAATAAGCGATTGGAAACAATTTTCTATTCAGTTTGAAAACAAGCAACATTTTGAAATAATAAAACAAACTTGGTTATGAAACAAAAAATATAAATAAATAAACGTTAGGGGTTATTGCAGAATAGGCTATACTTAACATTTATAAACTTCTTTTGCAGGGGTTTTAATCTGAAATGCGAGGCGGAAGTGTTCATTGGTTGGGTTAGTGTGTTAGTGTTAGTTGGACGTTTCTCCTGTCCTTTTAAATAATCTCTATTTAAAACAAAACGCAGATCCGTGGATCTATTGGCTATGATTTAAGAATAATATTAAAACAGTGGTTGCTGGTGTTTTCCCAAAAAGTCCAACTTCTATGAGGTCATTTACAGTTTCATTGGAATACAACTGTGAAACCAACTTGACACACTGCACTACACTGCACACTGTCACTGTCAATTGTTTCTTTCATGTAGCCTAAATAAAAGCAACTATAAATGTAAAACTATATTGGATTATATTATTAGTCTTGGAACAGGTTAATCCCATCCAATTTAATATTGGCAAAAACCATTAGTTGACTTTAAGCTATCCTATTCAGTGATAGGTCTAGTGGATATGCAGGTACGAGTAAAAAGTGCGTGTGTGGTGGAATACTTGATTATTGGTGACGAAGCCACGCATCCAAATCTTTGAGGGATGATGTAAGTAAAAAGTGATCACTGCGCACAACTTCAGGCCTTCGTGAAAACGCTGAATTTGTTCAAGAGCGAGTGTAGGGGTTGTGCCATCTGAAAATAAGAGCACATAATGAAGGTATGGAGTATGAACATACGTGCACCATACACCATATGCCTAGCCTAACCCTTGGCCATAAACTGTGCCAAGCATTCATCACAGAATGTCCCTCAATGGCTGTCCTTGCAAGCACATCCACATGTAACACTATCATGCCCAAGTACCAACAGGAGAGGAAATATTCACAATAAATTAATAGTATGCTATTTTAAGATTACTATTGAAATGATGTTTCCAAATTATCCAAATTGATGACCTCTAATAAAGGCCAAATTGATATAAAATTCTTCTAAAAATCTGCAGTTTAAAAAAATATATGATCAATTATCCTCCAAACATAAACTATCTATCTACCAAATTTGACCAACACTGACATCTGCTGGGAACTTGAATATTTACTGTGTGTGTGTGTGTGTGTGTGTGTGTACTCTGTTTCAAACAGAAACAGACTGATTAGTAGCTGGGTTGGAAACCGGCTGAAATCTGTTATAATCCCTTAATCTCTTCTCTTATTATCTGACAATATCTTTCTCATGCATTTTTTTCCCTTTAGCTGACAAGATCACAATTGATTTTCTAATTGTCTGCTTATCAAATGCATTAAATGTTCTAGGTCTAGGAATAGTTTCAAGTCAGTAGGATTTTTGGTCAAATTGGACGGAAAATTTCCATATCTCCTCACGCTCGTTTGCTTTCATCTTTGTGCATCTCCACTACTGTGGCTGCTTGTTTTTGATGTAATATGTTCATATGAATCTGCAGATTAAATCTGCATCCCAATTAGTCCTCCCCTACTAGCAGCGTGTCTCTGCGTCTGTCTGCGTCAGCAACCCTGTGACATAACACTGGAGCTGGTCTGCTTGTCTGTTCAGTATTGTTAAGTGATCCTGGAACAAAAAACCTGAACACCATAATTGCAAAAATGCAACCTGTGTGTGTAATAATAGCATATGTGTGTATTTACTATGTCCAATTGTTTAAGTAAAGCTATTTATAAAGATTTATTAATGTAGTAGGTACAAAATACAGATAAATAACATATTATCATGGTAATGCAGTTTTCACAATGCTCAGAGTCAAATAAGACTCGTTTGTATGACAAAATAAAACCCAGTGGAGAACAAAACATCCATGACATATTGCCTTTTCACTGGTGAAAAATGTAGACCGTCGACCCATGAGCAATGCCACTGCAAGTTTTTGAGGTATTGAAGGTTGGCATGACCTCATTTCTTCAGCTGTGTGGAGCCACCATGCTAGGATCCTTTAAGCCAACCAAAACAAATGACCAGAGTAGGTTGGACATAGCAAAGACTGCTGATAGTATGCCTGAGTGGAGTCTGTCATACAGGTATTAAGTCCTTTTTAACTGGGAAGACGTCCCATGTCAAACCATCACCAGGTGGGGTGTGTCCAGAGGGAAGAAGAACACGTGTCAACCAATGACTAGAGGCAAAAGATAAAGGAGAACAGGTTACAAGAATTACAAGGCAGCGTTGGTCATTCATGACGAATGGGTAACTTAACAGAAAACTCTTCCAAACATCAGAGACACACCTTCTCTTCTCCACCCCAAGGAAGTTTTTCCAGTTATTCAGCCTGCCATAGTCAAAAGGGTTTCTGTAAACCTGGCAGAGCAGTCAAAGACAAAGAAAAGTAGCATTTAAAAACTAAATGCTTTCACTGCCTTTTAAACCAAGATAACTCTTGTCTTTTAATTGAGGGTTTGTGGCTCCTCATAAAAAAAATCTCCCTCAACGTATCACAACCTTAATTATTTTGACATTTAAAATAGTTAATATTTTATACGCCTCACCCGTCCTCGTTTTGCCAGTCGCTTATTTTCTCTGCTGTTAATGTGTCTTTCGATGCTGGTCTCTCCTCTGGTTATGAGAACTGCATGCCATGTGGTCAGAGCTCCCAGTGCCACTGCCACAGTGCTAATAGAACAAAACACATTTTAATTGATCCACTGCCAAGATAGTAAATACAACTGCCCTTTTACAATTCTATTCCACATACTGACAATTAACAGTACGTAATCTTTAGTACAACCATGTTTGAAGTAGGCATGAAAGAAATCAATGTACTTTACTGTTTTGTGCTAACAGTAAGTGATTAAAGATGTGTCATTGTACATTGTAAATTTGGAATGCCTCTGCAAATTATGCTTGACAAAGAGGAGGGAAAATGTTTTTTTTCCAAACATTTTATACATGTGCTTGTTTTATGAGATCAACCTGGACCTGTTTCACCACCATCCACCATTTATTTTTGCAGTTATGAGCAGCTCCTCCATTTCCCTAATGCATTGCATTGTGGAATAAATTAAACTTAACTGTGTCATTGTTCCAGTGTGAACAGACTGCATACAAAAAGCATGCTCTGAATTAGTCTTATTTGTATGGCAAGTGGTAACATGAAATGCATATTTTACCTGGTAAGCACCCACATGTAGATAATGCTCTTATGAATCATCTTGTCCTTAAAGGTGTACGGAGGTGCAGGTGTCTGATAGTTTGTCTTGAAAAAAATGAAAAGAGCCCATGTTACATAACTAACAGATAATGGAAAAAACACGTAAACTTTATCCTGCAATTGCGTTTGTACTTTTGAGACTGTACCTGGCCAGGTGGGAGAAGCCCAATGAGAACTCCCATCCCTGTTACTGGTACCCCTGGCTTTACCACATCCAAATGCTTAATGCTCTAATGGAGCAACAGACAGAAACAAGGCAGGGTCAATAAGGAACAGTTAACCCTCACAAAGAAAGACAATAAACATGGAAAAACAGCCATAAGTTACAAGGTCAAAAAGCCAAGCAGGCCCACAGGAAGCAGTTGTCCAACAGTGTGGTGTGGGTGACATAAAATCACCTCAATAGCATTGTATGCGTCTAGGAACAGGTCTCTGCCACTGATGCTGCAGTAGACACAGCCCAAGGTCAAGGCGACGCAGAAGGAGAAGAAATACCGGTGGTTAAAATGGCCCACACAGTTATTCAGCCAGGCTGAGATGCTGTTAAGGAAAAACATTCCTTCATAGTCACATCAAAAAAAAGTATTTGAAATATTGCCGAAAAGGATACGACAATGATGGTCCATTTTCAGAATGCACCTGCGAAGGAAAAATAAAATATGCAGTTTGAAACTTGCATAGACAACACTTCTTTTCTTTTAGTTTTTTCTTGCTTAACATGAAATAAAAAAAAAGAGTTCTTGCTAGCCAGGTCTGTCCCCTGTAAGTCCGTCATATATTCCACTAAGCAGTCGAAAGAAGATTGGTCTACAAAGACATTTGTAGTCAGCTATTTTTATTTTATTTTTTAAAAGATTTTTTGGGGCATTTAGGCCTTTATTTCAGATTCAACTTGAAAAGAGAGAAAGAGGGGGAATGACATGCAGTAAAGGGCTGCAGGTCGGAGTCAAACGCTGCTGCGTCGAGAAGAAAACCTCTATATATGGGCGCCCGCTCTACCGCTAGTCAGCTATTTTTAATAATGTCTTTTCATGAAGTTTGAGCAATCAGATATTATAACAAAATGATAGTCATACAGCCTGGAAACCAGGCAAATCTGCAAGCCCAAGCTTCATTAGCTCAGGCAGATACACATTTGCTAACTATTCTGGCGATGCCACGCCCATCCCAGTTAGCTAGACACTCATCAATTAGGGAGAACAGCAGAACAGAAGAAAAACAACATTGACTCACCTGTTACAGATCCCACAGTGGTGTGTTCTTGCTGGTTTGGGCACAATGCATCTTTTGCAGACTGATACAAATGGACTGTCATTTTTTTCCTAGATGAAAAAAGACAATTTTGTTGAATTAATGCATGGAAGTTTATTTATAAACCCATATTAGTAAAGCTATATGTAGTTCTGCAGAAAAGTGTAGTTCATATCTTACTGTAGGGGGATACCCAGGGGAAGTTGTGATGGCCTTGTAGTAATGGAAAACAATCATGACGAGGTTCCAATGTCCATAACAAATGTGCCAAGCAATCCATTCAGTGGGGTATGTTTTGAAGACCATAGGCAGTAGGATCACATAGCATATCACTAAAATGGAGCTCACCAGTATCACCACCAGCCAAACAAACACCTGTCGGACAAAGACAGGGGACAGCCACAGAAAACTTTATTTAGAGAAGAACTTTAAAACTCCCTAAACCACACACACACACACACACACACACACACACAAACCCACACACACACTCACCGAGCCAAACCAGCGGGTGACATAATCCACAGTGTAAAACAGTGGTTCAAAGAACGAGTCGAAAACCACATCTGAGTCTGTGAGGGAGTTAAAGTAAAAAGACTGCACCAACAGTCTCATGTAAGCCCATATTTCCCTAATCCACAATGGCAGTGTGTTCCTTCCTCTCCTGGGACAAGACCTGAACCGCACAGTCCGCAGCAGATGGAGCGCTGAGCTGGGACACCACCGCATTCTGCAAAACGCACGCACCTTCGAAAGGAAATAAAGAAACAAAAAAAAGATTTGCTGCTGTTTGACAAACAATCCGAAACCCATATTTAGCCACTCAACTTGAAAGTGGAGTTGTTTTTATAACTCGCCACAGTCGCTGCCAACTGCGATTTAAACCTAGCAGGTAACGTAGATTCAGTGTAAAGGTGCAGCTAATAAGACAGAGCATTCACTTGTGAATAAAATAGAGGAAACCAAACCAACAAGTATAAAAGGGCTGGCTGTTGAATGTTATATGCCAAAAAGCCTAACCTAAAGTTGCTTTGCAGCATTCCAGACTGGGTGTATTCTGGGTGGAGGGTTTGCAGCCACCTATAAGGTGATGACAGAGGGACAGTCTGAAGTGGAGTTGACTTTTGTCAGCAGCGGCAGCATTCAGCTTCCAATCATCAGGCAATGCTAGCCTATTCAACACCATTACACATTTAATAGCTATCGCCTCATGATGAAAGCGTTAACATTTTAACTTGGATCACTTGATCCATGGTAGAAATGTCTGTAAACTGCACACATAATCCTAACGCTCCAAAATCCCTTTTGTTTGGACGTTATCTAGTGCTTTCCTATTCAAATAACGTTAACGGTACCCGTGCGCCGTTCTTATTCAATAACATTTGATTTCAGAATCATTTTGGGGTGTACTCACTCTTCTATGAAGGCAAGATACCTGCCGAAATCATCCCTCTCGTCGACATTTTCAAAAGCAAGGCAAATACGGGATTATTGCCACATATTAGAGAAGAAGAGCAGGATCAGGGACCTGACAGATCTCAATCCTGATTTGGAGTTAGTGCGCGTGCGCCAATATCGAGGCGAAAGGCATCATGGTAGTCTGAGTCAGGAACTACTTACGGCATTTTTTACATCATGGATGTATTATATTGATTATAGTGTGTTATATGCATCTGTACTTAGTACATCCATGACATACACCTAGTTACCCTTGTCAAGAAACGGTTACTTTACTTCATTAATAGAAAAGTTAGCAGCTGGGTTTCGGTTATGTTTCTAAGACTTCTGGGATTTGTAGGTCCTAAACCTTTGCGGGTCTGCTAAACAGCTACACGCCTAGCTTCGCCATGTGGAGCCAACAGTAAGCATAGACAGAGAGCGGGGATTCCAACTCAACGACCTCAAGCTAGTTGTGTGCGGTGTTGTCAGACATCATGCCATTTTGTTTTAACTTCGACGTTCCAGCACAAACAACAAACCCGGACGACGTGGACGGAAAGGAATTGCAAAATGGAAAAAAAGACACTTCTGCAAAAGCTGTGAGTAATGTTAGCTCACTGATACATTGTGTTCTAGCTTAAGTTACTCCAACGTACTCAAAGCTTTCAGGTCGTGATGTCACATTGTAGTTTCCTTTGAACTGGGATTTCTGCCAAACGACATTCTGGCATGGCTCGTCCATGGGATTTGGTCGTTTTATAAGTAAGCTACCATGCATGCAGTGGCGGGGTTACTTTATAAAAGGAAGCGGCAGTAAGGGAAAGACGACCCCCTAACCCTCAGTAAGACACTTACGGCTTATGCTTAAACCTGTCTTAATTTTTTTTAAATAACTTAATTACTGTACAATATCAACATTGCTTTCCCATCTAGCAATGCAAAATGTAAGAACAAGTAAGGCCAGAAATCTTTAAGGTCCACTTACTACCACTTAATGGTCTTCATTACATATATATTTTAAAAAGCTTATATTCAAGAGGTTAATAACCCATAGATAGTTAAAAGAAGTGGACCAACAGATCCCGTTGTTCTGGACGGAGACCAGTGAAGGCAAATAGAAGCACTTTTCTGGTGATGGCTAGGCGTTACTGCGCAGCCTCCAACTGAGCTTGATGACGTAGTTGTGACGTGAGCAACGTTTCTGACAGTTGTAAGTCTCCTGGTAGCTGCGCCAAGAGAAATTTCAATCATTGCCAATCAACAGAGACTGATATCGTAGGGATGTAGATAAGAAAGGCACAGGCTAATTACTTCTAACTAACATGCTAGTTAACATTAGTAATTAAAGCTAAACAGCTGGAAGCCCAAACAGTTTGCGTGCTTCTCCTGACAATGCGGTGATTTGTCAACTTTGCGACAGTAATTTGCGTGGTTATGACGCAATCGTTAGCCTATTTTTACAAAAATGTCTGCTGCAGAGCCATAAAATGAGGTACAAGGTAATGGAGCCTTTTATACATTGTCGTGTTTCTTTAGAAATAAACAATGGACAAATAGTCTTGACACGCTTTAGATGTAAAGTTATTCACTGTC
>NC_045749.1:13503865-13516356 GCF_008692095.1 Etheostoma spectabile | reverse complement strand
CAAAATGAATGGCAGTCAATGGGATGCTAAGTGCAGGTGATGGCTTCGTAGCATTAAAATGGCGCCATGGGACCTACGCTTAGAGAGTGGAGGCTTACCCCCTTATAATAACCCCACTTTACGATAAAGGACCTGAGATGACTAAAACCTGGTTTGGCTCAACGGATGTACATTGCTGGGATACAGCCTCACATCTCAACGCTATTGGGGCTTCACCACCGCCCAGAACAGTTGTGATTGGTTTAAACAAGCCAGAGCGTGTAGCCAGAACTAACTAAAAGCCTTCTGGTTAAAGGTGTAGTAGATAAGCCTTATAAAACTAACTTTCATATTCTTGTCATATTTGCTGAAACTGACCCTATGTTTGAGTAGAACTACATGAAGCAGGTGACAAAAAATAAAAAAATCTGGCTCATTCCCTGTTCAAATACAACAATCAGGGCGGGGGGGCTCTAACTGCACCTCGCATGTAAAGTCGACGAGAGCAGGCGGCAGCAGCCAGGGGCGGTGACGAAATAAAAACGACAAAAAAGTCGGACAGTTTTCAGCAGCCTTCAGGCTGAACAAGAAGTGACAGAAACGCTGTGGTCCGATTCCGATCTAATACAATTTTATCAGACCCATATATCAGCTTGTACAAGTCTCCAGTTTTAATCATGACAGAGTAGCTCTCAAAATGCTCTACATGTGATCTGTTGCAGATTTTAATTAACAGACAGTTTTAGTTTCTCTGACTTCTAAACGTAACTATCAGCCACATATGTGTTCTGTACAGAATAAGCCTTTAAATCAGACAAATGACAGGTCAAATTTTTTAAAATTTATAAAAAGTTTATATAAAATGTTGCCATGTTGAGTCGATTCTGAACCAAACAGCTTTTAAATCAGCTGAGAGGCCGGCTTTTCCCAGCATGCTCTGCTTGGGTCTTGCAGTCGGTGAAAAGCAACTGCACTGCCTGCTACGGCCGCCTTGATCTTGTGAGGTTATCGTTGCATAGGTGTGCATGACGTCAGAGCAAGTTGGGATCCAGTCAGACACAAACCTAAATGAAAATGACAGGGACACACCCCCTCCCCCCCACACACACACACACACACACATACATACATACACTATGCATGTTTAGATTATTTCATTTAGTAATTTCCACTGTATTATTCCATCACAATGAAAATTGGAACATAAATTAGGTGTGCATCAACTAGAGAGCAGTGACTTGCTCATTGCTCATGAGCCTCGATGTCACAGGACAAAGGCATGACAGTTAAAAAGTCATAGTGGAATTCATACTGATAATCAACAATGTGTTGTTAGTTTAAGGTAATGAACCAAAGTTCAGAGGTATGAAAAAAAAACTTGCACATGGTATTTGCAAACAGTGATTCAGTCGCACAGTGAACGCGGCTGATTTGTAACGATTTCATGGTTAAGTTCATCAACCAACGCCCAGAAACCCTCCACCCGCACCCTCAGATCAACAGGACAATTGCTCCTTCAGGTCCCCACCACAAGGCTTTGTACTATTGGTGACCGAGCTTTTTGTTCAGCTGCACCACGGCTCTGGAACCAGCTCCCGAGTGACCTGAGAGCAGTACAGAACCTGGACACTTTCAAAGCTGAACTGAAGACTTTTTTATTCAGAAAGGCATTTTTGTGCTGATTGTTTTTATTATTATTACTCTCCTGTGAAGCACTTTGAGATTCCTTTGAATGAAAAGTGCGTTATAAATAAAATATATTATTATTATTATTAACCAGTCTTAATTAGAAACAGCTTTAATAATTTTAATTGTTCTAATAAAACACTGTGTTTAATTTGTTTCTTTCCAAAACACTTAAAGCACACAACACAAAATACTTGTGCTTATTTATCTCAAATAGCTATGAAGACCCAATAGCACCAAGACTAATTAAATCTGAACATTCCTGTGCTATAAGTAGTGTCCTGCAGCTACACAGCTTCAGTAGTGTATTGCTCCTTTTATATCTTTATTGCCAAATATGCCTCAAGCCATGATATTTTCAACTTGAAGCACATGTTTGGTTTTTGTATGTACTGTAGTCATACATGCACACCATCAGACACATGGAAAACATCCCTAACCTCGCTTACTGCTTTGTGTTTTTCAGATGGAGGATGATACCAAACCAGCAGAGCCCGTAAAAGAGGCCAAAGAGCACTTTCTACTATCTGACCCACAGTATCTCCTTCGAGATGCTGTCAGTGAAACGGTTATCATAGGAACTCTTCCTCCTCTTCACTTCCTCAACGAGACCGTTTTTGAAAAGACGGCCTCGGAGAGAGAGGACGGAGAGAAAATTCTGTCTCGCACTGCGGAGCAGAGGTCTGATCTCATCTCTGGCGTGTACGAGGGAGGGCTGAAGGTGTGGGAGTGCACTTATGACCTTCTGGAGCTGATTGAGAAAGATGGAGAGAACTTTGGGGGGAAGGCAGTTTTGGATTTGGGCTGCGGTGCAGGGCTGCTGGGAATATTGTCTCTGCAGAGAGGAGCCAGGCAGGTCCACTTCCAAGATTATAACAGTACAGTTATTGAACAGCTCACAGTGCCAAATGTTATACTAAACTGCCAAGAGGAGGATGAAGTAGACAGTGAAGACGACAAAGAAGGGAGGGGGAAGGTAAACATACAGGAGGAAGATGGTTGTAAAAAGAAGGTGAAAGAGAAACAAGAGGTAAAAGATGGCATCCCGCCACCTAAGAAGAGAGCTGCAGACGTTTCCCAGCACCCATTACTAGCCAAGTGTCGTTTTTTCTCTGGGGACTGGAGCACATTTCTTGCTTTGGTTAAAAAGGAGGATCCACAACCCAAATATGACATTATTTTCACCTCAGAGACCATCTACAACACTGCATACTACCCTTCGCTACACGAGACCCTCCACAAACTGCTGGCACCCGATGGACTGGTCTACCTTGCCACCAAATCCCACTACTTTGGTGTAGGTGGTGGACTGCACCTGTTTGAGTCCTTTGTGGAGCAGAGGGGTGTTTTCTCTTTGGATCATTTGTGGGATAAGGAAGAAGGACTTCAGAGACATGTAGTAGTCCTGCGTTTTGCCAAAGGGCACTTAAATAAGTAAAGCCTTCCTGGGTTTAATATAGTGGTTTAATAATCGATTCTTAGATGCATCGCGATTCTCTCTAGAACAATTCGATGCTCGATTCTGATAAGTTAACAATCCTTTTTCTTTTTAAATGTGTTGATTTTTATTTAAAAGTTACTGTCTTCAGACATGTACAAATCAGAAAACAGAAAAGGGGATGGGATAATGCACAACAACTTAGAGTTTAGGCAAGAGTGCAGAAAAAAAACGCACAAAAATGGCCAAAAGGAAAACAAAGTGTTGTGTCTATATACACGTGATCTAATAAGACATGCATAAAATAATTAGGCAAAACACATATAGGCTGTTCGTCTACTTTATAACATTACATCTGACCACCTCATGTTTCATTTTCTAAGAAGCCAATTCTCCACCTTTAAACATGACTCAGCCTCTGACATGGACGATGACTGTGAGAGAAGGTGACTTTCACAACATTTTTAAGGCTTAAGCATGGAATGACTACAAAATAAAAACCTCAGTAGACAAAACAATTCATTAAAAATTGTGTGTCAAAATCTAACAAACTCAGATTTATGTTTTTTTTTTTTAAATCACGCATGGAAATGTTCATAAAAAAATGTTGCATCGAGATGCATCATCATTACTGTGGTAAAACAAAGACAAGCTGTAATAAAATATGCTTTCTCATCTCCTAGTTGCACTTTGGTTACCTATACCTTCTTTCACTTCCTATATAGAAATTTGAATATGTCTGCCAGTAAGTGAAGTGCAGTTGAAAGGGACTGTTACAGGTCTTTAGATGCACAGGGAGGAAAGAAAGGAAATGGGCTCAGTGACCTTTGCAAGTGATTTCCCCAGTGTTCAAACAGCAGCATGAAAGCCAGGCTTGTTTCTGAAGTCTGGCGTAAAATGTCAATTGCAACTTATCCCACCAGCCCAAGGATGTAGTTTGAAAGTGGATTCTAGAGTCACTGCACATCAATGGTGGGACTCTATGGGGTCTCTGTACCTTTTATTCAAGTAATGGCTTCTCTTGATTCTGTCGGTTTTTACCTTCAGTTAATGTCACCACGTGATCTGGGTGTACTCCATTGCAAAACAAAGACTTATATCTATGTACAACAAAAAAATATATGCAAATACACATCCAAGTACAGGAAGGGAACTATGCTGTAATTATGCCAACACCATGTGGAATCCCCCTTTTGCGCAGGTCAAGGAAATCAATTGAATTACTTTGACAGGGCTTTTTTTCTGAGGAAGTATGCATTTAATATAGACTAGTTTCTCGTATTTGAGATGACTAGGTAAAGAGGACAAGGAAATCCGGGTTTTTACACGTTCCCTGAACAATTAAACTGTTATACTATGGATATAACTACTCCAGCTTGTTCAATAACTCTGGGTTTACCCTACTAACCCAGTCCTGTCACGTTCAGCTGATTGAACACAATCAGTATCACATCCCTGTCATATTTGACTAAGACCAGAGAGCAATTGAATTGGGCTATTGAATACACCCCTATCAGATCTAACCTGAATAAAGGACTCCAGCTACACAAATATTCAAATAAATGGATCTCATCATAAGCATGCCCATGACGCAAGAAGTACACACTGCCCTCTGATAAATAATATTTTGCTAAGATAAGACACTTCTCTAGGAAACTTAGTGTCACCAGCTCAAACGTTGAACACCCACTTTGTGTGGATAGAATTTCCACTTACTTGTGTAAATATAGTGTAGTGTTAAAAAATATATCACTCTTACGCACATACAAAACACCCAACACGGTTTCTGTTTGTATATGCCCGGCCAGCAAACTTCCAGTGTGTCCGCTTCGTCATCATCTCTCATCTCAACAGCTGTTCATGGCCTGTGGGGGAATTCCTGGTTCCTCAAGTAGACACAGCCTTTCCCCTGCTTACTTTATGGGAACAGGGGCAGGGCCAGTCAGATGGTTTTCCTCAGAAACTATTATGTGTTGATTCACTGTGAGGGGGCGTGCTGTTCACCACTCCCACTGTTTCCTTCTTACTGGGAAGTGACTGTCAGGCTTACCGAACGGAGGGAGCGTATGAAAAACAGATAGCGAGGAGGGAGGGAGACTGATGGGTGATGAGAAAGGTGGTGGTATTTAAGGTTCTTTGCTCTGAATGTCAGACAGTATGCTGTATCCTTCCTTGGGACTTGAAGGACATGGAAGAATGAGCAGAACATGCAGGTGAACTGGGGAGGGATGGCTTACTGTATATTCAGTTTTTTGAGACTTGCTGCTGATTCAAAACATCTTCTTTTTGAGATGGGAGTGCTGAAGAGTGTTTAAAGCTCGACCCTGCCGGAGCACAGTCCTGGGAGGCCTTTTATGAAGAGATGTATTTATGATATGTCCCAGATCTGGAGTGAAAGGTTTCAGTGAATGACTGGGGTAAGTATATAGTTAAATAACGATCTCAAACTGCTCAAAGTAGGATCAATTATATAAAAAATATATACACTGTACACATTTTATCTTAAACTATCAGAAATGCCTTTACAGAACTACAAGCTACAAACTTTCAACATGTTTTAAGTTGTGATATTCTTAGATTAGTTAGAAAAGAGCTTTCACAAAGAAATACTATGTTATTAACTAACTTGATGTTTCTGTGAGATCTGTTCAAACTAGTGCAGGCTTTAAGACTGAACACATTCCCTCATAGGGGAATTATTTTTCTGTACTAGGCCGTAGAACCGGTTGTTTCCCAGTTCAACGGCCGGAAAGATAGGAGTTTCCTGAACGTGTTCAGGTGTGGCCTTCCTCAGAAAGTTCATTGTACTCTATTGCATGTATCCTACAAGAATGTACACTCATTCTAAATAAACCCCAGTGACAGAGATAACATTGAAGAATTATCTCACTGTACTGTCACTGTAACTGACACCAGGCCTTCAACGAGATTTTGCAGGTAGGTTAATATAAAACTGACGTTAAAGGAGTCAAAGATACATTGACCAAGTGTATGTCAGTAATCACACTGTCCTAAAGTTCTTTTCCTGGTAGTGTATGACCATAAATAATGAGTCATGTCATGCTTTGACCAGAGCACTATCAGCAGTGCTTGCATCAGCCCAGTGGATAGACTTTCATTTCAGTAGTTGAGAAGCCTTTCAAGAAGTACTTAGGGTAGAATGGTTGGATTTTCTCAGACATCCCTGAAAATCTCCATAGGTTCTGTCTAACCACAGTGTTGGATTCATTCCATCATAATGGCATTCTGGAGGTTTGTTTCCCACTTTGGTTTTTATTTCACTTACATAAGAATGCCTCTCAATCTGTTTCCAATTTATGAAAAAAATATGTTTTAAATTACAGAATGCACTACTGTATAATGCAATACCAACTGTGATTGATCATGGTTTAAGTTGAACTTTGCCACTGTAATGGTCTCTTGCGAAATCTTCCAACAAAAGAAGAAGGGCTGACGTTATCTCATCACCACCCTGCATTTCTTGAGAAATAGGAAAGGTTGTGAGTGACTTAACCTTAATGTGCTGCTCAACATCTTGAAGATTGTAAATTGTAAACCCACTTTTATTATTGATGATTACAAAACTTTTTATGCTGTTTTATTGATTGTGCATGGTTTTATTTCATTTAGACAGCAGTAAACCGAGTTGAAAATTACATTGATATAAGGATCATTCGAGATTCCTGAGGACCAACTTTTGATAAGTGCTGTACTATGAGAACTGAATTCCATAGATGGTGGCGTCTTCAGGTGTCATCTATGGGCTCAGTTCTTTTGGAATGGTACTGGTTTGTCAACCTTACCGCACACCACAAGAGAGAGGAAATCTTGACCATCAGAATGGATTAATACTTGTGTGGTTGAATATTTACGCATTGTTTTTGTTGTGTTTGTGTATATTGGTAGCTTTCTTCAAATGATGATCGAGGAATTCATTTAAAATTGAATATAACATTACTGTGAATGAAATAAACTTGTAAATCAGAGTTTATCACGCAGATAGTATGTTGTTAATAAAATAAATCAAAGTGAATTATTTCCTCTGTTATTTTTGATTTACATTTTTTCAAATAGGCTACTGCAACATTTTAATACAGTACAAAGAGTGGCAATGACTTTCAGAAATACAGAGGCTACCATGCAACACACAAAGCACATGCAGAGCACATTTTTTCAGATCTTATCTCAGCTTTAGTTTCATATAACTCTACTCTGACAGATAGATTACTTATAAACAATAGGATTAGATGTAAGCCAGCCAACATCCTTTTTAATTACCCTAGCAAGGGGAGCTAACAAAACTTTAAGCTGCAACTGCTGAAGTACAAAATACGAAACATTATGTTGTTATGTAGACTTTTAAGCGAGGAAGACACATGCATAGACATAGTAGTGCAACAGTACTGGTTTAAAGCAGTTTTTTAGGTATCTGTAGTGTCTCAAAGTTATTCATGTACTGTATATGCCTTGGCCCTCCTGATAAACTCTGTACTTGCACACATATCTCCTAAATGGCTTGAACAATATTACAGGATAAGGTCAATAATGCCGATGGCAAGGCACGACAAAGAGTAGTGAAATCTGTGCGAAGGACTACTGGCTCCCAACTCCCCTCCATCCACAACACATATCCTAAACGCTGTACAAAAAATCACAAAACCATTGTCAAGGATGCCACCCACCCAACATGGTCTTTTCACCCATCTGGAAGGCGATACAGGAGCCTGCGCTCCCGCACCAGCAGGCTCGGGTTCAGCTTCTTTCCAGAGTCTGTAACTCTGCTGAACAAAACTTCACCTCCTGTCTAGCGCTGTTTACTTTTTACTCCTGCATGGTTTACCTGTTTACATTTACTGCACTACACTGTGTACCTATTTACATTTACTGCACTACACTGTGTACCTGTTTACATTTAATCCTGCACTGCTTCATCATTTCCCTTGCACTGCCAACAACCAAAACTCCACAATCTATTTATTTTTTATTCCATAACCTGCCCATAAACCTGTGTTCAATACACATATGTATACATATATATATATATATATATATATATATATATATATATATATATATATATATATATATATATATATATATATATATATATATATATATCACATGTATAATTTATATACAAATAAATAAATAATTTAGAACGTGTATTACTCTGTAAAAAACGTATATACTTATCTATCACTGTAGACATTCAATCTGGAATACCTGTATTTATCTAACTATACACCATTGTACATAATTAATCTCTATCGTCAACATAACTGCACAGAATACTTTACTCAACCTGCACTTTAGTATTTAATGCTTCTTTTGCATTTCTGGTCGGATGTCAACTGCATTTCATTGCTGTACCTGTAGTCTGCTAAATAAAGAATCTAATATAATCTATCTAATAGTAGTGGTTTTATTTTCACCATCTTGGTTTGCTAATGTTCCTGGCTTTCAGACTCCAGTTATGGCTGTGTATAATAATAGTAGGCAGTAAAAGATGGCTGCTGTTGTACCACTGGATGTGTAAAGTGAGAAAAACAGTTAGCTTATAAAATATTACTTCACTACCGTTGCTCTACTCTTACATTCAGTATGATGAAAGCGACAAGTTCCTCACCTCAGCATGTTTTGTATTTTTCTCTTATGAGAAGTGTCTGTGAATGCATATTTTTATGTTTATGAAATAAATAAATTGCATTCTACAAATGGGCACTCCTTCCCTGTTATCACTCATTCAGGCCTCTGCCTGTGGCAATATAGACAGCTGGCTATGATATGCACTCTCATACCAACATTACATATATTCTATTTTCTAATTAAATAATGAGAATCAATTTGAGGGTTATGCACTATACCGCATATACAGTGTACAGCACAGGGGTCACAGGTAGGATACATGTACTACATTAACTTAGTTAGCTTAATGGAAAGTTAAGGGAAATCACTTTTTGATTTGAAACCAGGTGATTTTTATTGGATCATCTCATATAACATGATGTATTGTTACAGGATAGATTAAACAACCTAAGGCAGATGTTAAAATTAGCTCCACGTCAACCAACTACAACATTAAAAGTATGAGTACAAGTTAATGCATCAGTATTTAGAATGCAATTACAATTTATACTCTCACATGGGCAATTGTTATGTGTATTCTTTAAATCCGATAAGTTTACTGATAATATGTAGCATACTTATTTAGTAGGCTAGCATAATACTTCTGTAGGCTACTTTTAGTCAAGTAAAATTTGGATGCAAGGCTTAAGAAGAGTGTCTTTACATTTTCGTATTGCTCCTTTTACTTAAATAAAGAATAGCAATACTCATTCGTGAGTTGAGCTTTTTTCACCCGTTTGGTTCATTCGTCCATCATTTGACCACTGAAAAACTTTAAAGCCGCCTTGATTGACAGTTTATCAGCCAATCACAATCCACACAAACATCTTATTCTTATTCATTGGCCACAAGTGGTCGTCAATCAGTTACGTCATGATACCTATCCACCCAATTGGCAGATAGTTTTTGTTGTAGAGAATGAGCAACAGGCTGTGTCCCCTACTGAGAGGACCTCACCGATCGGTGTTAAACCTGTATTTTCTCCGTCAACTTTTGTAGTGTGAACCCTCTGGATTTAGTTTTTTTTTCATTTTTGTTTAACTGGAGTTAGATAGCAGAATATAACTGCATATACGTTGTAGTTTTTTTTTTACAATAACCAGATTTGTTCCAGGCGGTGGCATGGATGAGGTACGGCCTACCAGTGGTGCTCAAGCCCACGGACTGGTGCCGCTGTTTCCTCCTGGGCTGCAGGCTATCTACGGGGAATGCCGGCGTCTTTACCCCGAGCAGGCCAACCCGCTTCAAGTTACAGCCATTGTAAAATATTGGTAGGTACCCCGTATTGTCGTTGCTTGTCTGACAAATCTGTAAGTCATACGTTTGTGGGACAAGTTTATGTAACGATGCTTAGACGTTTAGCCAATAGTTAGCGGCTAAGCTAACGTTAACTTTTCAACTAACTAACTAGCTACGTCCAAGAGCCCTACTGTAGGTAACTGCTACTTTTGTTTCAGGGTGTTTAAGGATTCAGTCATTCATTTAATTTAAATGTAGCTCACTACTTTTATAAGTTATGGCCTATGCAATGGTCTTTACATATGGTACATAGGTGCATTTACGAGTAAACGCAGCCCACTGAAAACAATAACGTAAAGTTTTTGACATGGCCGATGGTTTTCATTTTATGCTTCTCGCAGGTTAGGGGGACCTGACCCGTTAGACTACATCAGTATGTATAGGAGTACGGGCTGTCCAGCTCAGGACATCCAGGAGCATTGGCACTATGTCAGCTTTGGACTAAGTGACCTGTATGGGGATAATAGGGTTCATGAGTAAGTACGCTAATGTAAATACTTGACTTCCTGTTGCACAGAGGAGTTGGGGTAATTTCAACACGTTTGATGAAATGGATGAAGAGCTTTTTTATTTATTTTATTTGATAGTTTACTTTTCATTTGATTAATTTTACATTGTAAAAACCCTGGGAAATCTGGACATCACACCAGGCCTTAAAATCATGCCAAATATTTGCTTATGACAGGAGCCCTTAGAGTAGACCACCTACTGACTTAGTCAAGCATTGACATTTTTTACAACGCTCATGCATATAATAAAGTACAGTTCATGTTATGTTGTTTACCCAGTTTCTTATTGTGTGTGTCTGTGTTAGATTCACAGGGGCAGATGGGCCCAGTGGGTTTGGTTTTGAGCTCACCTTTAGACTCAAAAGAGAGACTGGAGAGACTGCACCACCAACCTGGCCAGCTGAACTTATGCAAGGCTTGGCTCGCTATGTGTTCCAGTCAGGTAAAAGCACAGGGTTTATGGGGGGTTCAATAGAAACAAAATAAAGCTCTACTTCTTGCATCTGTGCATGGAGTATGCTACACATTAAAACTTCCCAAGATCAAGGCAAGCATTTGTTCTCATACTCTATTGCAAAGGCTTTGACCTTTTTTAAGCCAAGGACCCCTTAACTAAAATAGATGGAGCAGGGACCCTACTACATTTATGGTACAAAATGAAGTTGCATAAACTGGGCCTACAGTAATGTGTAGGGTGGCCTAAGGCATTTATACATACCTTTTTTACATAGAATACTAAGCTATTAAAATAGCCTAGCACTTGTTGGCATGCTTTTATAAATCATGTTTTAATGTTAAACATACATGTGGCACAGTGAATCCTTAGCATGAACTGTATCTGTGGATGGCCTTAGTGACTACTTTACATAAAGGCCAGTAAGCAGTGGGGATTTAAAACAATAATTTGAAGGCCCCCCTGCATTGACTCTGAGGACCCTCTTTTTGAAGATCCCTGCTCTATTGGAAAAATAAATTATAAATTGGTTTGAACAAAGTTATTTTGGACACCTTTGCAGCAATAATGATGAAGAATTAGGATAAATTCATACTCTAATACAGTGGGGCTTGAATGTTTTGACACCCCAGGTAACTTTTTGTATCAATGTGCATAAAGAAGCCAAGAAAAAATGGAAGAATTTCCAAAAGGCATCAAATAACAGATTAAACATTCGTATAATATGTCACAAAAGGTTAGATTTTATTTCCATCTTTTACACTTTCAAAATAACACAAAACAAAAACATGGTGTCTGCAAAAGTTTGGGCCTCCTGCAGAGTTTATAGCACGCACCGCCTCCTTTGGAAAGCTGAGAACTGACTGTGTCATGGATTGTTCTCAATCATCGTCTGGAAAGACCAGGAGATGTCAATCTTAAGGTTTTAAATGCCCAGATTCATCTGACCTTGCCCCGACAATCAGCGCCATGGGTTCTTCTAAGCAGTTGTCTAGAAAACTGAAACTGAAAATAGTTGACACTCACAAAGCAGGAGAAGGCTATAAGAAGATAGCAAAGCGTTTTCAGATGCCAATATCCTCTGTTTGGAATGTAATTTAAGAAATTGCAGTCATCAGGAACAGTGGAAGTTAAAGCAAGATCTGGAAGACCAAGAAAAATATCAGACAGAACAGCTCACAGGATTGTAGCAAGTCCAAACCCACGTTTGACTGCACGATCCATCCAGAAAGACCTGGCAGATACTGGAGTTATGGTACGCCATTCTACTATAAAGAGACTTGTACAAATATGGTCTTCATGGAAGAGTCATCAGAAGAAAACCTCTCTACGTCCTCACCAAAAAAAATCAGCGTTTGAAGTTTGCAAATGAACATATAGACAAGCCTAATGCATTGTGGAAACAAATTCTGTGGACCGATGAGGTTAAAATAGAACTTTTTGGTTGGAATGAGCAAAGATACGTTAGGAGAAGAAAGGGCACAGAATTTAATGAAAAGAA
>NC_045749.1:13503764-13503853 GCF_008692095.1 Etheostoma spectabile | reverse complement strand
TGTTAAGCATGGGGGTGGATCAATCATGCTTTGGGGTTGTATTGCAGCCAGTGGCACATCAATATTTCAATAAAATTTCAGCAAATTTT
>NC_045749.1:13503612-13503754 GCF_008692095.1 Etheostoma spectabile | reverse complement strand
TTGATGCCATCTGTGAAAAAGCTGAACTTAAAGAGAGGATGGCTTCTTCAAATGGATAATGACCCTAAACACATCTCAAAATCAATGGTGGATTACATCAAGAGGTGTAAACTGAAAGTTTTGCCATGGCCTTCACAATCTC
>NC_045749.1:13503483-13503602 GCF_008692095.1 Etheostoma spectabile | reverse complement strand
CTCAACGTAATTGAAAATCTATGGATAGACCTTAAAAGAGCAGTGCAGGACAGACAGCCCAGAAATCTCAAAGAACTGGAAGACTTTTGTAAGTAAGAATGGGCGAAGATACCTCAAAC
>NC_045749.1:13501959-13503473 GCF_008692095.1 Etheostoma spectabile | reverse complement strand
AGACTCTTGGCTGGCTACAAGAAGTTTTTCCAAGCTGTGATACTTGCCAAACAAGGCAGTACAAGGTAGTAACTCGTAGGGCTGGGCGATATGGACCAAAAGTCATATCCCGATATATTTAGGCTGAATATCGATATACGATATATATCCCGATATTTTTTCCGCAAATGTTTAGTCACAAGTCAAAGCCAAATATGACATGTCAAAAGTAGTTTTATTGAAACCAGCAATTTCAGTGAACAGTTGCAAAATCAAATGAATAAATAATTAACAGGTTTCTTCACCTGCTTCATAAATAAAAGCTCAGCTGTTTAAATAAAAATAAAATGTAAAACATAAATACTGTATACAACAGGAGTACCTTTTTTGATATGCTCACCGGTGTGATCCTGGGGGAAATAACTTGTTTGAAGACACGCTGTTTTCATCTCCCATTTCATCTCCCCTCTTGAATGAAGTGAACTGTCACGCTCATGTAAGACTCACATGTCCTGCTCGACCACATATCGCTGGTCAACGCAAAATGAGTGACGTTAGCGAGCCGGTCAGCACGGCTCTGCCTGACTTCAGTGTACGTTAGTGGCAGTGCTTCTCGTGCAAAGTAGTTGCGACTGGGAAGCTCATATCTCGGGTCCATCGTTTTCAGTAGCTTCTTTAATCCGACTTGTTCCACAATTGCAATAGGGGCCATATCTTTAGCGATGTGATAGGACACGGCTTTAGTTATAGTACACAGCTTGTCACTTTTCTTTTCATAAGGCACACGGCGGGTAAATGAAGTTTGCAGTGAACTTTGTTTCGGGGCTGGAGCTTTTTGGGGTTGTCGATGGCTTGCGGCTGGGGCTTCTGCAGCGCGCAGTTTCACACACACTTCGTATTGCATTTTGTGTCACTGTTTTAGGTGGTGAAAAAGATTTGTAGTGCTTCGACCCCTGGCTGTAATTTGTTTATGGCACTCCTTACATATAACGTGCATTTGTTGCTCATCTGATTCTTTGAATCCGAACCATCTCCAATTTTCTGAGCCACTGCTTATTCTTTTACTAACCGATTCATCCTCCGTACGCTCCGCAGACGTTGTTGCTTCCTCCATGTTTGTTAAAGAGTGTCTGTTCCTGCCCCTCCCCCCTCTGTGTATGAAAGAGGAGGGGCGGGGGCGTGGGGAGCAGTGCAGAGAGCGCCAGGGCAGTAGCTTGCTTGGAGGATCACAGCGTAAATTTAAACTATATCGATATATGCGATATGGTCTAATTCCATATCTCATTAAAAAATATATCGATATATTTTTTATATCGATATATCGCCCAGCCCTAGTAACTCTGCAGGGTGCCCAAACTTTTGCAGACGCCATTTTTTTTGTTTTTTTTATTTTGAAAGTGTAAATGATGAAAATAAAATCTAACTTTTTGTGACAAATACGAATGTCTAATCTGTCATTTGATGCCTTTTTGGAGAATTTTCCATCTTTTCTTGGCTTTTTTATGCACATTAATACAAATTTTTACCTTGGGTGC
>NC_045749.1:13498543-13501933 GCF_008692095.1 Etheostoma spectabile | reverse complement strand
GATTAATTGATAATCAATGAAGTGACCAGAGGTAATGAGAAACATTATTAGTTCTTTTCCTGTATTCTTCATCCTTCACCTTTTGTTAATAGTCTAGTAAATGATTTACTGTCTGCACAGGTTTTGACAGAACAATTCTTTGGCTGTAGTTGGCACGCCTGCTTGTAGCAACTTGGTGAATGTGAAGAATCTGTTCTTTGTAACCGTAGCTTGTAATTCCTGTGATACATGCGAGTCTGCTGCAGGCAGCAGTCTTGGGTTGGTTGGAGCTCTGGGTATTGACAGGAAGTCTAATCTCCCCTTTCTTTGCTGTGTGTGTGTGTGTGTGTGTGTGTGTGTGTGTGTGTGTGTGTGTGTGTGTGTGGTTGGGTGGTGGTGGTGTGTGTGTGTGTGTGGTGTGTGTGTGTGTGTGTGTGTGTGTGTGTGTGTGTGTGTGTGTGTGTGTGTGTGTTGTTGTGTGTGTGTGTTGTGGGTGTGGTGTGTGTGGTGGGGGGGGGGGGTCGGTGGGGGTCGGTCCTGAGCTGCTAATTCTTTAAATCCTTCAGTCGTGTATTTAATATGTGCAAGAAAGTGTGGTTGGGCCGGGGAATTTAAAAGCCATGAAAGAGAACAAGGCTATTCTCTCCAGGCTCCCCTCTTCTCACCACCCAACCCTTCTCTGCTATCCAGCTGGGGTCAATTTGCGCGTGGGTGGGCTGGGCTCCTGAGCTAAATGAAGGCTGATTCCTGGCCATCTACCCCTCACTTTTCTCCTGCAGTGAATCTGGACTGGGCGCATGTTACCTCCCAAGCAGACAGATTCCTCAGAAGGTTTTTAAGCTTTTTTTTGCCCCAGTTCTCAATTTTTTTGTATTTTTTTTTTTTGCTTGCTCTCATTCTCTCGCTGATCAGTGTCCCCTTTTTTCTTGATACTACAACTTCCTTTAGCAATTCTGCTCAATAAGCTAATGAAAAGTAGGAAAGTAGGACTGCTTCCCACTCATGGCTGAAGGTGCAGGACTCTGCAGACTTGTGATCATGTGCATTCTAGACAACTTTAAAACGACATATCTTTATTTTAAAATGAATGTCTACTTTTGTTGTATCTTTTACAGAAAACACATTTTGTAGTGGCGACCATGTGTCGTGGCACAGTCCGCTAGACAACAGTGAATCTCGTATCCAGCATATGTTGCTTACAGAGGACCCACAGATGCAACCAGTTCAAACACCATTTGGCTCATTGAGCTTTCTCCAGGTGAGTTCAACCATTATATTCACTTTAAATAACTTTAAATGAAGCACTTTTGGTATATTTTTGCCAGCTAAATTAAAACCGATAACGGGCATTTCGACAAAACAAGGACCATCACTAGAAGAGATGAAGATGACCGTAGCACTGCAATTTAATATCAGTGATGACAATGCAGGACACATTTAGTTATCACTGTTAAACTCACTGTTACGTTTAGTTAATATTACATAATGGCATCAAACCAATTACAAATGGTGAAGTAGCAACAGTACACTAACTTCAAAACAAAATGAAACCTAAGGAAAATATCAGCCCAGCATGTCAATTTCTTTTGGGCTTTTCCGCCTTTAATTTTTGACGGTATAGCAATGGGAGAGAGAGGGTGAAGAAATGCAGGAAATTGTCACAGGTCAGATTCGAACCCTGGACCTTTTGCATCGAGGCATAAACCTCTCAGTACATGCTCTACCCACTGATCCATCCCTGCCTCACTATGTTTAATGCACATTCTTTTTCTTCAATGCTCTTCACTGTCTTCTATAGATTGTGGGTGTTTGTACAGAGGAGCTACAGGCGGCCCAACAGTGGAATGGCCAAGGCATACTCGAGTTGATGCGTGGAGTCAGAGTGTGAGTACAACTGTGTATCTATACTTGATTTGGCTAGATAAAGAAGCCATGTTCTTAGGATACTTTACATACTGGGCTGATATTTTCCTTAGGTTTTATTTTGTTTGTGAAGTGATTAGTTCGAACAAGCTAGATTATTTCTCTGTTTCATAGGTTAGGATTGCTATGTCAATATAAATGTTAGTCTTAGCAATTTTAGTATGTGATGGGATACATTTTTTGGATTTGCAGTAAATGTAACTTGACGCACACACACGTTAAGTCATTATCTGTCCTTTTTTGTGAATTTACTTATGATTTTTCCTTATAACCTTAAATTACATAATGCAGACCAGGTCTGCTTTCATTGTTATGGTATTGGCAAATCAAACATGGATTACTTTGTCTATTGTAACACAATATTTAAGTTTCCCTCCAAATGGTCAGTCATTGAACACTGTTTCATCGATGCCACCCAGTTTGAGAAATACATTGTGAGCAGCAAGTGAAGCGCTTAATTACTTGTTCATTTATTAACACAGTGTTTAACTGGATTAATGGTTAATGCTGTCTGGGACTAATGTTGATGATTGTTCTGTGTACAGAGCTGGTGGCCCCTGGCTAATCACAGACATGAGGAGAGGGGAGACCATTTTTGACATTGATCCACACCTACAAGTAAGGCTTTATTAAGTTCTCCACACTCCGCAAATTAAATGTATTGTATTTATAGTGTGTGAGATGAGGAGTAGTCTTAAGTTCCACAAATGCTAACTTTAGTTAAAAGGGATGCAAAGGAAACCGATTGTCCATATAAAGATAGGTAAAAGGAAGCCATTTATATCTTGCAGTGTTCACTTGGACTGGATTTATCCTGGAAGAGACAAAGTGACCCTGACATCTATGAATAATTTTGAAGGGAACCCTTTGTAGATAATTGTTGTTTTACAACTACTTTTACATTATTTTGCTTTCTGGCAGTATTTAGTGCCCCCTGTTGGGCCAGAAATCTGTATGCAACGTCCTCATCTCATTTCTGAAAATGTTAACCACATGTGAATTTTATGTGAGCTAGTGTTAATGATTGCGTATATTTTTTGCTCCTCTAAGCAGGAGAGAGTGGACCAGGGTATTGAGGCAGAGGGCTCCAACCTGAGTGGGGTCAGCGCCAAGTGTGTGTGGGACGATCTGAGTCGACCGCCAGAGGATGAGGAGGACAGCCGATCCATCTGCATAGGATCCCAGCCACGGAGGCTCTCAGACAAAGGTATGCCCAAAGGAGGGAATAGAGTAGATTCTCTAAGGACCGAGCAGACCCAAAAATACTGTACCAATCTATACACAGGAGTTCTGGTTTCATGTGCATGATGGGATAATTCTACACTGATCTTTGTTTGTGTGTTGACAGACACAGAGCAGATCAGGGAGACACTGAGAAAAGGACTGGAATTCAACAGCAAGGCAGCACTACCACCCATCAGCAGCCAGAGACAGAGCCACGACAGACCTCAGTGGGTGTTCCACACACACACACACACACACACACAC
>NC_045749.1:13482490-13498533 GCF_008692095.1 Etheostoma spectabile | reverse complement strand
ACACACACACACACACACACACACACTCTCACTAACATGGGTTTAGCTCAGTACAAGGGTTACACCAGGATAACTCTCTCCGCCATGTGCAATGACTCACAGTGCAATGGACATCTGAACTCTTATCAGCATGTTTCTTAGCTACCAGCATAATATGGTAGTTTGTCACTAATTTGTTACCATTTTTCTCTCTAAATCGTTGCGTCATTTGCCAAATCTGGTAACTGCTCCATGAAAGGAGTTGTGAAATCTGTGACTGTACATTTCCATTTCCAGACAAAGGCCGAGGAGCTGCCATTTCCTTCACAGTAGCTGTTTTCCACAGGCAGCCATTCTCATATTGCTGATTGTACCATATCTGACTTCCTCACTTACATTTCCCCTTTGTTGGATCTTCCACGCTTTCTTTTCTCATGTCTGTTTCTCAGGAGTCGGAAGGACAGTTTGGAGAGTGAGAGTTCAGCAGCCATTGTTCCTCATGAGTTGGTCCGAACACGACAGTTAGAGAGCGTCCATCTGAAATTCAACCAAGAGTCAGGCACACTGCTGCCCCTCTGCCTGCGGTACTGCACCACTCTTTCTCTTTTACTCCCACACTTGATTTTCATCCTTTTGGAATGCCCCGAAGACGGACAGGAAAAAAAATAGTCCAAACATTCAGGTTGGATGGGTGCGGCAGAATGTTTTTATAAAACACCAGAGCAAAATCACAAATGACAAAGGTTTTTCAGATGTTGAAAAGGGCCTTCTGCAAGTCAGACCCAAGCTGATTTTCTTTCTACTACTTTTGATGCCACTTCAAAGTGTCTAGAAATTAAAAAGCTAGCCAGTGTAGTATACATAAATGTTATCCATTATATGAATAAATTGATCGTCATGCATTCATTGTCAGCCAGCTTGTAACTTAGAGGTCCCATGGCATAAAAATTTCACTTTATGAGGTGTTTTAACATTAATGAGTTCCCCCAACCTGCCTATGGTCCCCCAGTGACTAGAAATGGCATTGTGCCCCCCACTCCCTTCTCCTCTTCAAAAGCTAGACTCAGAAATGGCACATACTAAGTTCAATGTGGGACTGGCTCTAATGGCTGTAATTCTGCACCAAGGCTGAATTTTGGGAAAGAGACTTAAGATATAGTATTATGAGACCACTAAGGTCTATATAAAAGCATCCAAAGAGCACCATATCATGGGACTTTTTATAATATTACTAAATATTTCACTTGCCAAATGTCTGCCAATAATCAGGGACTTTGGCACAAGTCCATAAAGTCAAATGAAGAAACATTAGCCCTTTCATTATCTTAACAATTTGCAAACATTTTGGTCCTTGCAGTGTATTTCTTCAACAGATTATTTATTTAAAGCTATTCTGTAAGATGCTGACTGTTTTTGTAAATATCAAAATGGGAAACTGGCTATCTTCAGTCACCACAAAAACATTGTTATATATTTTAAAAGCTTGCTATTAGTTCTCTCATGGTAAGAGAAGTATTCTCTTATGGTTAAAATAAATGTAAACGCACCCATGCACTTGTACCGACCTTTTGTAGTTCATGTTGGACTGTATTTAATCTGTTACAGGGGCCGGTTGCTCCATGGGCGACACTTCACTTACAAAAGTATCAATGGAGACACAGCCATTACATTTGTGTCTACGGGAGTTGAAGGAGCTTTTGCTACAGAAGAGCATCCATATGCAGCCCATGGCCCCTGGCTTCAGGTATACACACCGACATGTACATAAACTCAATGTTTTCATGTGGTGCTTTCATATTTAATGCATTTATTTGACCATCTGCTCTCCCTGTATAGATATTGTTGACTGAGGAGTTTGTGGAGCAAATGCTTGGGGATTTACAGGAACTTAACACTCGTGAGGAGGTAAGTAAACCCCCTTCTATTTAACTTTTATTTTCAGTTTGGTTTTGTTCAACTGCCAGTTTTACTTTTGTATATCCTTTCTCTTTGGATAGACAAAGTTACCAAAGGAGTACAGTTGGCCAGAAAAAAAGCTGAAGATCTCTGTCCTACCAGACTCTGTCTTTGATAACCCACTGCAATGAGACAGAGACACTTAATCACCAGCAAACTCCACCAAAACCCCCTGCAAACACACACACACACACACACACACTTCCCGAGTGGACCATCATGAAAAGGAGACCTCTCAGAACATGCAGCGACCCTGAGCTGTCAGGGCACACAGATATGTTGTTCCCACACTGGATGGCCAATTTCACTCCTGAAAATTATGTAAACACTGACTGTTACTGCATTCTCGGACAACATTTCTCTGGTTTCGAATGTCAAACTAGCCTGTCCAGATGGTTGACCTGTAAAACAATAATTATAGGTGACACACTAGCTGTAAGACAAAACAGGATGTTGTCATTCCTCCAGTAAGGCCTGCCAAGGTCTAAGGTCCAAAATGTACGTCACTAATACAGTTGAGAATGCATCCTGTGATCACCAGACAGTGTCCCAAACAATAACTGTTGCTGTTTGCAAAAACAGTTTTTATTTATTCCACTGGCCTTAGAAAGGATGGGAAAGTCATATGTTAAACAATTTTGTCAGTGTTTCTTTCAATTGAGCTCATGTGTATAGTATATGTACAAATGCTGGTCATTTTTCCCTTATGTGTTTGTAGTCATACCAAAGTTTTAATTGTTGGCAGTTTACTGCCAATACTGTCTGTGTCATAATTCTGTAATATTGACATGACATGCTGAACTATGATAAACTAATATTCACTGCCTGTTTGTCTGGGATAATCCAACAAGCATCGGACCTGTTTTCCTAGGTATCTGGCAAATGCTGCAGGTACAACCACCTATTTTTCCCTTAGCCAAGAACAATACAATCCTGTATTGAGTTGTTTTTTTCTTCACGCATGATGTGTATTTTAAAGTTATGAAATTCATCAAAAACTGGGGATCTGTGGTCAGTGTTTTCTCCAGTAGCCACATACATATGAACTTGGTTTTGTTCAGCAGTAGGACCTGCCTGAAAATGAGTAGGATTAAAGTTCCTCAGTGCTTTGTGCTGAAAAGGACCCCATCATCTTTGACTCTTAATGCTGCCTACAGCTCCGAGATTGTTAGAAGTGAATCTGACCTTCAAGGCTGCTGCGCTCAGTCTTTTTCTGTTACTGTCTTTGCATTCCATTTTAAATCCAAAACAAAGGAAAGACTACTTTTACTACAGTTTCTAACAAAAATGTACTCTTATACAACATGTGATGGCTTCTTATTTTTGTTTGAATTTTTCTATTAAGATTGACACATGTAAGGTTTAGACATTGTTATTATGCTATTTTGTAATTACTTTTGTTATGAATGAACTGCCTGATTGTAATCCCAAGTGCATTAAAGCGTGTAGGTATTTACACAAATAAAGATGGAACACTAATGCACAAATGCAGAGGATCTTATTGCATTTAAATATTTTGTATATAAATTGGTGCTTTTATCCATGTGTATTACAATTTGCTTCATATTCAGCCATTCACAGACAGTATCATGCAATATAAACATGGTGATTGATGTGTATACAGCATAGTGAGTGAGTTAGTTGATACACTGGCTTATTCTATTTTTATCTTCCTATTAATGCCTGTAACACTATGATGGTGATTATTTAATTATATATATACATATGCTTATTTGTATGATTGCTTATAAAATATATGAACATATTGCACATTTTATAAAGGGTTGAACATATGGCATATATAGCTGTTTCAATGTTTCCCGTCATGCACTAACCCTCACATGGGTCCCTGGGGGCCTCTTTCCCAGCCAGCCAGGACTCTCTTTAGAAACCATGGTGCAAAGGATGGCAGGTCACACAAATGTCTCCTGGTCATTTGCAATCTCTCCGGTAGAGTTTGCTGTGGCCGTTCCCTTGTCTTCCTCCTCTCGGCTCCTCCCCGTCGATGTATCAACTACGGGTCACGTTATCGGAGGGGGGCAGTCGGTGTGGAAGCACTGAGCTCCCTACCGACGAGTCACAGTCTGCCTGCACTTATCATTAAATATTAGTCAGAGTTGACGGGAAAGCGAAACCAGTCGAACAACAGCCAGGGTTATTATAAAAATCCCGACGTTGAGCAGTACGTCGAACACACGGCTGTAATCTAAACGGAGGAGCTAGATCTCATCGCGGGTTGGATGCGAAGCTCGGCATTATAGGTGCATCGGAGTCTGCCGACGACATGGAAAATAAATAGTTGGTAACGTTGCTTTTCTACTATAAGAACACATGTAATATGTTTCATTGGACTATTATAATGCTTTGACGGTAGGAACGAGTATCTATGCGTAAAAATAAAATGTCAGTGTAGCCCAGAGTGACATTTCCAGTGTTATTCTGAAGCAAGTTGTCACTTGCTTTCAAACGCCACAGCTTGCACCGTCCTGCCGTGAATTCCCCAACGAAAATACACAAGCTACATGTTCTGTTGTCATTGTACGTAATGTGAATTGTTTAATTGTGACAATAGTTTGGGATGTGTTGTCTAAGTTTCACTGAGGTTGGACTTTGTAGGACACTTGAGTGAATCTGACCTGTTTCTTTGAAGTGGAGTTGTCGCCTGCTAATGCTCCATTTGCTAATTGGCCAATTATGATATAGGCTAGGCCTATTCTTCATACGCATTTACCTCAAAATAATTTCTCTACCTATGGATTTCCAAGGCCCACATCTTTCTATTCCATTTTAGACATTATATATGTCAAGTGGAAATACGATGTAGACCTACTAGTCTTAATTTTTACAAGGGTATTTGTTTATAGAGTGCCCTGTAGAAAACAGTACTTAATGTTTAGAAATTAATTTTCAGTTTGTTCTCTTTTTTTTAGTCACGCAGCATCAGTTTGGATCCAGCTGACGTCATGGATGAAAGTTGGAAAAACTGCTTCGAAGAGGAGCTTCTGTGTCCCATTTGCCTGAATGTCTTTGATGAACCCATTCAGCTGCCATGCAAGCACAACTTCTGCAAGGGTTGCATCTCTGAGGCTTGGGCCAAAGACAACGCTGCGGTCCGCTGTCCCGAATGCAACCATGACTACGAGCAGAAACCCACGCTGGAGAAGAACTTTAAGCTTGCCAACATAGTGAAGCGGTTTAACGCATTGAACACTGAGAAAGTCCCTGCTGTGCTGCACTGTGTCCTCTGCAGACGAGGCCCCCCGCTGCCTGTGCGGAAGGTCTGTCTGCGCTGTAAGGAGCCCTGCTGCCAAACCCATATCCAGACACACCTACAGCAGCCGTGCGCGGCCCCGGGACACCTGTTAGTTGATGCCGAGGAGCTGAGTGCTTGGACTTGTCCCAGTCATGATGAGTACAGGCTTCTCCACTGTGAGGAAGAGCAGGTGGCTCTGTGTCCGTTCTGCTGCATCTCTCACTGCACTAACCAAAGACACACAGTCTGCGATGTGGATACGCAACGCATACAAATGCAGGTACATAAATCACTCCCACACTCTCTTATTTACCCATTCATTTGAAACTATCAGCTGACAGTAAGGTGACTGTCAAAACATTTGATCGATGCACTTTCTTCAATGGATTCTTCTTTGAATTTCAAGGAAGCCACGATTTCTTTCAGTTCATCGGTCTATAAAGGCCTTCTCTCTTTGCTTCTTCTTTTTCATCTTTTCTGACGTAACAGGACTGGACAGGTGAAAGCCAGCCCTCTGGGCAGGTGATAGCACACACACCTAGGCATATGTCCCAAACAGCTTTTAACCTTGATCACACCGCTCATTCTACACTGCCACGCCTTCACATTAGCCACCCTTTGCCCTCGGGTAAGTGCTGTGATGCAATCTGCATCCACCGGAAACGATGACCCCTGTGCAGTGGGGGGGGGATCCACATGTAGTTTGTTTATGTGAGCTACCCTGATCAGTTTTCAGGATTCGTTTAGTAGGCAATGAACACTGGCAAGTCTGCAGAGGCTGATAAGCGAATTGAAATGCTTTGAAATTTTTTATGAGGAGGAAATGTGGTGATTTGTGAAAATATATTCAAGCCAGCAAGTTTTTAAACTTTGCTTTTTAACCATTCACCACCAGGAGTTGGACATTTTCAGGGAGAACATTAGTAGAAAAGAGGATAATAGATTCTACTGTGTGTGTGTGTGTGTGTGTGTGTGTGGGTGTGGGTGTTAATCTAACTGACAGTAGGTAAATAATGAACAGTCTTGGCAGGGTTAACCTCTGAATGAATAGAGGAATGTGTTTTGCCAAAGGACAGGGTGTCATGGCGGTGTCCACTTATGTATATTCCTTAGTTCTGTACATTATTTCAGTTTGCTCTCTTCTCACAAGTCTAATGTAAGTGGCAAGGTGTAAAAAAACAACCACCCACACTGCCTTATACACATTTCTTCCCCGTTTTTTCCTGCTGAGCATCCGTAAAGCATCTTGTAGATACGTTTGGTGATCGCATTATTCCAGTTGGGAAAGTTACAGACACATTTATTTCCAGTGTGTGGATCACAAAGTTCTAAACCGGTTGTCTTGAGTCTTTAGTGCAAACTGTTGCTCTGGGTCAAAGCTATTATTGGGACAAAAGATGTCTGTTCAGCCCTTTCTACAGCTGCTCTCTGCGCACACACCCACCCATCTTTCTGTTCTTTCACAACTGTATGTTTGCAGGGTAAATGGAGTTATCCAGGAATCAGAGTTCCTGGCTCTTCTCAGATTAACACTGTCCATGCCTGGGCCTTCAGACACAGAGTGCACTCTAATGCTGATAAATGTGGCAAAAGCCAAAAGTTAGGCTTCTTGTATGCTGGTTCATTTCTTCAAGTAATTTGAGGCTGAGTGGCCTCTCTTCATTTCTTACTTGGAGGTTGTTCTCCTTGACAGAGCTGTAGTCTATTTTGGTAAAAAGGATTTTAAATTCCCCTGGCAGCGCTCTTGTTACTTTTTGTGTATTAACAAAAAGGGAAAAAACCAACGTAGCTTTGTTCATTTCTTTGGTTTTCTTTGGCTCTCAAAGGAGACTTTTACAGTAACCTTTTGCAGGCTTACTGGTAATTTCAAGATGAGAAAGGAAGAGTAATATAATAGTTATGTTGTCCCGGGGACAGGCGGAGGAGGAGTCCTCCCACACAGCCTCACCTTGGTTTTCTCAGGCACCTCAACAGGAAACCATTGCTCATGGAAGCTCTGCCGTTTGCAGTGTCTTGTATCTGGGCTGAAGTGAGTCAGTTCCCCAGAATGCTGAGGGCAGTCCATTGACATCACAAGTAGGGAATAGTTGTCAGTTGATTGTGAAAGAGACTCTCTGTTCATTGAGCCTGAGGCTCCTCATTTAAACATGAGCTTCCTGGCAACCCGCGGGTGTCTGGATGCCTAAATAGGACAGTGGGGAAAGTGATCATTGTTGGATTTAATCTCGATGAAGGTAGGCTTTCACGCTGCTACAGAGAGATCAGCAAGCAGACAGTTCCCTCCCGTCCCCTTATGCTATTTCAAGCACACAAGACAAAAAGGGAATTGGAGGAAACATGGCAAAATGAGGAAGACACAGTTGAGCAGAAGCATCTAGTCACAGTGAAGCTGAAAAAACTGGATAAAACAAGAAACAGCCAAGTAACTAGGTGCCACGTGAGTTTGCAGGGCAGAGTCGGGTATTATGGGTTGTTTGAAGAGGACTGTTCAGCTCTAACTGCCTATATATGCAATATGTAGTGTGGAGATGTGCTACGAGTGCGTGACACATGACATGATGAAGGACCACACACACACTTTTCAACATGAACACTACCAGTTTATTGTGGGAAAATGAAATCCTAGTGAAACCCTTTCAATGCTGTTAAAACTGCAACAGGGAGGCAGCATTCATGGTCATATTATTGAAAATGCTATGTTTTAAGCTGCACTGATCAATATTTCTTGTATGAACAATAGATTAAATGACTCTGTGTCATCTGAGAGGGGTCTCTGTAGCGACGAACCCAGCGATAATAATCACCCATCTCTGCGGTTGTCCTCAGCTCTACTGAGCTTTTTTAGTGTATTTCATTTGGGACTTTGGTTTTATGGCCTAATGGCAACTTTACTGATTTGGTTTACCCTCAATGTTTCCAGCCGCAGCAAGCAGCTAGAAAACCAGCTTTGATAAAGCCAATGTACACTTCCTGCCCAGCACTAAATAGCAGACTGACAAAGCTAGTGACTGTGTCTGAAAGCACTCTCTCATTCACTACTCCCTATATAATAGACACACATGCATTGCATTGTGGGATTGTTAGCAGAAAGTAGTGAAAACAATACTTTTGTCTTTCTATTGTGGTTTTTCTTAGGACACTGTATAGTGGAGAAATCCACACTCAGTCAGAGACTTGCTAACATTGAGGAGCATTTAGCTGCTCAGAAGCCAGATAGGAGTTGGTGGAGACCTTAACAGTGCTAATAGGAGAATGATTAGTGAACATATATTTGTTGAGTGGCCAGAGACATGAAGCCAAATTAATTTGAATGCTGGTCCTAGTCTGCTGGATGCTGATTGGGCTACTGTTTGCACTCACCAACAATTGTATACGGTGATAGTATGCCGATGTGTTTACAGGTTGTTCAGCTGTCCCAACATAGCCCAAAATGTCACTTTAAATTTTGCTTTTGTTATGTGGTATTTCCCTTGTTAGTGCATCCTTTGACAATAGTCCAAAGTCCATGGCATGATCCAAGTTACCTTAAATGTGAACTTGAAGAGATGTTTACCTGGTGAAAATTGTCAGCACTTCACTAAAAAAAACAGTTTTAAAGAATATGAATGGGTGTAGTATTATGAACTGGCTGGTATTTACCGTTATTTAGAGTCTTTCTTTGTGGTTTTGTTTAAGAAACTGATGGACTGTTGAAAGTGCACGCTGTGGTATAGTTGCCAACCAGTTGTTGTACATAAGACTTCATGAGTGTTGTAAGCAGCTGAAGAGGCCTGTTGCTGTGATACAACAACGTGGCTACCCTGAAACTCGCTCACTAGAGACCACAGGAATGTCCTCATTCTTCGTATCTCTCTTTTTTGATTCAAACTTTCCCTCCGTTTGTTTCACTCTCTTTTTGTCTGTCATTCTCACTTTCTTTTTGTCTGTTCTTGGCATGTGCAAGCAGAGCCCAATGGCACTTTTCCTTTCGTTCTCTTTCTCCCATGCACACTCATGCGGAGGGAGAGAGCAGACCCCAGCATTATGCACACAGACATGACAATCTGTCACTGACACAGAGGCCAATGCAAACAATGGGAGTGATGCATGTGGCAAAATGAGAACGGAGAGAGGGGTAGTGAGACACCCCTGCTTAATGCTCCCTCCGGACACATCAGCTTTCACATATAAATACATACACACTGCTTTGTTGCCATGACAGCAGGGTTTCTTTTATTTGGGCATGGTGCCTTTCCCATGCAGATACACTTCATTAAAAAGTGTACCTGCCCTCCCTGTTCCTAGTCAGCTGTCAACCTGTTACTGTAGATGGATGTCCTCTCCTGCAGTAAATGGAGAAGGATTATGTGTTCTTCTTTTTGCACTCTGATTCAGCCAACAGAGGAAGTAGCCTGGTCCCAACAATGGACTTCACTTGATGTTGTCACCCTGACAAACTTAGAAGCAGTCAGAGATGGGTTTTTGCAATTGTGTTTTCCTTTTGCTGGTGCTTTCCTCATCAATGAATGCATGTGGTTGCTGCTGGCAGCTGTTTCCTCTGTCTAATCTGGATTGTGGATCGGGAGGTTGTTTTAGTTACTCATGAATAGCAGCCAGGTTTGCTGAGGTCACAGCAGAGGTCTGAGTTTCAAGAAAGAGTTTCGTATGTATGTTTTTTGTCTTCTTTAAAGATGTATCCTGTTGGGGATAATCTGTCAAACTTATCTCTTGTATGTCATGTCTCCACAGGCCATGCTAATGAGGCAGCAAGGCAGACTGGATGGCCGTGTTCAGAACATCGATGAGCAGCTCACCAAGCTAGAGTCAGACAAGACACTGATGAAGGTACAGTACAAAACACACATCTCATGTACTTACAGAGACACATTTATAAACATTATTAATACGTGCCCCCTGGATCTTTGTCATCATGTGGGTTGTGTGCCATTATTTCGTCCACATGCTTCTGTATTGAAATGACTACTTTGTTCACTGTTGCAAAAGGAAAAGCAAATGTAATTTATCTCTAGCTTTGATTGGCTGGTACATTAGGGTGGAAAATGCAAATTTGCAAATGACTTTCCCTCTTCGAAAAGTACTGATTCCCTGAACTTCGACCTACAGTAACTGAACACATCTATTTATTAATATGTATTGAAGTAATTCTTTTTTTCTTGTTTTCTGCCGAATGGTGTTAATAATAATTCATATAGTAAATATGCTTGTGCTAAATACATTGCAGAAATAATTGGTAACAAGGTGAAGTTCTTTGTTAAAATTTGCATGTGTGTGTGTGTGTGTACTTGTCTCCAACCAATCCTTTCCTTACAGGATGCAGTGTCTGAATTGAAGGAGCGTGTGAGGGCTCAGTATCAGAGGATGCATGCGCTGCTAGAAGCGAACCAGGCTGAAACCCTGCAGATGCTGGAGAGCTCCTACACCATGTATGTGAGGAAAAACTCCCAGCAGGTTTTGCAGCTTAACGAGAAGCACCAGGAAGCAGAAAAACTCCTGAGCTCAGTACAAATGTTCTTCAAAAGAGCAGACGGCATTAACTTCATGAAGGTACAAATGCATTCACATCTGTATACAGCCACACAAACACCCTTACCACACACACCTGCTGAAAATGTTTTACAGTATTTGCATCAACATTGTTGCACACAAACCTCATTTGCACAAACGAATGCATGTACACAGACAGACAACAGCGGGCTCATCGTCTAAGTATTCTTCTGTTCTCTTCATAGTAGCTGTTAGCGAGATGTTCAAAGGCAGAAGGTGGGTTTGATCTTGTTATTGTCTTTTTCAGAACACAAAACCTTACCAGCTGCTAATGGACAGGTAAGCATTTCTACGCTTGTGTTTAATGTTTATCATATTTTCAACAATCAGGGTGAGAATGTACATAGAAGTGCATAACAACTTTATAAATATTGTAGTCACTTAGTGGTTGATTTCTTTGAAATGAACAAGTAATGCTTTTCTGCACACTTGTTTTGGTGCACTGACCACTATCCCGCTGTAATCAAATATTATTTTCCCAACCACAATGTTATTTTTCATATACCTGTGCAAATTTGGAGGACTCTAGCAAATACAGAAGATATAAGCAATCAACCATACTTATTTTTTAATTTCGTTTTTAATATTCACATAATCCTACTCAAAATGTGTATGCATAAATGAGAGATGTATACGTCACCAGCAATGTAGGCTCCCAGTCTTTGTGTCAAGTAAAGTGCACGTCTCAAGGTGCATAATGCATGTCAATCAAGGGTGCAAACGGCTTATTAAATCTGGTCAACAGTATTTTATGTGTTGTTTTTTTTCTTTTCTTTTTTTTAGGTCGAACTCGCACATGAGTAGTGCTATCCCTCCATTCAGAGTGGGTCAGCTCAACGCTAGTCATTTGCTTTCTGAGCTTTCAACAAGAGAAAAGAACATGCGAAAAATGCTGGAAGGTAAGAAAACATTGCAAGTAGGAGTGAATAAAGATCAGTTAAAATTGTATTTTAGGATATTTAACATCAATCTCTGGGATATTGTATGGTCAGAATTAACTATTATCTCTTTCTGCCACACCGCTATTTCTCAGAACCGTTCAATGAGGCGCCTATTCTTGAGATTGTTCAGTCCCACAGCAGCTCTGCTGGCTCCCACATGGGGACTGCCTCAGGACTACAGAAGAGGAAATATGGCATGGCTTTTCTTGAAAGTAACACAGCAAACTCCACCTCCCACGATCCTCCACCGTTGCTCTACAGCAGCAAAAAACCCTTCCTGGCTGATCAGAGCCATCGTGCTTCATCCCTATATTCCTCTGAGGGCCTCTCCCAGAATCCTCACGATGGCCCCGGTCATAGCCGACTCCTTGACACTGCAGCCCATCACATGGTGGGTCTAGGCTCCAGCTCTAGCCACCACTCAGGGACCATATTCCCCTCCTCCCATTTCTCCAGTGGAGGTGCCTCGCAACAAGCCATGTACGAAGGGAGGAAAGTACTGATGTGCACACTGAATAACTGCTGCTGCTCCAGGGCCCCCGCTGCTCGTGCCCGGCCTCCGTATCCAGCATCGGACTCCTTCCCCTCCATGACCTCTCAGGAGTTTCCCCCACATGCCACGCTACCTGCAAGCCAACCATTGCAGCATTTTCCCATGAGGGGACTGATGGAAGCCTCCCAGGCAGCCAGGCACCCTGACTTCTACGGCCTGTACGGCCAGTCTTCAACAAAGCATTATGGGACCAAGTAATCTACCAGAATCAGCATTTGTTCCGTTTTTACAAAAGAAGAATTTCCATGTTTGCTTTTTGTTCCTTTCCATTTTGGTTCAGTTTGTGTCTGCAACACACCTTCATGATAATGTCATTTACTTGACCTCATTTTGGGAACCCATGCCCTGATAATGTTGGTATCCTCTCTACTTCCTAAATCACAGTGACAGTAATAATGTTCTAATTTTCAAAACAGAGTTAGTATTTTTTATTTATTTTCTGTTTCAATTTGACTGGAAGTGCTAATGTGAATAATGTAGTCTTAAATCCATTCAAGCGGTGAATTAAAGAAACAACATATCCTTGATCACGGGTCCAGACGTAGGACACCAGAGACTTCAGTGCCTAAATAGACTGTTAACATGCTCTTATTGTACTTGCAAGTTCCTAGCTCTTGATTATTTCCTGTTTGTGGTTGAAAGCATGCAGGGAGCCTCTCCATGCACTCCAAAGTCCATGTGGCTTTAAAAACACACTGGACTCCAAATGCTTGTCAGGTTTTTCATGAATTTTGATACAAGATTATGAATAAACCAAAATCAGTGGAAAATATTGAATAAACAAGCATATTAATTTACCTGTTGTTGTAATTTAAGAATTTTGAGTTTACATTTTTAGGAAATCTTGTGGGCTTTTATCCATGCTTATAGTGTAAACTGCATGGTACGTTTGTGCTGAAAAGCACCTAGTTTGTTTTTTTAGGTTAAGAGGTTTTACAGTTTAACTCAACTCAAAAATAAGCAAAGCCATTATTGCAGTGCATCCCACCCTGCAATTCACCCACAATCTATTCATAGGCTCAAAGGGTTGTAAGTGGAAAAATTTAACACTGGATGACCATATGTTTGAGATCTACCGCATTTAGTTGAATCTTAGAACACGGTGGAGGAGGTTTGGACAATGATTTGTTACAGACCAGGCCACAGCAGGCCCATTATCTGCCAATTTAGGACAGTTCACTTCCTTGTCAACATCCTGGTCTCTGGCAAAATCTCTGTCTCATCCCTCTTTGTCTCATTATTGGAGCTCATTGTCAAGTTAGGTCAGAGAAGAGGAATAACTGATGAGGAGCAGCACCTCCCTCCCCTCAGCTCTCTCTTCATCTCCCGACTCTCTCGAGGTATCATTTGCTGGGGCTTGACACATAGGAGGAAGAGGGTTTGAGCGGCAGATGATATAAGCACAGACTTTTAATGAGAGCTGGGATAGCATAGTCATCTACTTATCTGTCACTCATACTCCTTTCATCATTCCCCCCCCTCCCCCCCAGCTAGACCGTGAGATAGAGGGAGGGATTTGAGGGGCGGGGTGGAGGGCTTAGAGGGAGGAGAGGAGACAGGGAGGAATGGTTAGAGAAGGGGGGAAATACAGAGCAAGTGAGGCACATCACTTATTCATGTGTTATAAAATGTTCTGCCTTTCGGTTTTATTCTCCTTTTCTCTTGTCCAGTCTGTTTTTTTATTCAAGAAACCAGTAATATCAATTTCTTAAATTTCAGATATCCTTACCATAGAACCCAGCCCCTTTTAGCAGTGAACACATAAGGTGGAGGAGAAGGAGGAGCTGAGGGTGTGTGTGTGTGTGTGTGTGTGTGTGTGTGTGTGTGTGTGTGTGTGTGTTGGGGGGGTTTTGGGTTGGTTTTGTGTGTGTGTGTGTGTGTGTGTGTGTGTGTGTGTGTGTGTGTGTGTGTGTGTGTGTGTGTGTGTGTGTGTGTGTGTGTGTGTGTGTGTAAGCCTTTGCATTCCCCTTGAGCACCGTTCCTTCTGTGTTATTAATAAAACATACAGTAGATATCCTGAAGGAGGCCATTCCATTAATTTAATCCTATAAATAATTTCATTTGTAGCTGCATGTTTTTATCAACGTTGCCATTTTAAACTCATCAAAATAAGGGATTTAATGTTAAACATGTCTTCAATTCTGTTTTATTTTAGTTTGAACAATATTTGGAATGCCTTCTACAGATCATTTCATTACATAGTAATTTACCAACATTTATATGAGCACAAGCTTGGAAAAAAAGGTGTGCAGCTTTGTGTGTTTGGTTTGTGTCACCATGTGTGCAGGCTTATTGTAAGTCAATTGTGTGTGTGTGTGTGTGTGTGTGTGTGTGTGTGTGTGTGTGTGTGTGTGTGTGTGTGTGTGTGTGGCACACAGTGAGGTTACATATAGGGTAAAGGGTGATGTACTTGACAGCTGTGCTCGGTTGTGGCAGGTGTGTTGGAGTGTATATGTATGAGTACAACACGCCCTGCCTGCAATTACATGAGCCGTTGTGTGGTGTGTGTGGTTGTGTGTGTGTGTGTGTGGTGTGTGTGTGGGTTGTGTGGTGTCAATGCTGTTGTGCAGCTGTTGTTTGTGTACTTTAATCAGTGGCTAGATCTATTTGGAGTTAGTTTTTACAGTGGGCACTCTGAGTCTTTCACACATGCATTTTCTTGCCCAGAATTTATTATATTCTCAGGGTATATTTACGTTTGCTAAAATATTTGATAGTGTAACAGATGCTTGCATCCTGAGATGTCAGTAATAGCTCTGTAACATTCACATCGCAGCCACAGATCCACTTCTGCTTGAGGCAGATATCTTAAGAATGTTGGTGTCACTCCCTCAGAATGGGCTTTGTAGATTTACCATTTTTGCTGGAATCTAGAACATCACAGAATGATAGCAGCCGAGGGTGGGTTGTTCTCAGGCCTTTGATGAATAATATTGACATAGTCCCAATACATTTGCACAGCTTGCAGCTTGCATAACCGTCCTGTCGGGTTCAGGGGTGGATGTGAGAAGTGGCTGACATGGCAGCCTTAGGTATCATAGTATGTGGAATAAACAAGTGGCCATTAGTGCCATTAGTCTGGGCCCAGAGATTCTTAGCAGTCCTTCTAGTAACACTGACAGGAACATGGACATTTACATCATAATGCATACAGAGTGGCTATTCATCAGCCATGCAGAATGCTCACCTTCATCTGATAAGACAGTTGAATTCAGTGCCAAAACTCAGTGTGTACACACACACAACGGAACCCGTCTTTTGTCGAATTTCAACTGAAGGAAAACAGGCAACAGTAAAACAATGTATATAAGTAAAATAATCAAAGACAGGAAGGGTGTGTGCAGGGTAACTTTACCAGTTTGTATAAATGAATATGGTAAGCGTTCTAAATTCCCTCTGTAGAGAACAACTGTATGCAGTTATTGTGTGAGAATAAAGTGGCGTGCTGCAAATGTTGCCATAGTAACTTCGGACCACACTGGAGTGACGCATGTGTCAGAGGTGGAAAATAATAAAATATCTTTACTGACGTACTACACTTAACGTTATGATGACGATGATGATGATGATGAAGATGATAAAGATGATGATGATGATGATTATTTTTATTTTTATTATTTTTAATATTATTACTATTGCAGCTGCATACTTTTATTCAACATTTTTTTCTCTAAAAGGCTGTAGTAGAAAATATTATGATAGCGTTATTGTTTCCTAAATTAAACCTTTATTTTTATTAACTTTTGTCCTTGAGATATATGAACATTTTGTTGGACAATTGAGGAGTTTATTTCTGTGTGTGTGTGTGTGTGTGTGT
>NC_045749.1:13475331-13482480 GCF_008692095.1 Etheostoma spectabile | reverse complement strand
GTGTGTGTGTGTGTGTGTGCCTGCGTGTGCGTGTCCATGTGCGTGTGAGTGTGAGATCTTAAGGTCTGGGTCATGATGACGTGTCGATGACGAGCTAGCAAACAGGAAGTAGTTTCTGCCAGGTACTTAGCAAATAAAGGACTTCTCAGATGAACATGCATACTTTGAAGTGGCACTTTTTAAAAGTTAAAAAAAGGCTGTTAACTTGCGGGTTCAATGTAGCGACATTGACAGTAATGTTACTTTCCAAATTCATCTTCATTGCAACATTTGAATGTGGATTGACACTTGAATGAACTAAATGTAGCCTACAACATACGCATGTTTTTTTCTCTTTACATGTGTTAATGTTTTTACACACTACATGTCACATACATTAGTCAGAAATACTCCATCCACATGTCTATTTGTTACCTAGTTCTCCCTACAGCGCCCTCGACATTGAGGCTCTCTATCAGAGTACTGTTACTACTGCAGACGGAAACACTTATTCAATATCAAATAGTGTTGAACTGTCCTACTGCCTTATGCCAACCTGGCCCAGAGCACAAGACAGGCAGACAGCCGCAGGTGGACAGACGACAGGCCCCTGGCAACCATGGCACATATCTGGATGGATTCACTCAGTCGGCATGAAGAGGAAATGTTTGGAACTGTGATATGCTGTTAATGATATCATGTTTATATGTGTGTGTGTGTGTGTGTGTGTGTGTGTGTGTGTGTGTGTGTGTGTGTGTGTGTGTGTGTGTGTGTGTGTGTGTGTGTGTGTGTGTGTGTGTGTGTATGTGTTTGGAGTGGGCAGTATAACACTGAGGAGCAGCTGTTGCTGCAGCTGACCACACTGAGAAACCATGAGTCTTCTTCTGCTTCTGCTTTTCTTTTGTTGGCAGTTGGCAATCCATGACTCTTTGTCCCACTGGTGAACTATTGAACACAGAACCTCCAAACTCAGCGGGGTCGAGAATTGCAATCCACTGTGTTTTTTACAGTAATTAACACTGCTATTCTTCAGGAAAGTACCTGTGGCGTTCCAGTTTGGGAGGAACCGTTCTTTCATCACCTCGGTCAACTACGCCAACTGCAAAGCTGCATCATCTTATTTCTCATCACACGCCAACAGCTTTTCCGTTATTTGATGAGAGTGGTACAAAAAATGTGTGACTCTGCATCGGCAATATTTATGATGATGAAACTACTTCTGTCAAAGATGAAGTTGGATTATTCTGAACATTATTTCTCTCACTGTACTTCATGGTTACTGTGAGCTGATCTATAATACTTCCACAGTTCAGCAGTTCTAAGCACTCTCTTAATGTACAGAATATTAATGAGGCCAACCTTTTTCCAGATACATTTGTTATTCTTATTTGTCAGCACCCGTTCTCACCATACGGTTGATGGATGGACTTGTATTATATTTCACAAGCTGCTTGGAGAGTTGTGACATTTTCTGCTCCTTTGGAGCTGTAAAAAGGTCATGTTCTGACTGTCATTTGGACAGTTAAACTGTATAATTAAAATCCTAATTTCAGGTTAAACTTAAAAATTGTTTAAGAACAAATGAACGAACTATGGGACAGGGGGGCATATAACTCATAGAATATATATATATATATATATATATATATATATATATATATATATATATATATAGGTAGATAATATATATATTCAAAGAATATATATATTATATATATATAAAAGGACTCAAATTTAAAGGAAATGAGTGTCAGCAAAAAGAAAGAACTGTTAACACTGTCCCCCAAATGTCAGTGGAGTTTGACATGAAGGTAAGTTCAAGTTCTTCCCACACTATATTTGATCAGGCAGTGAGTGATGAACATGAGTGAACATGCTTCACCGTGTTAACCAGCAGATTGTTGTTGCCTATGCAACAGTCACAAGCCGTGCTCTGGGCGCAGCTTTAACCTCTACATCGAAGGTTAAGGACGTAACGCACCACACAGACGCTGCACCATAAAACCCTTATGCCCAATAAAAGTTGTATAAAGGTTCACAAAACTCCCACTCAGCGTACACCAAGTTGGACGGGGTTTATGAGTCAGAAAATAAGAAGCAGCAGCACCTGCTCCAAGCCAAGGTGACATGAGGGTTACTCATCATGTTTCTTCCCTTCGCTCCCCCACCGTACCCTAATAATGCTAAATCATCTATTTAAGCTTCCTGTGATGAAAGAATCCTTACCCTCCTCCTCCTTAGTCTCCTTGTTAGCTGAATGCTTCCATCAAGGACATCACTCAGATGGTCACTTCTCATGTTACAATGGCCGCAAATGGCATGACTTATTTGTTGGGACAAAACTTGTCTAATGGACATCTGCTGCTCAGCAGTTTCTCTCTCAACTTTTCCCTCTCCTACTGTCCCACTGTGCCACGGACATGCTGCCCATCATCACGCAGGGACAGGAGACGTGAGATTTCACTTTACTCAAGGTACTTAAAGTACAAATTTGAGGTACTTGTTCTTGAGTATTTGCATTTTATGCAACTTTATACTTCCACTCCATCTCAGGGAAATATTACACTTTTTACTCCACGACACGGAACATTTTTCTGACTTCACCCATCACTTTCCCTGTATCTCCTCCTTCAGTCTTATCTTCGTGATGCCTGCAGCCCGCTTGCTTCCCACAGAAATGATAACAGAATGATAACTGTGACAGATGGGCAAAACTTTTAACTGGACTGTGGTTTACTGGCTTTTTGCAGTTGACAGTTATCTTCCAGATAAATCCTTTATTGTACAGTAAAGTACAGCTAAGAAACACTAAAATGTGGAGTAAATGTACATGAGGAAGATAGGTCTTTGTAATGTTATGTCTCTATGTCTCTATCCAAACTGGAATCAGAGTACAGGAGCTCTGTTGTATTTCAGTTAGTTACAGTATGAATGAAGATAAGTGCAGTACACTACAGTGGATTGCTGTTTACAGCTGCCTTGCAAAGACAAAAAAAGACTATGTTCACATATGAAGATGTTTGTCCAGCGTAGATGGGAACGTGATGTGTATGTACTAGTTGAGGCTGTGTGTAGACTGTTACAAACACACCTGCCTGCATGAAGCTTTGACTGATATCCCACTATCTACTGTCACCCTTCAGCCACTCCAATAAGCTGTCCTTTGTTGGTGCTTTACTGTCAACTTGGCCAATTATTCACAACAATCAACTTATGAAATGGTGCTTTCTGGTAAAATATTTCTATTTATTTATTTGTCTAACTCTCCTGTCATGGTTTTGTTTTGTAGTTCTATGGCTTTTTCACCTTTGAAGCCTGTAGCCCCACTGACTTCAGCTTTACTTGAATTACACCATTTCTGTTATTTCCCTTAGGAGACTCCTGTATTTTTTTTGTTTTGTCTGGGTCATTTACTTATAATGGCAGACCACTGTCAAACTGGATGAAACCAGACACATTAAAAGTTTTGCGTCTCTTTCCTGAAATGTATTTTTTTGCAATTTTAATCATGGTCAGTTAATGTTAAAGTGGTGTACACTGAAATTAAACAATTGTCAGGGGCTTTAAAAAAGTGCTGTGGTTGTAAACACATTAAAACAAACTAAAATACAACATACTTGCGCATTTTCAAAAAAGGCACAAAAACTTAAATATGTAGATACATAAACTGTATAATTTGTATACAACAGGCTAAAAATGACCATTTAATTTCAAAAGGAAGCTAAATAAAAACAAACAAAAAGTATTTTGATGCATTCACCAGAAGTACAAAATCTTCACATTTATGGTTGACATTTCACATAGAAAAACGGCAGTTTTGGAACTACAAACAACTGGAAATGAAGATACTCTCATGCACCGAAAACATTTAATTAACTGTTAAAACACTCACTCACTCAACCACCCACCCACTCACTCACTCACTCACTGGTGCAATAAATCCATCAGTGGTGACTGGGTTGCATTAAGTAGCAAAAACAGTACTTCTATAATGGATTGTTGTAACCGCAGTTAATTCCACTGCTGAGACCAAGAACTCACAGCGAGAAACTGACGGGTGGAGAGGTGAGAACGCCAAAGCCCGTCATGATGTCAGCTCCTCCAACAGCGTGTTCAGCTAAGTTAAGCATTCCCTTGGCTGTGCGGAAGAAGTAGTAACTTTGCAAAATGTGTCCGTCCGGTACAAAAGAAATATTTCTAAATGTTATTTCTAAGTGGGGCCATTCCAAAAAACCTATCAGGGACTTCTCCGCCTACTGCTTTTGCTTCTTCTTTGCTGGTTTAATGGGGGTGATCTCTTCCTCCTCCTCCTCCTCGTCGTCATCATCATCTTCGTCATCCTCATCAGAAAGGTCAGACTCTTCAACCTGTGAGGCTGCACAAGAACAGTGGACAAAGTTGAATCACTGTTTTAAACTTATTACTGATTTATTTGATTATAAAGGTCAGAAAGAGGACCCTATGTCATCTGGCCTTTTAACTTCCTGCACAGTTGGTAATGCACACACTCAACCATTATTTGAGCAAAAGTTAATCGCTGCAGTATTGATACATGTGCATCTCAAAGATAGTTTTTTTTAATAAGTTACAACCTATATTTAAAACTTAATTGAAATACATATAAAAAAGTGTCAAAGGTCTTTTTTTGTCAATACAAAGAAATTTGCCATTTTATTGCCCAAAGATGTATTTAACTTTTCATGAAAATTCACAATGCATTGACATAGTGAGATAAAGCAAGCATTGGGGGAGAGCGCCTTTCTAGTTCATTAGATTTGAGGAAAAACTACTCCCACCATGTGCCATAAAAATAAATATAGTATTAAAAGAAAATGGCTGGATGTCACAAACGTCATAAAAAGGAGCACAATCAAGTATTTGGTATGTATGAACTTGTAACAAGTTGAAAATGACACAAATAATACATACACAATTTCTTTTCATATGCATGACATTTAATATCGTAACAATTGTTTCTCCTAATTTTTCAAAAAAATCCTGACTTGACCATTGATTAGTGTGATTTTTAATGTGATCTAAACATTTCAGCGTTGTACTGTTACCCATAGGAGATTTCAAGACTTGAGACCAATCAGAACAAATGTGGCATTTTTCCTTATCATTCTAAAAGTTAAACCGCAGGGAGGGTGAAGTGTTACCTATGAGGTGTAACCCACTGACAGTAACTGGTCCCGTCCCAGCCTTGAGCCGGATGGTCACCGGGGCTTTCAGCTCAAACTCTCCCAGACTCACCTGAGGAGACAACGATCAAAGTTGAGATACATCTCTACCATGTGCGGTCCATCAACCTGCTTGGAGACAGAGGTCACTGTACTGTACCATGGGCAGACAGCTGATGTGAAGGTTGGCGATGGGCACTGAAATAGTCTTTCCTTGGTGGTTCATGGCCGTTACCTCCACCACATTACTCTCCTCCTTGGCACCCTCTCCCAGACACACCTGTCGAAAAAAATAAATAATAATAATTCAGACATTTAAACAAACGGTTGGCAGCCAGATCAAAGCATGTGTTTGCCCGAGTTGAAGACAAAACTATGGTTCAACAGCCTTGGATTCCACTCTTTTCCTGTAAGCGTTGTATTACAGTGGTGGGGTGAAGCCTTCTGCATCCAGTGAATCTGATTACACAAACTCAAGTTGCAATAGTACATACTGTCCTGAGTTCGAGGAAGTGCTCCAGGTCCTCCTCTTCGTCGCCTTGGAAAGTGTAGAAAGGCACTTTAGAGGAGAGCTCGCAGCCTGGAAGACACGTCAAAACCACGATGATTTTGGGGACATTTTGGGGGGGATTTCATGTAATATAGTGCACTTGCTGAAATATAGAAATATCAAAGCAGGTTCTTCACTGTCGGAACATCAGAGAGGAGACCCACGTGTGAGTCAACAGAGCTGATAAAACTGTGTCTAAATGGTTCTTACTAAAAAGGAAGCTCTCCAACTTCGACTGGCCAGCTAGTCCGTGATCCTCCGAGCACTCGTCGTCGTGGCAAGACATTTTGTTAAAACGCTAAATTTGGGTTTGCTGTTAACACTGAAGTCGAATGAAGCCTCCACGGTAAATAAAAAGCGCGTCGCAAACTTCGAGCATGGCTGCCTGCGTCATCACTGTGCGCCAGAGGCTGGCTGACGTTTTTCTTTTTTTCTTTTTCTTCCAGACCTCTGACTTCCGTCCATGCTCCAGACAGACCAATCACAGATGTATTTTCATGGATGTATTATAACACCGTGTACTATACAAGAACATTATGAATTGATGTAGCCAGCTTTCTAAATAAGGAACTTAAGATGAATGTTGAAATAGAGGGATCACTGTCTATGGATCTGTTTATATACAGTACGTGTACTATAATTATAGTGTAAACAATATAATGGATGTATTAGACCAATACATTCCACAGGGGTTAAAGCAAGAAACCATTTGTGAGCCCGAAATGCTGCCCCTGGAAGAAATGTGTACTATATTGTATTGCATACAGTATTGTATAGTGTTGTACTGTATTGTATACAGTATTGAATTAAGTATTTTATAAATGTAAAGCTGCAGAACTTTAAGCTCTGATTCCATGCTCCTAATATACCTGAAATGTTGATTAAGACTAGATAGACAAAAACATTAATAAGTAAAGAAAAGATAGAAACAATACATTGTACTGCTATTTTAAAAGGTTTTCTAATGTCTGGCTATGGAAGGAACCAAAATATGTATTTTACTTGAAGTAAAAAAAAGCTTGAAGTTGAAATTCTCTCCATTTATAAATATGTATTTTGCTCAAGAGCTCTCTCCAAGAAGCAGGTGTGAATAGATTCCACACAATACACACATGATACAAGGGTTTATGTATAAATAAAAGTTTGCATGTCAAGGGGCTTGTTTGCGACTGGTAAAGGACAGTTTAAACCAACACAAATCCAAGCTTGTGAAAGTTTAGAGTGCCGATCCTGCATGTCTACATAACCTTCCTTTTATTTGTCTTAACGGAAACAGCAAGACTTCTTTCAGTCCAGACAGGCTTACAGAAAGATCTGAGCAACACAAAAGGAAAAAAAGCAACATAGGAACTTATTATGGTTTATTAGTTTTGAATCTAATGTATCTTACATACAAATTGTACATTGGTAAACTGTCATTTTTATGACATGACACCCCCC
>NC_045749.1:13471244-13475321 GCF_008692095.1 Etheostoma spectabile | reverse complement strand
CCCCCAACCCCCCAAACTAAGCTATTCAAAATGTACAAGTTGAGCTTTTTCCCTCAGTCACAGCCAATTTCTATTAAACCGTTGGGAAGAGGAAGAAAGCTTAAGCATCGACCAACGGCAACATGAACCGTTTCAAATGAGAGTGAAAATTCTGCTGTTGTTTCAGGAGAGCAGATCTGTTGGTCAGTTTCACCCCCTCAAGATCAGCACGTTGTAATCCTTAAAGGACAACAGAAAACTAGCCACAATTCCAATGAAGATATACAAAATAATAACACTTTATGATTGACAGTGTTTACAGACTGTCTACGAACTACAGTATCATACTCATAGAGTTGAGTGGCATGCTTCTTCCTCTATGTAGCATAAGATGAGGTTATTCTAGTGACTGCCACGGCAAATTCAATACACTTCATGCACATTATGAATGTACACAGTATCAAAACATCACATTGGCAGGCAGCTGCTGAAGAGCAACCCTGATGACCCTTATGTTACAAACAGAACACTCCTATTTATAAGTCCTTTTTTTTTTTTTAAGTCCGCTACACAAAATTTACAAAAACAAATGGGAAATGCGTCAGCATATAAAACATTCAACTTCAAGTCCCCACAACTAGAGCTCAGTGCCTCTGTAGTGAGGGGGTACAAGGGTGCTCACCAAGGCTCATCTGAGAAGAGTATGCAGTGTTGGAGGGCTGCAAGCTGACAGAGGTAAACGTATTGTTCTTTCTATTACCAATGGCAAGCAAAAGATTAGCACAGCACATGAACACAAGAACATAGCCCTGCTTAGTGGTTCAGAAAAAAGTGAGTTGCTTTTCGACAGCGGGAATTATTAATCCTTCCAAATCTTCAGGATTCTTACTTATTTGAACTAATGTATTCTAATGTAAACTGGTGCCAGTCACGTGTTACATTTTTCTTCTTAATAGCAGATCAGAATATCAAGATTTTGGTCCCACTGCTATCAGAAAATGGGAATTTGAGTTCCTTCGTTTAAAGAGTAACTACTTAACATAATTTGACATAACTTAAATAGATGGTCTGAACTTTCTCTGACAGTCAACTTAGGTTTACTGAAGGATTCTTGTGCTGTGAATTAGAATTCTGGCAAGGAAAAACTAAGACATGTGACTGTCAATGTCAGAATACATCTCTGGCTTTTGAGCAACAAGGCCAATGTCCAAAATCCCCCCTTCTCTAGCTATAGCAAGCCTTTAAAACAGAAGACACTGGGGTCTGCAACGTAAACCTAAATTCTAAAGGCAATGAACCAAAAGGCAATAGCTCAAAGGGAAATAAACCCAAAGCAAAAAAACTGCTGAATTATAAAAAGAGGGAAAAAATAAAAATGGCCACAAGCAAAGTGCTGAACAGAAATAGGCTGAGAACCAGGTTTGTCAACTTGTGCAAGATTTTCTATTGCTTTCCAAATGTCTACTACTACTATTTTAACGGAAATTCACAGGACCTGCTGGACGAGTTTTTAACAATCTCAACAAATACTTTCCCCTTGTCGTGTGTGACTATCTTTTATTGGGGGTTTCACAAACCCCAAAAGCTACAATTTGCAGTGCAGACACAGCATTGATAGAAACACGGTATTTAAAAGGCCTCTTTCTCCATGTCTATTGTGGAGGATGTGTAATGATGAAAGGCAAACTCTCAAATAGCACCTCACATCCTGTATAAAGGTGTCCTACTTATATCGACAGCTGCATTATTTATCTCTGTCAGAGCTGGGAAAGCAGGATGTAGGGGTAGTAAGACACCACCTGAGATACAGGCAGCCCTCATTTCACAGCTCTGCCTCCATTTCAGATACAGACACTTTGCTTTAGGGCATGCGGGCAATATCCATGTAGTGATTACTGGATTAAATCAGAAAAAAAGGCTTATGGAGTTATCGCTTCCTGCCTCCTGGAGGTATACGAGTAGTGGGACCCCACAATCATTGCTGGAGTGCCACTCTTCCACGCTGGCTCAAATCAACTGATTACAGATCACTTCTCTGCCTTTTAGCTTTGGATCTGTTGAATCAAACAGAGCCATAACATCTAAGGTAAAAAGAGGCTTCCCGGGGCTAGCCCAGATTGTAACGTAGTATAAAATCAGGGAAGTTTTTTTCATGAACGTAGCAAACATGGTTAAGCCACGTTGACTTGCTCTCTGTCTGTCTGTTGTTGAAGCAGGATGTTTCTTCATAGGCTTCGTCCCATAATGATGACATCTTTGGGAAAGCCTTCCATTTTGGCCACTTCAAAGCATCCCAGCTTACCGTAGAAGTCCAACATTCTCTTGTCAGTCTGACGAACCTGACAGAACGCACCTAGGGAACCTGAAAGAAAGAACAGATAACAACTAAGTCAATGACAAAAATCCAAACAATTTTTTTCCACACAATTAGTGTGGCCAAATACGGAATTAAGATCACAGTAATCTTCTACTCTGACCAGAAATAAGATGGTTCAAGACCTCTGTCACAGGAAGAGAATATTATCTGAGCCAGTGCTTTGATGGTTTATGTTTCTTAAAGCTGAAAGCCCAGTTTTCTCTCTTTTTTGCATCTCAAAAGGATGAATTTGACTATTACGTGGATAAAATACGTCGTATGAAAATTCAACACAGAAAAGTTCTTGTTATTTTGGACTAATTTTCACATTACAATAAGATAAGAGCAATGTGCCTGCTTGTTTTAAAACACCTTTGTCTAATGTAAAATGTAATTCTCTAACACCCTCTTAACAACAGGACTAATGACACTAATACAATACATCCCTTCTGTAGTACAGTAGGAACAATTAACATGGCTATCATGATGGCGACAGCTGCCACCTACCGTTGGCCTTAAGAGAAGATAGAAGACATCCCATCATGCTTTTGGCCACACTGGGGTCAGTGACCTTGGCGTGAATGTCAACCTTGATGAGAGAGGGGAAGTTGGAGAGGAAAGAGGCTGGAAGACCCTCCTCCTCTTCATGGAAACTCAGCATCATCTTCTACATGGGCAAAAGGCAGAGATGGTGAAGTATTTCAATGTAACACTAGTGCACATAATCAAATGCAAACCAATACAGAAATCATGAGAGTAAGAGAGATGAATTCAGAACCTACCTCAGCCTCTGTGAGGTCCTTCTCACAGTCAGGTTTGAGGTATTTTTCTTGCATGAAAGGAATCCAGTTCAACTTGCATTTCTTGACAAAGGGCTGGACATCCACAGTGCCAAGAGCATAACCGCAGATTCCTTCATCGTCTTCTAACACAAACCCGTAGTCTGAACTCAGTGCCAGGAGACCTCCGACTAACCTGTGAACAAACATTTTCTCAGCCATGTTGATTTACAATGCAGGGGGTAACAGCATTCCAGGCTTTAATCTTTTCCATGTTTTACCTGTCTCCTATGAGATCAGGATCCTTATCAGATACTGGTATATCCTCCATTCCTTCACAGTACATTTCTTTACAGATTTTATAAATCGCAGTCTGCAAAAAAGAAGACAGATACAGCTGTAACTTTTATGACACAAGATAGAAAATGCAAAACAAAACCCCCCAAATGCCACAAAGAATGTCAATGGGCATGAGAAATGTTTAGAAATACACAATCTGAATCTATAGCAGCACTACAAATGAATGAGCTTCAGAGTGTGTATTTTCAATTATTGAGTAGTAGAGCAGACATTAAGCGCAAAGCATTCACAGCTTAAACTATGCCAGTTCTGCTGGGAATAGCAGCAACTGGCCAACATCATTTCTGCAACTGCACATGTATGACGTTTCGTAACGGTTAGCATTTAAAAAGCACAACTTAGGTTCTTGTAAAAAATAAGGTAAGGCGTCTACAAACATCTTACCACATCTTTGGGGTAGTATGGCCTTATGGAATAGATTTTGGAAGTTGGCATTGCAGGTGGAGGTTGGTAGAAAAGATCGTTTGCCCCCTCTATTGGCAACAATCTCTGTGGGTATCAAAAGAAACGGATTCAGTTTTACTGAGACCAGGAGGTGTGCTGCTGTGGCTGCCTCACCCTGCATTTGCTACAGCTGAGCCACTATCAAACCAAAAGGAACAA
>NC_045749.1:13449576-13471234 GCF_008692095.1 Etheostoma spectabile | reverse complement strand
CAAAGTGCTTTGGAATGCAAAATATTTACAAAAAAAATCATATAACGATATCAACTGACATTCCTTGTGATCTGAGAGTGGACAACAAGAGCAAACACACATCTTTCTCATTTTTGCAAGAGGAACATAGCACAACAAGCACATACACATTTTTATTTCAAATAATAAAACAAGGGTGGTATTTTGGTCTGACTAAGGCTATACTGGCTGAAGGAGATGCTCCTTTCCCTTTTGTAAGACATCGCAATATTTCGCTGCGCAGGACCCTCCTGTTGAGAAAAGTAATGATGCTGGCGCAGAGAGAACTCCAGGAAAAAAACCAATGAGGCAAATTAAATGTGAGCTAACTGAGTAAATTCAATGGCATGTTGGTTGCCATCATGAGTCTTGCTACTCTCCAAGGATGGAGATGCTACTTTAGACTAGACAGGTGTGTTTGATCATGGAGTTTTCCCTTTGCATACATGCTTGCGTTCTCGCTGGCGCTGCAATGCTTGCGCGTGGGCTTTTGCAAAGGGTTGGCTTGGTAATTTGTGCGCTGTTGTGCTTTCCTGCAAAGAAATGAGATGTCATGAAAATAAAACCTAGTAATGCTCGCTTGCGCCGCATGCGCTAGGGAAAAGCAGCATCTCCTTGGGCAGTTGCTGAAAGAAATTCAAATTAATCAATCAGAAAATGCCATGCCAAACATTGGCTGTAGCCTCTTTTGTCAGGATAGGTTTCAGGTCACCCACTTCCCTCCCACAGACTGAAAGTATCCCAAAATAATACGTCATGAACTTCTTTGGAGAACAAGTAAAGGGGAAACCCAGATGTTATGCAGCCCAACCCATTCCAATCAGCTCACCTTGGACAGACCAAAGTCCTTCATATCTACGCAAATATTACCATTGTCGTCTTTGCTCACAACACTCTTTTTTTCCCATTAGATTGCGGTAAATTCAGTGCATTAGATACCTGGAACTCTCCTGCTAGACCGCCCCTAAAGGCCCAGGGTTCTTGGTCTCCTCTAAGGAATTGTGCTGAGGACTGACTACGACACCCTGTTAGGAGCAGAGCCAAGCGGACATTGTTACCACAGGATGGGGCTCTCCGACACAGATGAAGGGAGTGGGGAAATGGGGAGGAACGGGGTCATGTATCTAATAGCATAATCCATTTAAATAAATAAATAAATTTTATTTTACTCATTAAAACATGAAAAGGACCTAATTTGGACTACATTCAAAGGAAATATTTTATGATAAAATGGGGCTCAAGCAACTAAAGCTTACGTGTTTACAAGAAGAAATCAGGTCCAAGGTATAAATACACCTTAAATTCTCTGTGTCAATCCAACAATGTCAAACTGCTCCACATAAAATGGTATGCAGGTCTTAAGAAATAAGTAATTTCATGCCGTGAGGAACGCACACACTCTCCAAAAACTGAAGAGAGATTTTAAGTGCCGTTCAGCCCCCTTTGGTGTTTTAGTAAGGGTAATTCTCGTTTGAAAAACTGACTGACTTCAGAAATATTACACCGACCATCAGAACTGAAACCCATTCTGTTTGTGGACTACAAAAGTAAGCTTCAGCTGCCGTCACCCCACTCATCTTAGCACCCCGTGTGAAGTCACATTCTCATCTTATCTGCCTTGTCACATGACTGGGGACCATGAGTCATCAAACCAGGAAGACAAAACGAGAGGTAGTACAAACAGTCCCTGAGCTAAAGGACCTCTCAGCATTCTATTAAAAGCCATAATGAGACAGACCAAAGGTGAAATACACAGTGGGGACAGAGCAGATAAAGAGGAGTGTATATCTGCTGCACACAAGGCTCTCAGAGTCTTTATACAGTGGTGTTCCTGCTAACAAAGTCTAACCTTGGTTGACGAGAAGCCCTTTCATGTGACCAGACAAATGCAGCGCGCGGGAAGGACACCTAATAGTGTTTTACATAACCTCACCCTGATACCTAAAACAATTCCTCTGATGAACTGACAGGACACAGCACGCAGATGCACCTACAGGCAGGAACTCTAAACTTGATTACCAAAATAAAAAACCACAAAACGGGCAAAAGAATGATCTTTTGTTGGATAACATCCACCTCAATTATCTATTCAGACTGCATTGCCTTAACACAATCACAGTTATGCAGAAAACATGCAGCTTTTGTTCTTGCATGATCCAGCCAATGTGTGTGTTTGTTTGTGTGTGTGTGTGTTTGTGGGAAAGCACACTTTTTGTAACTACACAATCAGAAATATAGTAGAGTAGAATGAAGATCATGTGCCATGGTAAATTTCAAGCCTAAACTCCCTCGAGTTGGTGCATTGGGCTGGTCTGAGCCATTTCAATAGAAAAACAAAAAAACAAGTTAGAGAGATGCTGGCAAAGGGAGAAATTTCAAAGTTAACACTTAGGATTCAAAGCTGTATCGCTGCGCAAAATGTGACTTCATCCGGAGGGCTGCTTCCTTTCCTCCAAATCAATGTTTTACATTTACAAATCTAGCTAAAAAAATCAATTTTTAAAAATCCCTTTCAAACGCAAACAAAACAAAAAGAATCAACGCTTGCACTGTGCACACATCAGCCACTGTCGATCCAATAGCAGTGGAAACGTGTACTGTGGATTCTTCCATCTGTACATAGTGAAGGGAGAAAACAGTGGAAAATAGTTATTAGTACGTTTTCTCAGTACAATAGGTGCTGGCTGCACAGCTTCTATTAAGGGGGAAACAGGGGGACTGATGTAAAACCCTGATAATAGCAACAGCAGAAGTCAACAGTTAGGCACTTAATGACACTGCAATTAATAAGAGGAATATTTAAAGATAACTATATTTATGGGGCACTTGATTTCCTCTATGTTGCTAGAGTGGTTGGATACAACAATGTACTGAGCCAGTAGTCTGGATTTTTGATGTGGTTTTGCCAGTGTGGGTATGCTGCCTGCTGTGTACTGTGTCCTCAGCTTGACCATATAGGACAGAAACCTGTGAATGAAACTGGGTTACAGGGGGTAACCTACAGGCCATGCTGGTGCTTCAGACTATTCAAAAGAACACTCCAAAAAATGGAGATGTTATGGGCTGAATGCCACTCAAACTGCATCAAAGTGCACCATCTGAAAGAATGAAAGAAGGCGTGAAGTGAAGGGAAAGGGAGAAAAAGTGGAGAATACGAATATCCTATCTTACAAACAAAGATGGTTGCCGCGCTAATACAGATTGAGCAAACAAGTCAAAATCCACTGACAGCCTCATTTAAGAGACTACTCAGTGACACAAAACGTCCCTTAATATATGCATGTGGTTTATGTTAAAAAACCACCGGAAATAAATGTAGACCAATTCAGATATTTCAGACTCAGTTTATGCACCAGAATGGCCTTCCATAGACAGTCAGCTTGCTCTCCAAGCTCGCGTGCGCAAAAGGGCATGGGGGGGGGGGGGGGGGGGGGGGGGGGGGGGGGGACTTTCCCCTGGCTCCCATTCCCACAGACGGAGGGATGGAAGCAAGGGTGTCTGTGTGGGAATGCAGCAGTGATGTTACTGGATACACAGCAAGCAGCAGTAACCCTGCTGGGACATTTGCCACAGAGACCCAGTTTAGATATTACCAATATGGGGCAGCTTGTTGTGGAATAAATCAGGAGGATGGTAGCAGTGCAAGCAGCATTCAGTCAGAAAAAAAAGAGAAAGAAAATAATGTGTGAAACAAGAGAAAATAATAGAATCATAACTACGGAGTGCTGATGCGAGTAGCCTGATATGTACTAGGCTAAAAACTGTAGGAGGCAAGTCTTTGACCTGTAATCTGTTAAGCAGAAATGTGCCCGATGCGTGACATAATTTAAAATTTGCCTTAATAAACTATAAAGCACTGGACTGCAGCATAATCCATGCATCTAACCATTAAAGTGCTTTTTCTTTATATAATCAGTTTGCTCTTTGATTTTTTTAAAGGTAATTGATTGAGTTGTTTGTCAATGTGTTTCTAAGAATAGCAAAAGTCAGGGTTACCAGACTTGATCAGACTATTGCTATGCTACTGTAATGCTCTTGTTAAAAGTGAGTGCGGTATGGTTCCCTTCATACATACCTAGCCATTGGACAAAAGACTTGACCATTGAAATGATGCTCTTAATGTCCCATATGTAAGAGTAGAGGTCGTAAAGGATGGTGCGGTTGGCTGAATTGGACAGCCGTGTGAACATCTGGATGACTGAGCAGCACATCTCCTCAAACTTCTCTGCCCTTAATTGCCATTCTTCTACCTGCATACAACGCAGTAGAAATAATGACAAATAAATAATAATGATCATTCTGGTTTGTAATAAGCCTTTTTGCACAGCAGACATTTTTACTTGTCTTAGTAAGAAAATTGCAGGTTTTTCTTATACCATTTAACAATGGTTGTGCTTTATTCAAGTGTCAGCCATGCCAATTTTGACAAGTCAGTACTTATGATTTGTTATTTATATCTTTGCATTTATGTGACATGTCAACATATCTTTAGGGAAAAGGCAGATGGTTTAACAGGGAAAGCTGTAGTTAACACTATCTCAGTTAGTTAATACTCACAACACAATGCTTATTGGTGCACTCCTTCTCATATCATAACCACACCACCCAATGGGCAGTATGGGTAGTACATAGCCACCATTTTGTTTTCAGCATCCAACACTTTTAAAGGCAAGTTTAGTTAATAATCAACTAGTTTTCTCAGATATACCTCTTTCTCTCAACTCTGTGTGTGTGTGTGTGTGTGTGTGTGTGTGTTTATGTGTTTATTTCAATGAATTTTAACCCACCTTTTCAGTTTCCTTTCTCTTGCAGTTGACACTGACGACGCTGCTGTTGGCTCTTAGCCAGTTAAACTCCTTTAACATCTGCATGGCCTTGGGTCCATGCTCATAAGGCAGATAGAAGAGCTCTGCCAGCAAGGTCAGGTCTTCCAGTGTGAGGGGCTCTGCCGTGAACAGGGTCTTCTCGTTGGGCCCAGGCACAAACACATCCTGAAAACACAAACCAGAAATGATGCAACTTTGTAGGTAATTCTAATTTGTTTTGGCCTTCAACTGCAGATGTAAATGGGAGCGGAACCTGCTTGAGCTGATCATCTGTCTGCATAGGGGCGATATCACTCCCAGGGTCCTCCTGGATAGACCCTTCAGGGGACTTTGACTCTGTCAGACTCTCCTTGTCTGTATCCATGGGCTTCAGGTCCTCAGCCATCTTGTCAGCTAAGATAGGACCAATCTGCTTCTCCTCTTGGTCAGCTTCTGCTTCTGGCTCTGGCTCATCAACCTTCTCAACCACCATCTCCATGGGTTCTTCATCTGAATCCTTCTTCTCCACCTCCACCTGCACAGGAGCAGTAGAAACATACTTGTAAAACCATATACAGATGCTGTCCTCTCTAGGCAACAAATGTTAAAGAAAGAAAGTGAACTTTCTCTATTGCAGAAAGAAGCCCATTCAGTAAAACTGCATAAATGACAATATATTTATCACATCATATCATATTAATAACATACAGTAAGTCTTCTTTTATTCACATGAATAGAAAGCTTGATTTGAAGAATAAACTTAATACTCGTTCCAGTGCAACTATATTGTCTCATAGTAACAATAAACCTCACCTCGTCTCCCTCCCCAGGTCTTTTTGCCATGGGGTGTGAGAGTGGATCCAGACCGAGAGGCAGCATGGCTGGAGACATGATGGGCTGCTGGAACACAGTTGTGACTGTTGTGGAAGAGCAGAGAGAGGAAGCAGCCATTGATGACACGTCGATGGCTGTGCTTTTGGCACCACTCTGAGGCACCTGCCGGCCTGAAAGACAAAATTAAGCCTCACTGCATCATGTTCTTCAGTCACAAAATTATCATTTTAGCCAGTCAATGGCCACGCTATGGGTGTATTCCAAGTATTACTGCTAGAAAATCCATTTGCATAGAGATATGATAATAATGGCACTGCTCTCACTGTTGTATTGATGTGGCACAACAAAGTCCTCGAGCCATTCGGTGAGAGCCAGTTTTAGAGCAAGCTGCGGGCTGTAGAGCATGTCTGTCTCCAGTTCTTCATCACTGCCTTCATTTTCTAACTTGATCTGAATGGACACTGTGCTGTCCTCGCCATCTGCTGGTAAAGGGCAAGATGGAGAAACAAACAGAAAAAACAACATTAATGAAAGACCTGCATTATGGTACCAGGTGGCAGAGTATAACCTCATACAGAGAGGTCACAGTGTATTTGCATTAAAACATTAGAAGTTTTTAACTTTTGAATCATACTTACTCATGACCACATCCTTGCGCACCCCATTCATATTTGACTTATACCACGTGGCCAGAGTGTGGATCGCTACAAAGTTGGACTCAAACTCGCAGTTAGGGTTGGTGAGAACTCCCTTCAGCCTGGGGATGAGCTCTGTGGAGCGGCCCTTATATGGACCCAAGAAAAGCCTCTTCTGGTCATAATCATTGGCGTGAATGTTGTCCCAGATCACAGGGGCTCTTCTTAGGATTTTTGACACCTCCTCAATTGACTCCACTGTTATATCTTTAGACACCACCTTTGGGCCTGCAGAAAAGGAAACATTTCTCAATGAATTGTTTTATCTACTACTGACATGTGTTACTGTATGTTAAACAGTAGTAATGGTGTTGGTCAGTTGTCTGGAAACTGTCAGGCTTACCTGTCCATAGCACTTCAATGTCAGGCAGAAGCTTCTCTCCTACTGTGTGGAGGTAAGGGGACTGAGGGACATTTGGGTAGCAGAATGTTCCACAGTACTCTGTATTTCAAGGCAAGAAAAAATAAAAATAATAATGAATAATAAATCAGTAGATGAAACAGTTGTGTAAAATGTGCAAATTCAGACACAGAACTAATGTACCTGTGGGACAGAAGAGGAAGGTTTCAGGCTCTCCCAGGTACTGGTAGATTTCGTTGGTAATGGAAACCTGAGCGTGTGCAAATGAGCTGAACACCTCTTTGTCGGCAGGGCACATATTTTGGTCAATATCGTCAAAAAGTAAGGCAAATGACTTGCAGCCAAAGTGAGTGACCTTAAGAGGGGGGATAGAAAGGGATTGGAAATTAAATGCATTACAATAATTACAGAATGACGCCGAGTGTAAGATGTATTGAACTTCTGAAGATATCAAGAGTTTCTCAAACAAAATGTTGCAATACCTGATCGAGTTTCCTCTTGAGTGCAGACACCTCTTTCTGATTGGAGAAGGTGATGTCCAGTCCAGGGGAAATAGCATAGATGAACTCTATCCCATGCTCCTTAGCAGCACCAATTAAAGTCATGAGTTGCTCTAGGAGATAGATGGGGTAAACCACTCATTAAATGCATTATTGTATTATTATATATATTATATAAAACTCTAAAAGCTTTGTTCCCATTTCACCCATGTTTAAACTGGAAGATGCAGCCTGTCCTTTAGAACTTCGATAACTAGGCATTACTCATTTTCCTTGCCCCAAGACAGCTGATCCCAAGATCTGTTGTGAATAGTCACCTGCTTCTTCCACAGAGTACAACTCTCTCCAGAACATTCTGTGTTTGTAGTCATCTTTGGGTGCATACAGATATGTATTCAGTCCCCATTTCTGCTGCCTGTGAAATGCAATTTTGTACAAACTCACTATACCAACTAAAATCATCAAACTGCAATATTATTGGTATTTGATTAACATGCATGCTTAAATAATTCACATAGTTTATCTTACCTTGTGAACAACTCTTTCCTCTGTTCCATTGTCCATGGTCGACCATAAAAGCCTGCATCAGAAAACAATAAATTTAGTTTCCATGCAGTCTGCAGTGCTGATTTTCAACTACATTTTCTGTGCATATTCAGCTGCTTGACTGCTACAACCATACAGCTAAAACGATTGCCCCCAGGTGTTGGCTGGAAGTGCCATTAGAAATGCTTTTTGTTTTGTTTATTAAAATTGTAACATGTTTTCTTTACTTAACAATCTCAAACTAATTATTTTGTCTATGGATTGTCAAAAAGTATGAAAAAATCCCATTTTAAATGTATCTATTAGAGGCAAATGCTAATCTTATTTGTCCTTATTCTGTCTGGCCAGAAGCCAAACCACACAACATATTCAATTTATAATATCCCACTAACAAAAACAAATTATTCTCCACCTTAGTTAAGATGCAACCTGCCAAGGTCTGGTGTATTTACTCTACAAATGACAAACAAATTTAATCCTATAATTGGAATGGTTGTTGTTATTGAATACCACCTGCTAATAACTGCCCACCTTAAATATTGATTTAACGACCTGCCCGTGAAGGACCTGTGAAAATGTTGATTTATAATCTGCATTACGTTACATTATTACTTTACCTTGCGACATATGAATTATACGTCTTTTTGTTTTGTAGGCTATTCACAATCGATTTCTGACTGTTGATTCCCACTGTACACTGCCCTAATGTCTTTAATTTGTGACTGATCATAATCTTCCACAGGAAGCAGGATTTTCGCATCATTTTGATGCCCTACTTATATAATAATAATACTACTACCAAACTTTATTTATAAAACACTGTCCCCAAAAAAAAACTCGGGCTATTTATGGTTGTATGCAGAGCACAACTAGATTAAATTTGATTGTTTTAGCTACCGTTCAATATTACCTTCCACGACTCCACAGATGAATTTCCTGTGGGCCGTCGGTTCGACTCCAATGCCGCACTCATCACCCGGGCCGGGGGCCTCGGCACAGGCATCTCCGGAGACTGGGCTGGGACTAGGTTCACCGTCCACCTGAGGCGTCTCCAGCGTCTTATCTTTTTGAACCATTGTTAGAGACTGCCCTCAGTGTAAAGTCGTCAAATTCAGAGAGCAGCGAGTTAATTTTATGTCTGGTGTTCAGCAGACAAATTCGCCAAGCAAAGCCTGGAGGAAATAAATCGCGTCACTGTCTGTCTCTCAACGTTAACGTTACCGTCTATCAAAAATGTCGAAAAAGTAGCAACTGCTTCTACGCAATGTAATCGAAATTACCATCAGGTGCTACAGGACAAGATTTATGGGGGTTAATATATAAGGGAAAACAAGATATTCGTTCGTTTTTTTCCGATCATTTTCTTCTCTTTATGCTAGATTTGCCCTGGTTTTCAGTCGGTTCTTCCTGTTTACACCGAGTGCGCATGCCCATAGGACTGGACTAAACCAGTCAAAACTAGATCTGCGTGACCAAGCACCGCAAAGATTTCACCATGGCAAAGAGATCGCCAACGTTTCTACTCTACAGCCCACAATGGTATGTCCTACTCCGCAACGTTAGCATCCAATCAGAGAGTATCTTTGATCCAATGTAGCGAATTGATTTCTTTATTTAGACTAAATGACAGCATTTGCATTTTTACAAAATGTCTTAATCACGTTAAATGATTTAAAAAATATATTTTGTGTTTTTGATGATTTATAATTATGGAATATATAAATCATGGAAAAGTACTCTGTCTGATTATTTGTGGTTATTAAGAGCAACAATGACATCGCTGAGTTATCAAGGAGCCGGATTTATAATTATCACAGAGTTCCTGAATTTGCAACAAAAGTTCAGAACGCTTATTGGCTCGCTCTAATCGGTGATCGTGTTGAATATCTCAACAGCTTTCGAATATCTTGGAATTCCAGTCCATATTAGGAATGCCGCCGAGCTACAACACCACACCATGGATGTAGAATAAAACACATTCAAATGGGAGGTGCTGCTCGTCGGTTATCACCGGAGCATGTGTACCTTGTCAGCAAAACACATACATACATGTTGTTCTAAATCACCATCCAATATGTTGGAATAATTATCCAGAATTCCTCATACAACAAGGAACCCCACAAAGGAAGTGCAATGTGTTAATGAAATCAATGCTGTGCACGCTCTATGAGAGGCCCTTTATCCTTTGTGCCTTTTTCACAGCAGAAATCTTGACTTAACAATCCTAGGAGTTAAAATTAATATTAAGGTGGGTATTTTTTATTTCAGTGTCCTTGTAGAGCTGGCTCCTTTCAGATATTTTGTTATGTCATAAATGGAAAAGCACATGGGTAATTAATAAGTGCAGTTCGAGGCCCCTGGTATTTTGCTTGTTGGCTGAGGTGACAGCCATTGCAGACTGTTGGTTTCACCTGTGCTTTTTCTGCAGTCAATACATGTGCTGTGAAACATCTATACAAAGACCAAGAAACAAGCAGCCAAATGGAGTTCAGCCATTATTTATTTACTTACACCGATGCTCTTCCTTGGACATGTCAAAATGTTTTATATGAAAACAGCCCCTCACCTCTCTCACAAATAACTTCCATTTATGCTTTTAAAGAAGATGCGGTGGCCAGGTTAGCTCAGCTGGTAGAGCAGGTGATTGAGGTATCGAGGTTTACTCTCACGCAGCGGCTGCAGGTTAGATTCTGACCTGCAGCCCTTTGCTGCATGTCTTCACCTGTCCTATGGAAATAAAGGCCTAAAAATGCCCACAAAATAATCTTTAAAGATGCAACTAAATGACAAAATGCAATGCAGCTATGCAAGTTGAATGAAAAACAAACTACACATTTGAGGTTCTGTTTTTATTTAGGTTTGTAGTACATTCAATGTATTACAACTGCTCCCAGTAATTGGGGAGCGCCATTCCACTTACCTCTCCCCCTTTAAAAAAATGATTTCTCCATACAATTCAAATTTGATTATACATTTAAATAAACTTTAAAAAAATTTAATTTCATTTATTCCATTTTTTTTTCCTTTACTACTTTCATTACAAATCTTCACTTCAATAGAAGGTGTTAGCTTGCAGAAATAAAATAAACAAACAAAAGAAAATTGTTGCAACAACTAAAAAATAAAGACTGTTGCATGTGAGGAGCCAACGGTTGGCTCTGAGGTAAGTGTCAGCTGCTTCCTGCTGCAGGCCTCCTGTTACCTCTTCTGATTCTGCTGGGCCTGCTTCAATAAAGTGTCAAAGTCTAGTGCATGAAACTTGCTTTTTGCAGGCAATGGTTCGTACTCTCTGTTCGAATCTGAAAAGAGAAAGAAGTCAGCATTGCGTTAAAATAAAAATGGCAGCATTACGAATCATTTTTATACTAAAAGAACATTTGATGTGAGAAAGAGGCAATGCAGTAACATAATCTTGATTTATATTTGATCAGCATTGCAATGTAGTACTGCCAGTGACAGTATAAGTGTTCAATATTCTGAAGTATACTTCTGATCATAGAAAATTGGTTCTTTAATCCTTTTTAACACACAAGTACATTAAAAGGAGAGTATGCTTCTTCCCGCAGTGTGATTATCCCTCCACAGTTATTGGCTTTAGTTTACAAAATACAATGACTTGCTGGACTAATGGGTAAGGACTACAGGAAATATGCGTCTTGATTTGTGCATACCCAGGTCAGCATAGTTGGTCTTGCAGAACTGCCTCCTTCCACCAAAACAGAGATCGAATGGCAGTTCATCAGGCTTGCGCAGCTTGCCTCCATTCTCGATGGCGGTGAAAGCATTCTTGGTGTCGTAATAAGTCACAAACCCATAGTTGTCCCTGTGACAGATAACCAAACCATCAGCATGTATTCATTCTCCATTTGTCAGAAGTGTAGTGAAGGTCATAACAGGTCTTGTACACAGTTTTGAGCTGTGACTTGTTTTTAAAAGAGCAACCTGGGGTTGTGGCCAGTAGGCTCCAGTTATGAACAAGTCTGAACTCACTTTAGCACTGTAGCTTGGCCTAAAAAGGTCACAAACGAGACCAACAAGGTTCAAAGACAGTGCAATTTGCTCATGTTATAGCTTTATTAGAATTGCAAAACTGAAATAATCCATTATCAGAAAAGTTGTCTATGTAATTACCCATGGTCTCTAAAGTGCAGGGTGCATTCTTCAATCTCGCCAAATAAAGAGAAGCGCTCTTTAAGTTCTTTTTGAGTCATCGTTCCCCGAATTCGGCCAACGTAAACAACCCGGCGATCCTCCTGAGAGAAGAAAGTAGTCAGACAATTCATAGTTACAATATTTTAACCAGTTTGCTTAGAGACAGCTGTACTCAGATTAAAATAACTTACAATGGCTTTCTCCTTGCGTCTCCTCACCTCCTCCACATTTGTTGTTGCACTGTGACCATAACTGGACATGCATGAGGGACTGAGGAAGACAAGATCATGCCTTTAGTCATTTTTTTTAAACCGCTTAGCAAAGTATTTGTAAGGCACAAGTGAAACAGCTATGAAATTCATATGACAACCACCACCCAGATGAGCATGATTCATTTACTGCACCTGTACAATCTTCTGCTTCTACTACACTGTGCTTGTCTCTGAGGGGATCGAGACCGTGACCTGGAGCCACTCCAAGAGCCAGAACGAGAGGATGAATACGAGTACCTCCACCTCCTGGGAGGGGAGCAGGACACAGAGGTAGAGGACCGAGAGGAGGAACGGGATGAGGAGCTGGAACTACTCTCAGAATGACGTAGGCGATACCTAGAGAGAAAATAGGATGGAATGCCAGTCATGAACAAGAGAAACCACACCCCCAAAATGGAAATCCAGATGCTGTATCCACCAAAAATATCCTGACTGTAGTGGGTCTAACCTTTTCTTAGCTAGTGTGTTCGATCTAGAGGAATGAGAGTCTGACTCTGAACCGCTGGACATAGGGCTGGGAGAACAATGGGTTCTTCTTTTCCTAGATCGGCCTCCTGTCCTCTCTTTGCAACTAGATCTGGGGCTGGGTGTACGAGAAGCAGCATGTCGGCGGTAGGACCTCCCATAACGCTTTCTCCTGGGGCTTCCTTCTTTAACAGTAGCATCAGTCTCCTGCCGAGCAGGCGAAGCATCCGGAGTCTCCAGGACAGAGCTTCTCTCAATTTTGTCAGTCCTGTGATCCAGGGGCTCTGTCGGTGGAAACTCTTGTGTTTTGGTTGTAACCGCAGGGTTTGTGGTAGACTGGGCAAACGATGACAGAGCAACTGAGGGTGTTTGTGTAGTGGTTGTAACGGGTTGCTTGATAGGTTTAATAGTGATAAAAGAGGGCTGTTTGACATTCCAACGCTTGCCTGGCTCTCCAGTGGAAGTGCCTTTGTTGGGGAGGCAATAGTCATGGTCCATGCATGCCAGCTCGGGGGCTATAGTTGCAGCAGCAGGAGTGGGTTTGCTGCGGGATCTGACTGAGGGCAGAGGCCGGGCTTCTATCTGGATAACCTTGGAGGGGCTCAACTTGGAGGCCTCAGCAACCTTGTTCTTTCCCAGCAGTGCCACAGGGGCCAAGGGTTTCCACATCTGGTGGGGAGGTGTAGCTGGAGGAGTCAAAGCTGAGGCAGAGAGAAAGACAGTGCACTCCAATTCAACCCAACATTTAAGAGCAGTTTGTCATCTGTTTCACGAGCTACTAAATCTCTGTTCATGATGTTGTGTTTCAGATAATCATATTTAGGACCATACAAGGAAGGAATGGAATTATAATTTGCACATTTACTTTTTTAAAGTCACTTTTCTTTTGTATGATTTAACTTAATGGACTCATCTTGAAGCCAAAGTAAAAACGCTGAAATACCTGCAGTACTTGAGAGGTCATTAGCTCTCACACGCTCAACAACGGTTTTCTCTGGAGCCAACTCAACACTGTAAATGGAGCACAGAGTCTATTAGTATACCACTGGTAAAGTGCAGTAAAGTCTTGGCAAAAAAAAACCATCAAGCATGTTGCTTGTGATGAGAAGGCAATCACTGTGGCCAGACAAAAGCAGGGTTTGCGGTAGGTCTTGGCAAAAGGTGCGAGAGTATCATCTCTACACACAGAAAACCAGTTTCATTCAAAGAAACCATGACTGTCACTCACAGAGCAGCTTAAGGCTGTAGGGTAACTCACCTCGAGTTTCCTACAGCTGCTGCTCTACCAGAGACCTCCGGCACACATTGCTCCCCTTTGGCTGAAGAGAGAAGGAACAACAGAAATTAGTGCATTAGCACAAGGAATAACAAAATAAACGGAGCAAAACACACCGTCCGGATGAACTGTACAACCTACATCATACCAGGTGTAAATGCAGTGTAACAAGTGTTTTGCTCTTGTAATACTAGTACAGTGTATTTTTCTATGGGAATTTACAGAAAAGTCAGCCATAGTACACAGTATGATGGTTCAATAATAAGCCCACAGATACGAGTAATGGAACATACAGAGGCCAGCTACTTGGTAGGGCTTGGGCTTGTACATCCGCCCAAACAAAGACAGCAGGGCGAGAGTTAAATGGATTTGCTCACAGCGCAGAATTTCAGAGAAGAGCACAAAGCAGCTTCTCTGCCCCCCCTGCAGCACCCATCTTTTAATAGCGGAATGTTTCAGTGGCAAAAAAAGATCCTGCCATTTTGAACCATCAGAAGTCCCCCACAATCTTTGAATGTTAAACACACTTCTCTAGGAGGATCAGATAAGCTTCAAGCTCATATGAACAGCCAGATAATAGCTTTGTTCCGTAGGTCACCTTTGTGGACTATGAACTCAGGTGCCTCTCGTATATGCTCTGTCATCTTTCTATCAATTGAAGTCTTTTAGTCAATGTCCCACTACCCTCAAACCAAAGATAGTGCTGCAATGTTGTATGGCTGTTCCCACCATTATGAAACCAGGAAAACTGATACTCTGACTACATTTAGCTTGGTTCTAAATTATGTGACACACCAAGCTTCTGGCCAGTACAGCAATCACTATAGCAGAAATGCGGTGTGACCCCCCCCCAAAAAAACATGGTCAAATTAAATGGAAAAATCAGCCATTATTGATTACCTTGGGTTTCCTCAAACTGCTCCAGCAAGCTGGTCAGATCAGCAGCTTGAATACCTACAAAAAATCATTAGGTATTATAGTATCATACATATACACAAATTATAATTATACTTGTATAATAGACAAAACAGACAGAGCAGTCAAACAGGCTAAATTAAAGTGGTGACAGGCAGGTGTAGGATGATTACAGAAAAATGTTGAAGTTACAGAAGGGTGCAAGTATTTCAATTTTCACAGCAACACTGCATATTATTTTGCTGCTATAGCAGCAGACAGCCTTTCCTAAATACTTTCTCTTACAGGTTTCCTTCACATTAGCCAATCACTGGAGCAAATTAAGTACAGGCTAGAGTTGAAAAGCAGCGTAGATAAGACACTGACAAGGCAATATTCTCACAAGGACTTTAAGCATAAATACCAGCTGCTAATTAGGGGAAGAATCACCAGACGCCTCCCAAGACGAGATAGATAGAGAGATAGATATAGAGATAGGGATATAGATATATATATATATAAAAAACATCTTTCTTCCAACTTTTACCAATTTCAAATGATGTCCCCAAAAGGAAACTTTACCAACATGTTTTATCCAAAAAGAAACATTTCTCTGTTCATCTCACTTTAATTTTATTGCTGCAAAATGAGATTTTCAAGCAGACAAACATGCATAAAAGATCAATACTTGGTGTCTGTGTATCGACACAGTATTGCCACCGAAAATATCACGATACTATGCTGTATCGATCCCCCCACCCCACCCCTACTGCTAATGCATTAATAATTTATATGTGCTTTTGTTTACAAGAAAACATTACATGTCTTCAATCAAAAAAAAAGGAAAATTTGTAGATAAAATGGTCATTATAAGCATTTCACAAACAACTAAAATAGAGATCAAACTAGACAATCATCTTTAAGCTCACCTATCTCACTGGTGAAGGCCTCAATCAGCTCCTGTGTGGGGCTTTTTGCTCCTGCTGTAGTGGGTTTCTTCTTAGTTTCAAGTACAACAGGTTCGACCTTCGGGCTCTGGGAGTCTGAGGGATAACTAGCTGGAGAAGAACAGAGCTGGGTACCATTGGCTGTGGGTTTGAAGAACTTGCCATCAGGTGTGTTGGGGTTATTTAATGAGATAGGAGCAGTAACGTCAGGCACCTCCTTGGAAACAACAATGGTCCTCTGGGGGACACTGGGCACAGACACAGTTTCAGTGGTGGGTTTGAATGCAGTGGTTTTAGGACCAGTTTTAGTAAGCTCCACTAACTTAGGAATTGTAGGCTGAGTTTGGTGCCTTTCATCGACTCCACTCTTTCCTCTTGAATGTGCAGGAGAACATTTCCCATATGCTGACGACAGAAATTGAGCAGCAGCTATTAAAGAAGTTGAAGACCCAGAGCTCTGAGGCACATAAGGTACTGCAGGTTGAGCAGTGGTGTGTTGATGTGTGGGTACATTCTTCACTGAATTAGGGGCTTGAGCTGAGGGCTTTTGGGGCAGAGACGGTTTGGAAGGTTCAGGTGTTTGGGGTTTAGGAACAGGGGTAATGGCAGAAACCTTGCTAGATGAGGCAACCATGTAGGCGGGTGGCACCAAAAGTGCCTCAGGGGTGGGTGGCGCACACGGTCCCCTTGGCTGCCAGGCAGGTCTGACCTCCTCCACTTCTGCCTGTGGGTTAGGGCGTCGAAGATCCTTAGGGCTGGGGTCAGGCAGGCAGGGAATGGGTAGCAGCTCTTTAGGAAGCTCTGGAAGGCTGGGCCACTTGGTGCTGCTGTTGTCTTGTTTTTCCACTGGAGCTGGCTTTTTCTGCTGCCGGAGCCGCCGGTACTCCGCGAGGCTGAGTGATTTGGGCTTTGGCTCCGAGACTGAAGGGTTCACATGAGGGAGGGCCTCACTAACAGGTAGTGTCTGGGGTGTTGCAGGACTAGAAACAGCTTCAGGGCTCTCTGCAGACACCGGGGGCAGGACAGCAGAGGGAGCTGCTGATGAGTCTTCCAGCTTCTCAGGAGCCAGAGCAGGCTGTTTAGGCATTTCATCAGATTGTTTGGAGCTCAATGTTGTGGGTAAACAGCTTGGCTCACTCTTCTCTGGGCTAATATTTAACAGCGCTGTTTCCTGTTTAGGCAACACAGATGTGGCAACTTGCACACTTCTTTCAGGCAATAGTGTTGTAGTGGTAATTTCTGTTTGTTTTTCAGTTTGGCATCGTTTTAGTTTCTTAGGTTTTACAGATGAAGACGCTGGAGTAGTAAGAGTAACCTTTGGGACTTTGTGTTTCTTTTCTTTGACTGACCTTTTTTCAGGCTTTTGGGGCGATTCTTGTGCCGTCGTTCTTACTGTGCCACTCCTAAGGACCCTTCCCTCTACAGGTTTGGGTTGGCACTGTTCCTTGCGTTTCTTTTTCTTTTTTCTCCGAGAGGGGCTTTTCTCTTTTATCTCTTCCTTCTGTCTTTTAATGATGATCTCATATTTTACATTTGAACATGAGTCTGGTATCACAGGGGCTGCAGCTTTCACTGGAGCTTCATCTTCATCGTCAACAACTATATGCTCTGAACTGTCAGAGGCCACTTCTTCAGCTTCATCTAAAACTTTCTGCTCATTTTCTGAAGCTTGCTCTTGAAGTGGAAGAGTGACCGGAAGATCCATGTCTGGGATGGCCAGGATGGGTTCTCCATTTTCACCCTGGTCCACAACTTCAAGTAAGATGCCTCCTTCTGGCAACATCTGTTCACCTTCATCGTTCTCCATACAAATGGACATACAGTACGGGTGCATGTGCCTGACCAAGTCCCCCAGGCTAACTGAAACACCATCTTCAACCTCCTGCTCAAAGGTGACAGGAAGCGGGAGGGTAAGACCTTCCCAGTGTAGCAGGTCACTGCATGGAGAGGAATCCTGACTCAATGGGCTCAGAGTGAGGGAGCCATCGTCCTCTTCCTCCCCATCACTTCTCTGGAGAGAGTCTGCCAGTATCCTGGGAAGGCTCTAAGTACAGAGAGGGAGACAAATATATAATATAATTGAGAAATGCCCATTGTACAATTTTATATATACACACTGCTTATGAGTGGGAAAAGCTACCTTTCCCGTTGATAAGGTCCTTGCGCTACATAGTGCGTCTTTCTCTGGAGGGGAACGGGACAGACACAGCAATCTCCTGAGCTAGAGAGTGAAAGATGAACAGAGGCATATTTACTGAGAATTTTTTTTCTATACTTTAACATAAATAAACATCTGTTTAGAACCACACAAGCAAGAATGTGTGAGAATTTGAGAGTTAAGCATGACAACAGGGCACTAACCGGAGAGCGCTCCCTGCCCTTCTGACCTGACAGCAGGTCTGAGTCGGGCAATGTGTCAAATGGGGACAGGGTCTCATCATCCACATTGTCAAGGATCTCCGTCAGGGCAGTTAACAGCGTGGCTTCACTCTCCTCATCTAGACCCTTAGTCTAAATATACACATGGAAATTAGGTCAACAGGGAGTATAAACAAACAACTGTACAATGCGTACACATCACAGATCTCTTATGCTACTGTATTACTTAAGTTTAACCATGTCACACTTGTCTTGCCTCTATTGTTGGTGTGTCCTCAAAGATAGAAAGAATGGAGGGGTCTAAGCAGCTTTGAAGGGCCTCCAGAGTTTCTGCAGAGTGCAGCCCATCAGTCTACAGAAGGGGAAAAAAAACACAAAAAAACACTTCAGATTTATTTTGCAAAACAACTGAAAACATGATTTGCACAAAAAAAGTGCAACCAACCATGCACAAGTACACTATAGTGGCTAACATTTAATTACCACAGTACAAAGTGATTGTTACTGAAAACAGTAAATATCTTTTTAGTATCATATCTAGACCACTGGGCTGTATTCCCATTACAACTGGACTAAAATTGAATAAACAAAACCTGTGGTGTAATCTGTTGAGTCAGAGTTGACTTACTGTTTTAAACAAACCCAACATCTTAAAGTTTAGTCTGTGTAAAAAGTTGGATGGTGAAATAGTCAATCTAGCTAGTATATTGGGTGAATGAAGGCGCTGAGAGAAAAGTCATTTTAGCTCTAGCTTGAGGAGAAAAACAAAATACCAAAGTCAAAAATATGAAATATACAAGAACATTGGAGCAAGTACTGATTGGTCATGCAGCACTCTGATTTACACTTACATTATCAAGTTACAACTTTGACATAACTTAAACATAAAGTTAAACACCAGAACCAATAATCTGGCCAAAGACCACAGCACTAAGTGTGAAGTAGTCCCATTTAAATACAGGTTTGCACAATGCATATGAAATTGGTATTAGTATAGATTACTAGAATAGCTGGAATTGGCGCGATACCATGTTGACTCACTTAGTATATTACTCTTAAGATTTAAATTATATGCATAACTACAATAAATCCAGCACGCAGGAGTCTGACAGTGGCCCACGTGTTGCTTTTTACACATGCACATACAGTGCGCAGACATATTTGATCCTCGCCTCACCCCGTCCAAACTAAGGGTGCCACCTAGCCCACGTGTTGCACTAAAACAAACACGACCAGGGACCTCATCTCTGCTCTTGTATGATATTTGAAGAATTGCCAACTGATTGGCTACATATAAATGCACGTTTAAGCTAAACGTTAAAAAAGTCATTTAAAACTATGGACGGGTTTGTGTATAGAATAAATTGTGACTGTTGCGCATGTGTGAAGTGAAGCCAACATGTGATTCACTTTAACAGTCTATGGACTTACCACATGTGGATATACACAGGTTCTAAATAAAAACGTGGTATGCTGCTAGAGTGTGTGTGAATGATCACCCGTGTGTTTGTTTAACTGTCCTGATTGCAGTCATTGTCTAACGTTATATTAAATTTCCTCATTGTGAGCATAATATCACTGAGTCGAACACATATTAACGTTACTGCAATGTGCTGGCATGGAGCCTATAAACTACATAGCAGAATTAACCTATAGTGCCTTAACCACTGTGAAGCGAATAAATAAGTATGCAAAACGTTACACATTGCACTGATAAGCTAATGTTAGCTGACTAGCATCTTGCAGTGTTTGTTACCACGTGTGAATGAATCAGTTGAGCAGCATTACACAGTACTTTTGCACATTGATGGAGCTTAAATGCTTATATTTGATATTTATTATACAAGTGTGCACATGCCAGGCCTACAGCCAATGAAAATACACAACTGTCACTTACTTTGTTTAGACGACCGTTTAAATATATAGAAGAAAACCAGTCTTTCGCTAACCGACCAGCCAAGCTACACGACTCCCCAACTAGCTAGCCATAACATACAGCTAAAAAACACCGGCATATTTATAATGAAGCATCATGTTGTGTTAAATAAACATGCCGAGAGTTGTCTAGCTCTTACCACCACAAAACAATGAGTACTTTTAAAATAAGTTTTACTAGTGATACTATGGTGGCATCCACGTGTCAGTTTTCCATGCGCAGTGTACAGCTCGTACCCACAACACGCTCTGCCCCTGCTTCTAAGCACATACTATACACCAAACTAGTAACAGTGGGATAACATGATAAGAAATAAAGTATAGAACATATTATTTACCTCGCCTAGTGTATCCATAGGGAAAAAATCCATATTGCACGTAGTTAAAGTCTCCTCGCCTGCTCCCCACCGCGCCGCCATCTTGCAAGTACACTCCCTGACTGACTCGTTTCGGAATGAAAAGTGATGAATCGCGCTTTGGAGGAACAAACCGAACAAACACGCCGGCAACAGACACGTGGTACAACATTCCCGGTAAAGTGACGCAAAGTGACGCAGAGGGTCAGAGGTTACGCGACCACGTTTCTCTGTAGTTCTATTTAAAACATTATATGAATACTATAAATTGAATAGGCTGCTGTCCTGTGGTGGCTGGCTGTTTTATCTATGCTGCAAAAAGACACACCAGGCACAATACAACAATAAGTAGGCTATACTTTGGCCACAGTGGTTACAAATGAAACATCAGGATTCCAACTATCCAGTAAATACATGCAGGTATGTTATCTAGTTAATTCAATTCAATTTTATTTATACTGTCAATTCATAACAAGAGTTATCTCAAGACACAGATAGAGTGGGTCTAGACCACACGCTATAATTTACAAGGACCCAACAGTTCTAGTAGTTCCCTCCAGAGCAAGCAACAGTGCGACAGGGGCGAGGAAAAACTCATTTTGGGAAGAAACCTCGGACAGACCCAGGCCCTTGGTAGGTGGTGTCTGACGGGCCGGTTAAGATGGGTTTTGACTGCAACACCTTGGGAACTTGTGATAAATCAAATGGCCAAATGGTTCCAGCTTCTCAAATGGGTTGCTGCTTTTCTCTGTTCATAAATTGAGTATTTTGGAATTTTTGACTGCTGGTTTGAGAAAACAAGACATTTAAAGGTCCAACATATAATGTATTTACTATAGTAAATCCAAAATTGACCCCAATGCATCATCAGATATAAAGAAACATGCTAAGGTGAAATACTATCTTTTCTGACAACAATATGCTAGTGCCAGTATTTTCTCCTTTTTGAAATTTTCGTTCCATGACAAAATTTGTGTTTGTGTTTAGCCCGCTACAGCTGTAGTACAGCCATGGAAGCAACAAATAAACGAACGGGATCAACTGAGATAGATTGTACCTAACCTAAAATAAAACTCGGCATGTTTCTAACAGTTGCGTGACCACAGACGTAACAAAACCTGGGTATACAATCTCGTATTTTACGAAAATAGTTCACCGAAATGTATTTCTGAAAACATTTACGCGAGAAATAGGCCATACAGTTGCTGAACCTGTGTTTTTGG
>NC_045749.1:13448991-13449566 GCF_008692095.1 Etheostoma spectabile | reverse complement strand
GGGCAGCATAGGTAGCTAGCAGGTAGTTTGACAAAAACGTAAACCCACTGGGAACACCAACAATCGTAGATGACCTTCTTCCAAATATCCGCCTATTTTAAGATGTCCTTGTAATCTGACTGTGATGCATCATAAAGAACTGGGAATGCAGACACAGCAGCAATAATTTTCTCCTCCATTTTTTAATGTCCTGTGCTCAACTGTCTACAGTCAGAAGACATCACGGCGCGGTAAAAATGCACAGCAGCAAACCATCTGTAAAATGTTAGCTCATAAATGCTCTGGTAACCTGGCTATGTAGCATATGTAGCATATTAAGGGAGCTATAGCTATAGCTGCCTTACTCTGCTTACAATGAAATGCAATGTCTGAACGTGCTAGCGGTTGACCTGGCTGCTGAATAATTTTGAGTGTTTAAACTAACAGTAGTCTACAGTAGTCTATTTGGTGGTGTAGTTTTTGCCTTGTTTGAGTTTGTGTGGCATATAAACAACAATCTGTGTTTTTTTTGCCAACAAAACATGTGATTAAACACTTGCACAAAAAACCCCATATATTTGTTGTACTGCACATTG
>NC_045749.1:13448308-13448981 GCF_008692095.1 Etheostoma spectabile | reverse complement strand
TCTTTTCACTCTGTGTGTTGAGCTCTCCGTTTTAGCTACAGAGTTAGGCATCTCTCTTCTGTTCCGTCTTTGTTGGGAGTTGCACATGCGCAGTAGCTAGGTAAGGACTACTAGCTAGTCAGTTGTGGAGTATGAGGGCGTACCACGCTAGCAGATAGACGAGCATTATAATGTGTTACAAAGTGACGGCCGTTCGTCACGGTAGTAAAGGCTGAACTACAATAGAGCTGTTTGGAGCAATTTGTGAACAGGGTTTTCTGTTGGAGATTGTAAGTGCGTTTGGGGTGGACTTTGGGCTTTTTCACTTTGTAAATCTATAACATGCACAAAAGGATATATAACACAATAAAGGAAAGGGAATATGCCTAAAAGCACAAAATTAGCACTTTAACATTTTATATTCTTGCTCATACTGCTGGGTTCCACAATGACAGTCACGGAGTATTGGTTTAAAACTTGTGTAATGCTGTTGTCTGTATATCAGTCCCTACATTGTGTTCAGATTATATGATGGCTGAATTTGAGGGTGTTAAAAATCCTCAAATTTGGGATGTTAAAAAGTGCATAGTTTAGGCTTCATGAAATCACACAATTAGATGCTGTTAGGTTATCTCGCCTACTTAAAAAATTAAAACAAGACCATTTAACCTTTGAAGATAGACACATTCATCCA
>NC_045749.1:13444820-13448298 GCF_008692095.1 Etheostoma spectabile | reverse complement strand
AAAAGTTTAATAAAAAAAAAAAAAAGCACTTACCATTATCCTGTAATTGCCACTTGTAGCCCCAGTGGGCACTGTTCAGCAAACGTTGTATAGGCCCACTTTTTAATATTGTACATATGAAAAGCCATTTTTATTTTAAAAGATGCTGACTTTTCTATTCTTGGTGCACATTTTGTCCTGAAAATTAATATGACATTCTCTGTTTTCCAGGCCTCAGTGGACGGCTGGAGAAAGATGAAAAACACCATTTGCATCCATCAAAAAAGACACAGGTTACAATCTCCCCCTATATAAGTCTACCACTATGAAAACATGTATCGCTCAGTGAGGACTAACCAAAAGAGCATCACTGAGAAGAAAAACTGTTTCCCCTCAGAGCTGGGGAGGTGGTAAATGTCCTCTTATTACTGGGTGTAATACGTAAAGAAAAGCTATGATGAGTGAACAGGAAGACAGGCTGTGACACAGGTGGGGATTAAATTGGGTCAAATACAAAAGTGTGCAGGATGTGTTCCTCATTAGGGTTTAGTACTGTATGGCACAGGAAAGCCATCAGCAATTCCCTGTGTCCCACAGGCGGATTAGAGATGAGACCAGCTACACACACATGCACGCACAAACGCATGCACGCACTCACTCACTAACTGTGGTCTTCCATTGGGGTATACCACTTCGTCTATGTATCTGTTTACCATATGTCATTTATTCTCTGCTGTGTGAAGAATAAAACTCATACACAACTTATGCTAAATTTCAAAAAATATTGTCTCAAAGTAACACACCAGGTTACAGACCCGACTGCACTGTACACTGCAAAAAAGGGTGTCTAAAAACAGGATAAAAAAATTTAATCTGAGGAAAAAAGGTACTCAAAACAAGTGAAATTATCTCTCCATGCAGCGAGATAATTTCACTTGACAAGCTTGATTTATTTAAGAGGATAGTGTAAAGTTGAACACTTAAAATAAGAAATTCACTCTCAAAACAAGATACATTATTTAACACTTCTAAATCCAAGTTGTTGTTTTTTTATTCTGGTAAGAACCAAATCATTTGCAGTGTAGTTGTCTAGTCGATCCAGGAATCCCTCAGGCAACAATTATGAGTCTTACGGTCCCTTGACACTTATGTGCCACGGCAACATTTATATAAAAGATATATAATGTTAGTTTAGAAGATTGGTTTGCAATTTAAGACAATTTAAGGGTTTGTAGCTCAAAACCCTAGTTCTTTCTGTCCTGTTGAAAATCCTCAAGCAACACATTGAACTCCAACTTCCTCCTGATGAGTGTGGATGTATAAGAGAGAAACATTTACAGTACTCTTGACCAAAGCATGTGCCTAATGGCTGTAGCAGTGTTTTCAAGGAAGAACGAGTAGATGAAAAGTTTTAAACATTTGTTCCTATAATTGTGTGAATTTACTTGAATGCCACAAGAATACAGTCTTGTATTTTTATTTTGGTTAGTTTGAAGATCTCATCTTTGGCTTTACACAGAGACAGTTTGAATTTTTTGGTTTTAGTTTTCTCCTAGTTTTAAATCACCGTCTTTATTCTGTCTCAAATCCTTGTGTTTGCAGTATTTTACACCATCCCTGGCGCGTACTTTATGTAGTGACAGTAATCTGCATGTTTAGAGTTTAACCCAAAAGTATTCTGACTTGATTTGTGATGCAGTCTGCTGCTGTTACAGTAGATTTAACTTGTGCTCACTTGGTGCCTGTTCCCCACGTGTCTGAAACACAACAGGTCCAACCATTCTGCTTCTCATTACCAGTCATGTCCTGGTGAATCACTGCTGCTCATATTTCCTCTACAGCTTGGGAGCTGAAAGACTTATGAGCATGTCTGTGTGTGAGAGAGACAGAGAAAGGGAGGAACACCACACTCCTTAACCGCTACCTACCGCTGTTCTGCCGTTGCCATGGATACAGTGCCCTCTCTCCCCCTCTCTCCTCGCTCTCGGTGGATATGGAGGGATGGGGCTGGAGAGGAGAGGAGAAGTGACTCTGGCTGCTGCCTCTGCGTCATATTCATACCAGTGCAGCTGAGAGTGCCCCCCCACTTCCCCCCCCTCATCCTCCTTTTATTCCTCCTCCACTTTCCTTCCTTCCTTCCTTCCTTTCTTCCTTCCTTCCTTCCTTCCTTCTCATCATCCAATTTGCACACTGCTAGATCCCCCCCCCCCTCTATTTGTGTCTCTTATCTGCATCTGCTCATCACAGTCTCCTTCTCTCTCTCTCTGCTGGCGCAGCTTGGTTACCTGCGCGTGGCTGACCCAAGCAGACTTTTTCAAGTGAGGGTGGGCACAGAAGAAAGAGAAAGACAAAGGTAAGCGTTGAAAAGGGGGATGTTTAAGAGTGTTTGTGAGAAAGAGTGTGCAGAAAAGAAAGGGGGGGAGGCAGAACAGTTGTAAGACAAAAGACTCAGAGGTAAGCATTGATGGCATGAACTCACCTGAGGTAGCAAGTATACCACCCAGTGCTTTTTAAACATTTTGTTGCGAATTTTGGAAAAAAATCAAGGACGTCAGTGCATGTGAGCAAGTGTTCGCCTGCTGTCAGAGGACAACATGCTTAGAGTGTAATAGTGCGCGAGCAGATGTATACCTCAGTGAGCAAGGCAGTCAGTGTGTCTGTGTGCAGGCACTTCGCTGTCTGTCACATAGTGTTATGGAGCTGCTGCATGTTTCCACAGTGAGAGAACAGAGGGGGAACTAAATTATTCTCAGAGCAGCTTTTGGAGCGATGTGTTGATGTGTTGACATCGCGGGAATCTCTGCATCTGCAAGAGTAGGAGAGTGAGAGGTAGAGAGGAGAGAGAGAGAGAGAGCATGCCTGACAGTGCAGTTAGTGGTGAAGTGCTCAGCTTCAAAGCCTAATCGCTCTTGGAAACAGAAGCCATTTCCCAAATCACATTCATGCATCCCTCCTCCTTTTCTGCTCTCTCACTCTTATCTCTTCATTTTCTCTGTGTTGCATTGTCGGGATGCCTCTCTCTATCTCTCATTTCTGCCTTTGTTCAGAGTTCACCATTTTACAGTAGCAGAACCTGCAATAAATGTCAAACACAGCAGATCACAACCTACAAGGCACACAAAGGGCCGAATGGTGACAGAATAGCAGCAAGACATGACAGAACTCAGAGAGAGACAGACCTTGTTGAAAGAGAAACAAAGTGTTTGTGCGTGTGTGATGTGGAAATGGAAAGAAGGGGAGAAGACAAGTGAGGGGAAAAGAAGAGGAGGCCCGCAGGGTCATTCATTGTGTCTTGGTCCTGAAAACAGTGTCTGACACTGTGTATGACATATAACTGTGATGCCTCTGCCAGTGTACTGTGTGTGGGGAATGCACCTGTCAGCTTTGGCTTCAGGGGAGATAGTTGTTTGTCTTTTGTTGGATATTTGTTGGGAGTGACAAACAACAGAAGTCTGAGGTTTGTTAAACTAGGCTTCAACTCACTTTTTTTTTTTTTGGG
>NC_045749.1:13440349-13444810 GCF_008692095.1 Etheostoma spectabile | reverse complement strand
GGATAGGCCTATACTAGACCAGTGGTTTGATGTACCCCCACAATCATTATTTTAAATTGGATGGTATTTAACACCATTATTGTATAAAAATGAATATTATTACAAAAACCTTTTTATACAACACTTGTCAAGTTTGCATTTGTATGACCTCAGCAGAAGTGGGACATCATTTTACTCAGTTTATCTGTTACTTTTATACATTTCAACCATTTATCAATTACATTTAACTAAGTATTTCAACGGCTAATCTGTCATATTACCTAACTACTTGAACTGTTTATGCATTACTTTAGATTTTACAATTTTCCCGTCAAATTTAGCCATTCATTTGAACCATTCATGGGTCATCTATCACTTTTAAGCAACTATTTAAACTATCCATTACTTTTATTCTCTGCTTTCTTGCTTGCTAACTAGTTCCATGCACTCTCAGTTGCAACATGTAATATTCAAGTGTTACAACTGACTCAGTATTTTTCAAGAAATCATAATTTCTATTTTTTCAAATAAGTAGAGCTTTATAGTCTTTACAAGTACTGCATGGCAACTGCAGAAGTACCCACTGGGGGTACAATTAGCCTTTTTTTGGTAATCACCTTTTAGTGTAGTCTATGTCATCAGTCCTGGTGTATTTCTTTGCAGTCAGCTAAGACTGAAGCTGTATTTCTTTAAACATTTTCTATTTTTTTCTTGAATTACTTAAGTCACAAAGACTCCATGATATGGCTCAGTCTGTAGTCCACCTGACAGGATCAGGTGCACAAGCAATCCACAAAGACAAAGACATCCAGCTCATGGGAGTCAGTTATATGTGTGTGTGTGTTTGTGTAGTGGAGTGTGAGATTATGAGATTATTGGCTCGGAGAACAGGTACGCTTGAGCCAAGAGAAGTTATGGGATGAACGGGAAGGTAAACCAGAGACGTGGAGGAAGGAAAGGAACTGAAACAAAATCACATCAAGCTGCAGAAAGGTCAAAGTAATATCAACAATGTGAGGAGATTAAATAGACAGAGCGAAGAAAGATTAAAAGGATAGAAAAGAGCTAGAAAAGAGGCAGCTGCTGGGCAAACAGTCTGCAGTCAAGTCAGACCGTTTACCTGCAGCTCCTGTTGGATGTGAGCGTGTGCACATCTGTAATGTGCGCTCTTACTGCCTCCCATGGGTCTCCAGTGTCCCTGCGCTCCAGGTGGGCTTTGCATTTTTAATCGATACTGTCTGTAGTGATTAACACCAGTCTTCTCTGGGCAACAGAAAAACAGACGGAAGAAGCAAGAGAGGGAGACAGAAAGAGATATGGAAATCTGTCATACTGAAGGCAGGCTGTGTGTGTGAGTGTTTGTGTGTGCTATATGTGTTTGTTTGGCAGTAATGACCCTTTGCCTCTGGGCTCCTACTGAGTATGTTTATGGACGATGCATCACTGCTACACTCATTTTTTTCTCTTTCCTCTCCTTTGCTGTAATTGCCTCCCTCTTGCATGCTCCCTTTCACAAACAAATACCCAAACACACAGTCCCTCGCTCCATTCCATGTTCCTTACTCCAGTCCCACATTATGTAAAGGTTCTTTCTTTCTATTTCACTACTCTCTCATTTTCCTTCCTACTTGTGTTGCAATATGCCTATTAATGATGCAGCTAGAGCACGACTGCCAACTTCCTGCCTCTGACAGAGAGAGAGAGAGAGGAGTGTAGTTGTGGTGTGTACATGCCCTGCTTTGTACCACTCCCTCTAATCTCTCCAGTCCTCTGTCTGTGTTGTTTTTCCTCAGAGTTAGCCCATGCGAGCAGCGTGTGGACTGAGTGCAGCTGTTTCGTTCAGAGCAGAGCCCAACATGTGAGAAGATGTCTGTTGGAGGTTGTGCTTGTCCCGGTGAGTGCCCACTCTTTTTCTCTCTCTTTCTCCCGTTTTACTCCTCCGTCTCTGTGCTCAGTGGTGCTGTCAGAAAGATGACTTATGTAAAAGTGCTGCAAAGCCGCCTAGGGCCAGCGTCAAGCTGTGTGTGTGTGTGTGTGTGTATGAGTTTGTGAGTTTGTGCGTGCAGTGCGTGTGTGTTGGTGAAGCCATGCTACACTCTCAGCACATGTCCTAAAACAAGGTTATAGACTGAGGCTACTACGCTTTGGGATTGAGTTGTTCAGCAGACCCTCTCAGTCACGCTAGCTTGCTGTGAAGCAGATCAATGGCTCTTTGAGTTTTGCCACGTACAGAGACACTGAGATATCAATAATACCTTACTTGTTGGCTCTTTTCACTCCTTCTCTCCACTTCATCTAGCCACTACAGGTCATCATATGTGCTCTTATAGAGTTGTTGGAAATCACTGCTTACTGTCATAAGAACTGTTTTTCATATTTATTCCATAGGGCACATGCAATTATTGAGTCAAAAGTACTTCACTCACGCCAAAATGGTTTAAAGCTGGTCTATCTTGAGGATGGTACTTAAGAAGATTTAACAAAGAGTTAAATTTGCTTGGAGTAAAGCTGCTGTTTGGATATTAGGCAGCTCTTTGTGATTGTGACTTTGCATTCCTGCATATTTTACTTTTTTTAATGAAGTTGTTACACTTGGCTTAGCTTTTCTTGAAACTAACATTTATGAGCTTTAACTTAAAGTTACATAATAGATTATGTTATGGTGTCTTATTGGTACTCGGTATCCACACTCTGATCTTGTGCTACTGTGTCAGAGCAAGAGGAAGGAAATCTAGTACTGTCCTAGTTTGTCTGCACACGTCAGTCTTTGGCAAGCAAAATCTTGTAGCAACTTTTATCAAGACGATCTTATAATCTGTTCTCTCCCGCACACTGTTTGATTCTGTGTGACTTTGGAACAATTCCTCTTTAACGGTACCACAGTGAGAGCAGGCGGGCTACAGAGACAGTTGCCTTGTGCACAGTGAAAGAATCACAGTGCCATGGGACGGAGTCTGTGCAGCACAAGGGAGCAAGTAACAGATTTTATTAAATCGTAGCATCTGCTCAGGGGGATCTCACTGAGGGGAGATTGAATTAGGGTGTCAATATCATTGTAATGGGGCTGCTCTGATACATTGGTAGTTGCCTATTAGATGGAATAATATTAGAAAGGCCTTTGCTTGACATTTTTCCTCAGATATTTTTTCTACTATCTCGCTTACTCACTCTCTCCTGTAGTTTTCCAGAATATCTGCCTCCTTCGCTCACTCTGATGATAGACTTAACTCTGCAGCAGAAACTTTAACGACATCCACATGTTTTTTTATGTATGTACGGAGAAGGAGGCCGAACCAGAGAGATCTGGCATGTGCATGTTGTGTGCACCAACATTCAAACACTCGCAGGTTTACACATGCAGGAAATACGTGCACATGTACAACATGCACATACACTCACACACACACATCTTCACAAGGAGCCTGCTCAAACAAGTTTAGGCTGGTTGTTGGCAATTTTTCTCTTCCTCGCTGTGCGAGCACTGTAAATCATTATATTTGAATGCTGGTTTGTTTACATTCTTGTACAATGGTGGATGAAAAATCCTCCCCATCCTTTGTGTGTGAATCTGCATTGGAAAAACAAATCCTCTCTTATTCTACACCACTGTCTATTTTCATCTAGTCCCATTTGTCTTCATTTTGTTATTGGGTCAAAGCATTATAAAATAAAGGTATCTGAACTGAGCGTATTTGCATGTGGCAGAATGTGAGCCATAATACAAAACAGACTCCTCCTGTCTGTCTAGTTCATTGACAACCCTGTGACATCCTGCTGTTGTTGTGACTTTGCTGTGAATCAGCCTTTTTAAGGCTTTGTTCCCGGCATGAAGGAGATCCGTCCTAACACAGTGGAGCCAATCACATCCTTTGTTCAGACTAAATGGTAAAAATAGATTGCCTGTGAGCTGAAGATACCCCCCTCTCTCCCCTCCATTCTCACATGCACTCAAGCATGCGCTCCCCTTTGCTCAACACTCTCTCCATCTCTCACCCGTCTCACTCTAACCACCCCCCCATCCCATTCTGCCTTCCTCATCTCACTTCCCCCCCTTCCCTCCCTCTCTCTCCCTCTCTGTCACTCCCTCATCCCTCCTTCACTGCCTTTTTGCAGTAACAGTGGTGTTACCTCATGCAGAAAGTCACATGGCTCGTGATTGGGGGAAAGTGACTTAAAGCAGAGCCAAGATGGCAGCCAAACAGCCAGGGCTTTTTTGATTACCGTTACACAACAACAAGACTGCCTCAGCTTTATCTCACTGCACTGAAAGCCTATGCCTCTTTTTTCCCTTCCTCAATTCTTCACTTCTTCTCTTCTCCTCGTCCCCTCCTCTTGCTACCCTAGTGGGTCTCTCAGATCTTGTTTGCTTCATCAAAATGGCTGTGTGTGCAGAGGCAGAGAGAAAGAAGGAATGCGTGGGAGACAGAGATGCTGGGGAGTCAGAGAGATGGGGGGGGTGGGGGGGAGTGCAGAGGGGAGACG
>NC_045749.1:13435122-13440339 GCF_008692095.1 Etheostoma spectabile | reverse complement strand
ATGTCACATCTGCTGCAGGCCGACAGGATGGCAGAGGAAAGCTGGCATGTGCCACAGCCGGGAGGAGGGGGAGGATAGGGAGAAGACTAAATGTGTGGGAAGGGAAAAATGATTTTCTATCAAAGATGTGCAAGCCGCAGAGTCTTTAATACATGAAAGCACGTTTGGTACTAAGATACAAGGTGATGGTAACAGTGCTCCGTTTGAAACAAATCTGTGCTGAAAACAAAAGGTGTAAAAAAACAAAAAAACAGTAGCTATTTGAAAGCTTTGTGCTGAATCTCTGTGCCACCTGTCTATGTGAAAGTGTGACTGGCGTGTAAATTTATCATACAAACCATTTACTAGATATGTTTGTTTTTTTAACAAGACTTTATGAATGTATATCGAAGTAAATCTGGTTGGTGTCAAAGATGAATTGCTCAGACTAGATGTGACAAACTGTATGCAAATCAAGGCAAATATTGATATTTTAGCTGTTAAAGGGATTTCTGCCATATGTGTTTTGTTCTTTGGACAGTAAAGCCTAACAAATGTTTTTCTAAACGGATTTCAGAAATTGGAGGAGGACATGGTGGAGTTGGTCCATTTACTTAGAATTTGTAATGGGACATTAAAGTAAGTATTCTGGGCCTAATGTTGTGGATTAGATAAAGTGGCCATATTCCAGTAAATTCAGGTGCTCTTTAAATCATTTGTGCAGTCTGTTTTTCTATTGTTCAGTTTAAGAACCGACATTAAAACTAAGTTGTGCAGTATTATAAGAAGTGTGAGTTCTGTTTTATTACATTTATTTAAGGCCACGTCACTTCATTCCTTGGATGTTGGCACAACAACAGAAGCCGTAAAAACGACCAAACTGCACCAGATCCTGTCTGTCAACAACAGACTAAATCTCCCTAAAGTCAGATCAGTGACCTCAGTTGTTGCAATGTCTACAACACCAACCTTCACACAGACATTCACATACTAGATTTCTTTTGTTATCTTTCTCTATCTCTAACACGTGTCGTTTAACTTCCTCCTGTCAAGCTACAGTTGTGTCTTTTGGGTGCAGTCTGAGTCAGTTCTGTCTGCTGCCTTTGTTGCTATCACTACCAGTCAGGTGTCATATTAGTTTCCCTGACAGGTTTGTGCTTTCACTGTGGTGTCTAGAAAAAGCAGCAACAGGAGTCTGAAAGTGCAGTTCACTCGGTGCTCTTCAGATTTCCTGACTACTGCTTCCCTCTCTGTCATAAGACACAATATGTTGGAAGATTTCAAAAAAATGCATTCAAAGCTTTTTATATTTTTCTGTATTATAGATGACATTATTATGTGCCATGAAAGTGCATGTAAGGCATTTCAGTGTGAATGCTGCTATGCAGTCCACCTCTGCATAAAATAGCACATGTAATGTGGTCTTAGGAGCTAGGGATCTATAAATACAAGAGATCGTGTGTAGTACGAGATAGTTTTCCAGGGACTAAAATAGGACTTAGTTCTTGTGTATATGACTGCCGTGTAATGTTATCACTGCCTGCGAGTCCTACTTGCCAGGTACTCTGTGTGTATGTGTGTACTGAATGTGACTCTTACTGAATACAGAGGAAAAAGGATCCAATTCTCAACAAGTAATGTATGTACTGTATGCAGTATCCCATATTTTGTGTTGTATGATCCATGTTTTCTGTAATGATAATGCAGATAATGCAGTCTTCCTTTAGATGCCTACGTCTTAAACTATAAGCAGTATTGTGCATGTAAAGGTTATTGTTATAATCATGTATCGCAACTAAATATGTAGAGATACATGAGAGATTTTATAGTATTTTTTTAACTAAATAAAAAACAATGTTAGTTGTAAATAGTGTACAGTATAAACTCCTGGAAAAAGATAATTTTACTGTATTCTACTCTTTTCTATTCTGAAGCATGAGGATGTTTGCAGCATATGCCAGCAGAGGGAGATGCTGTTCTGTCACATCTCTTCTTGTGCCTGTCCATCAACACTGAACAGAGAGCAGGCTGGGGAATCATTGTTTTCAACAAGAGATCCTGGACCTGGTCCTATGTTACAACAAAAGGCTTTAGTCTTTTTTTATTCCCCCTGCAGCTGTTTAATAATTTATTTTTTGGTATAAGTACACAGTCATTTCTCCAGAGAGAGAGGTTTTGAGGTGCATATTTTTTTCCAAAATGTAACCAATGATGTAGCCCACAGTTCATACCAGATATTTGTGTGGCCCTCCCCTCCAGTCTGAACAGTGAACACAACCTACAAATGATGCTGTTTATCTCTGCTTGATGTGGTGTTTATGCAGTATCTGACTGGTGTGGGTCAGATGTGTTTACTTTCTCAATGAAATGCATTGCTTCACTTCTCTCATCTGCTCTCCTGGTTTATACAATTCTACCAAATGACTGGCAGCTCAAGTGAAAGCCTCAACAAATTGAGCTTTAAATACACTCTGAGACCACAAAAGGTTTTACGTGCTTCAAATATATTGCTTGTAAACATTAGAGTGGTTATTGATTAAAAGTGAGGCTGCAGATTATACCCTTACATAATCTGGGGCTCAGGACTGTGGTCTAAAGGATTTGAGTCATCCGCCAAGTCAATCATTTTTCATAAGCCTTTACAAAGTTGGCTTGAAACAGCCTGTTTAAGTAACTAGTCTATGTTGTAGATTTGATACACAAAATGTCTGAATCACTGTCATTTGTTTTTTTTCAATTTGGAATTGTTACGGTCAGGATTGACTGTAAAATTCTGGATGATCAGTTCACATTGTTCCAGCAGCTCTAGCAAGAAATGTCCCTATCACTTTGTTCCTCATGACTGATTATTATGACTGAATAAGGTTTCAATGCCCCCACCGTACAAAGATTTTATGAAAGCACCAAGTTGGAAAAACATTCTCAAATACTGCAGAATTTCACCCTGCGAAAAAATATGAATGAATATAATTTACATTGCTCTGACATGTACTGTTTTTTATTTGAAATGTAGCCTAATCGTTATATTATTCCTCATTAAATGTGTTGATATAATGTTAATATTTTTGCACATCCTGCATACAACTATACAGCTTCCAATTTTCCTCTGTCTTGGCATGCTTCAGTCATGAATGACAATGCGTGGCGCTTTACACATATCATCACATATTTGCAAAGATGCGAAAGATATGAAAATTGCTGCTAGGACTTTAAAGCTACCTTGGGTGGTCCTCTCACATATCAAGGGCTTCTCTTGTCTAAAGTTCTCAGGAGGAACGTCTGTATGTCTGTGAGGAAATCCAGATGCAGGGAATGCCAAAAGTATAAGCTATATTTGGTACAATTGCCTCAATGGGATTTTTGATGTATGGTCATCGACTCAAAGAGTTCATCCAACCTTGGAGGCAAGTTTTTTTTTAGTCTGGCCAGGGTGAACACTCACCCTCGTCAATCCCTATACAGGGACATGAGGGCTCCAGATTATATTTATTAATATATATATTAGTCGCCGGAGTGCTTGATCATGAAACAGGTAGTAGCCGGATTACGTGGTAGGCTACCAGTAGCAGGGTTTTCCAACCTGACCTGACCTTCCAATTTTAAAACATATTTGGTTATAGTACTTGTTATAGTATGCTGACAGTATCTTTTTCATATATGTTATGGTTTATTATGAATCTGATGGCATCATCTGTTTAAGACTTGCAACAAGAAACACTGTAAACTTGACCTCTGATCTGCCAGTTGGTCACACATTACAAACTCATGCTGTAAAGCCAAATATTGTTCAAACCCAATTCTAGTCCCCAAAGTTGTCATATGTCCTGAGTGAGTTCTGTGGACATGTGTATAAAAGTATGCACATTTCAAGAATACTTCAATTTGACAGAATGGGGAAGTGATATAAACATAAAGCCCACTCAGTGGGCACTAACACAGTGTAAACATGATATATCTTCAATGAAGAGCTGGAGCAAGCTGCGCTCATTCATAATATATGATGATGCCAGACTGTGGATTAAGAATAATGTTTCCATCCGTAATAAGTGTGAAATTAAGGGTCAAAATATAGGCATATAAATGGTCCTCTCAAGTTGACCAGCCTTGTACCACTCTGGGTTGGGGACAAATGATGCACGTATGAGGCCTGGACAAGACAAATTTGGGTCCGTGGCTGTCAGGGAGGCCTGTGTTTTGTCCCGGGCCTGTGTGATGGGATGGGCGGGGGAGCCTGGAGGAGGCGGGGCCTTTGTTTTTTTCGTGTCTCGGCTGGCAGGAACAAAGGGTCCTGTAGTAGTAGTAGATAAGACAACACCATCCCCCAAACAAATGGCATTTAAAACAGTTTAGTTGGGGATTGCTAATTGACAGGAACCAGGACAACTAGCTGGAGTGTTGTACTTTTAGTCGCTATTCGTCTTGTTTGTGATTGTAGGACTAAGGTTACATTATCAACGACCGGGAGCTGGAGCTTTCACCATCCAGCCGCTCCGGCTAGCAGCGAGGCTAGCTGGGTAGAAACACCGAGCAGAGGTGTTGAGCAACACCGCGTATCGGTGGACGTTTCTCTGCAGGTAACTCAAACTTACAGCCTCGCTACTTTGGCAGCAACACTGGTTCTCAATATAGCGCTGAAACGGCTTGTAAACAAGCACGGTGAATTATAGCTAAGTGTGTGGCGGTGATAACGGTAACGTTAGTTTAGCAACTAGCTAGCTACGTTAATAGCTTAGCAGTGGCATCCGTCCTCTGTAAACGGTTAATGAATGCGGCCTGCCGTTCAGTACGTCTGGTTGCGTTTGTTAAAGTGAAAACGTTACCGGCCTTCGTCTTTTGTTAATGTCAATTGTGCAATTCCACAGACTGAGAGCAATACATTTACACCAGTAAACAGTGCAAACATGTTTGTATTCTAAGCACATTGCTTTGGATGTTTTATTGGCTTAGGGCCAGCCTTTGGATGCAGCTCTTTTGTTTGCAGTGAACAGTTTGTGGGGACTGAACTACCCTAAATTCTCACTCTTTAAAGCTAACCTTTGTTAGAGTTGTTATGCATCATGATCTCTTATCTTCTTGAATGAAATGATGCGGACTGACAAGACGTTATGTCTGGCTCGTGGAATTGTCATCATACATGCTTCTGTTAGCTTGGGTATTGTAATCCGTAGAGGCTGTAGATAGGTTTAACGCCGTCGACAGGACCTCTTTTTTTTTTTTTTAGGGTGTGTGTTGGTGTTT
>NC_045749.1:13431568-13435112 GCF_008692095.1 Etheostoma spectabile | reverse complement strand
CATAACACGAGACTAAACTGTCAGTATGTGTGCAGAATTTATGTTTCTGAATGTGGAGGCGTTATTTATCGGAGAAAATAAGACTTATTTGTTGCATTGGAATTTGTGTTTTGGCACAATGTGCATGAGATTCAACAAAGACTTAATAAGTGCTTGAATGCTCTCTGGGACTGATGGGGGGAGGGGGTTTTAACTTAAGCCGTAATTCATAGAGAACCATTGTTGGCAGGTTCACCCACATAGTAGTAATGGGGAGGAGAAGATGACCTGCCATGACTCTTTTGGGTATACGGAATCAAGGGAGAAAATGATTAGAGAGAGCAAATGAAGGAGGAGTTGTAGCGGATACTGGGCTGTAAAGGAAGACTGACAGATCACAGTTCACACAGGCATAATTAACCCCAACTTATACCTTTCCCCTCCATTTCTAGTTGTCTTGACTTAAACCATCACAATTTGTTGAGTAGTCTGCCTCTGGGGTATCCATTAGTTCACCAAAAGTGATGTGAAACTATTAAAAGATACAGCTCTCAGCCGGGTATTAGAGGGACCCATGTTGATTTATTTCTCCCTCTGCTGGTTTCGATTTGGTACTAACATCATTTATATGCCAAGTTGTGCATCAATTGTGAAATGGTCACAAATTAACAGCCTTCAGTTGCCTGTTGGGAATATCAAATTTACAAGCAGGGCCTGCATTAACAATATTATCAGGGGGCAAATACTGGGACCGTTAAGACTCTTTATGATCTCAACATTGCCATACTTGTATCACATTTTTTCTCCATCTGTCCTAGAAAGTAGTGAAGCTGTAGGGTTGTTAGCCAGTCTGGGATTTCCAGGGTTGGGATTTTCCTCAACATCCTGGTCTGCCACTGGTATTCACATTTTTTTGGTCCAACCTAATTACAATTAGTAGTAGTTCAGTAGGTCTCGTTCTTAAGGAGAGATACAGAATAGATGTTTTCTCAAAGCCCTGATTGTTTGAGCATGAATGCCTTATATGGACGGACAAGGATTAACAACAGCTGGGGTAGGGGAGGGGGGATGGGTAGGAGAGGCAGCTAGAGGGACACACACACACACACACACACACACACACAGCAGAGATGCATGGTTGGGATCATATGGGGCTTTATGCAGAAAAGAGGGTTCTCTATAATGGTTTGGATGGTACAAGAACACAAAGAACATGCCGGGCCATCTCATCTGCTTGTATCCCCCCATTTCACTCATTGTTTTCTTACATTTTTGCAGGCTATTAAATATGGCTTGTTTTTTTTCCCTCCTTGTGATCATTTTTTTTCTTGTCCATTTACCAGATTGAAGATGCATTAGATAACGAAGCAGCAGGAAATTGTTTTGGCGGCATGTGTTTTATTTGAGTAAATCTCAACAAAATCATCCAGCATTGGATTACTTAGATGAAGCTGTGATTTAAATGAGCTAAATCTAAAGTAATCTAAATCTCTCCTAAATCTCTGCCCTTTTTCTCCTCCTCTGCTGTTTGCTTGTGTGCAGGCTGTTCGTCAAAGTCATTCAAGCTGTACTCTCCTAAGGAGCCCCCCAACGGCGGCAGCTTTCCCCCCTTCCATCCAGGCGCTATGCTGGACAGAGATGTTGGGTAGGTCTGGGTTATACTGTCACGACAGTATAATATAAGAGTTTCTGTCAAAGGAAAATGTGTCTAAAACTAATGCGCCTTTAGCATTATTTCGATGTCTTCTTTTTTTATTTCTTGCAAGCTGTTAGTTTTGATTTCATTTTTGTATTTGTTTTATTTTGTTTTATTTAAGAATACAACATATATATTTTTAGATAGTTTTTCATAAATAATAGTCTAAGTCTACTGCTTATGTCTTTGAACCTTCTTCAAATTGGAATGTTTGATCACTTAATCTTTAATAGTGATATTGGAATAAAATCAAATGAGTTGACTACACTGTAGCTGGTTTGTTTTAAATGTGATCTAATAAAGAAAAAATACAGAGAAGCTACGTTCACCCTAATTAAAACTGTCAGACCAATTTGAATGTTACACTAACACGCAGTGTGGCTCTCATTACTTTTTACAGTATATTAGTTGTGTTCTTTTTGTCGCAAGTGCTTTTCTATACATACCTGTTCTATTGTAACACTCTGATAGCCTTGGAACCTAACCCTGAGATCAAGGTTCAGATGTCATATAATACCTATAGTACTAAAACACATTCTTGATGTTATGTTTAAAAAAAAAAAATGCTTATTTTTATATTTTTTGTTCCTCCTAGGCCTACACCCATGTACCCCCCATCATACATGGAGCCTGGAATGGGGTGAGTACACTCACGTGTTTACATGCAGTTTAAATGATTATATTCGGATTAAGTCAATACCCCGATTTCTCAAACGCCATTAAAACACCTTACCCCTGTTAAAAATCAGAGTTCTTATAACCCGGTTAACAGAGGTAGTGAACTCCTTCAGTAACCAAGATATTCCTCCATGTATACACCATATCCGGGCTATGGTTGATTTAAGCGTCTGCACATGCTTCAACGGCCCCTCCTCACTCTGCTGGAGTGGTTTTTGAATTGTAAGTAATCCGTCACCACTGTGAGTCGGTGAGCGATGCCCAAATTTAGCGGGCCTTATGGAGCCTACGGCCTATTTGTTTTACTCACCGCCAAGACAGCAGCGGATATTGGGAGATGGCTAGACACATTGTCCATCTCCGGGGATGTCAACGTATCTTGGCAAAAAAGTAGAGGGACTGAGCAACCTAAGCTGTGGCTGCTGGCTAATGTTAATCAGCTAATGAAGTTATTTTGCTAATTCCACCTGACACAGGTTAACGATACGGATATAATTAGCTGAACAAGTTGTCAGTCATCTGGCGAAAACAATGTGCGTTTCTATGCTGTGACAAGAGTGTGTAAATAAACCATTAAGTCATATACTAGTTGAGAGAGACCGATTGGTGTAATGTGGACATTGGCAAACTGGAAGGAAAAAAAAGTCATATGTCGGCAAAGCACCACCTACTGTACCAGAGGTAAACTTACTCTGCCACTCATCCCTGCTCATGTCAATGAGGAGAATTGGCATAACCCGGTTATTCACCCCGATTACTGCTGTGCACTGACTGATGCTTGCATAGTGATCAAATGGTTGTGGTTTGTCTCAGCTCAGAACAAATTTTTTGTAGCCTTTATAGCCTCTACGCCACACATTTTGAAACACATATCATTCAATTTGCCTGTACTTAACTTGCTTGTGGCTTATGTCATTTGTTTGCACTATGCGTGTGGAAAAGCCTCTAAAGCAGCTTGAACTACAGAGTGTTGAATCCCTTGTTTTCTGTTTTAGGAGACCCACACCGTACGGGAACCAGACAGATTACCGGATATATGAGCTGAACAAAAGGCTACAGAATTGGACAGAGGTAAGAGTTACTTCATCATTCATACAGAGAGTAATAAGAACTCAACATTCGGTACAAAACACAGTTCCATTCTGCAGCTCTTGTAAACTACTTACTGTTGCTGTGTTTTCAGATTCCCCC
>NC_045749.1:13430934-13431558 GCF_008692095.1 Etheostoma spectabile | reverse complement strand
AGCTGCTGTCTATGTGTATACAACCATGCTAGGCATTTTGTGGGGAAATTAAGCCTGAGACTTAATTTACATTCAGGTTCTTAATAGGATTATCTGATCAACCTGGCTAAAACGTAATTGGAGTGCCAACTGTTTAAATGCCTCAGCGCACAACTGAGTAGCTGTTACGAGCGATGCTTTTTATGTGACTCTCAGTCTGTACACTTCTACGTATACAGGATTTAAACTACAATTAAGTCCAACAAAACACCCGATGTCTGAATCGCAGAATGCCTTATTTAGGAATTCAACAGTTTTTGCTTCTTCACTACACCAACAAAATATGTATTCATCTGCTCATCTTTTAGAGCCCTTCTGTGACTATCATAAAGCATGCATATCTGCTGTCATGCGATTTTCAAACATCCAGTGTTTTTCATAATATTTAATCAATACAGATTATACGGAAGAAGAGTTGAAGGATTGGTAAATTTGAGGAAACAAGTGTTGGTACATTCATTGTGTTTTTTTAATTTATTCTCGTGCAACTTCCTCATCTCTTTATAGTAAACACTATTTTTACTGGAGAATATAATTAATGTATTTCCTCTTCCTGTATTAGTCTTGAATGCTATCTTTTTTTTT
>NC_045749.1:13425547-13430924 GCF_008692095.1 Etheostoma spectabile | reverse complement strand
TTGTAATTTGAGATTACATGGCATGGTTATGCTTGCACAGTTTAAGGAATGATAATTGAGTGTAATGGTTCTTCCTCTGCGTTCAGGACTGTGACAATCTCTGGTGGGATGCCTTCACCACAGAGTTCTTTGAAGATGACGCCATGCTCACCATCACGTTCTGTCTGGAAGATGGACCAAAACGATACAGTAAGGGAAAAAAAAGGGAATGCTATGTATGTATTTTCAGGTTCTAATTGTAAATGTTAAGACAGTAAAACTATTTATTTTAATGTACAGTGTACTGTACATCTCATCTTTAAATGTCCATATTTTTTTTTTATCTTGAGGTTTCATATATTTTTAAATTATATGAAAATTGTATTGTCATTCATCAAGATAAAGATGGGCATATAACAGTTAGTAGCATTATGTATATCCTTTCTGCTCTGTTTTCAATTTGATTCTTTTCATGTCCTGTCAGATTTTGTACTACTATAACCACACACTCTCTACGTGGAATTGGATTCATTTGACTGACAAGGTTTTGACAAAGTTATAATTTTTGTGTGCAGCTATCGGCAGGACGTTGATTCCACGATACTTTCGAAGTATTTTTGAGGGGGGCGCCACTGAGCTGTTCTATGTGTTGAAACACCCAAAGGAGTCTTTCCACAGTAACTTTGTGTCTCTTGACTGTGACCAGTGCACCATGGTGACCCAGAACGGCAAACCTATGTTCACACAGGTACTGTTAATGTCACACTGGATGAAAAATGTATAGCCTTCTCTTATCTTCCTGCTCCTGGTGCGGTAACTTTTAACATATTATATTTCTCTCCTGTGGATAAGGTTTGTGTGGAAGGCCGCCTGTACCTAGAGTTCATGTTTGATGACATGATGAGGATCAAGACGTGGCACTTCAGCATCAGACAACACAGAGAGGTCCTACCAAGGAGCATTTTGGCTATGCATGTGAGTTCCAGACTCAAACAACCCCACACTCAAATGCACATACTGTACATGCACTTAAGCATCTCATCATTTCAACCCAATCATGCAGGATCCCCAAATGCTCGATCAACTGGCTAAAAATATCACCAGATGTGGGCTGTCCAACTCCACACTTAACTATCTCCGTGTAAGCAAATCTCCTTATGTTGATTTTATTCTTCTTTTGATCAATCATTGAATTAAGCCAGACTACACTTGCAACAACATGGTAATACTGTCATGTCTGTTTGGTTCCTCTTTTTATCTGCCCTAAAGCTGTGTGTGATATTGGAGCCCATGCAAGAGTTGATGTCAAGGCATAAGACCTATAGCTTGAGCCCCAGAGACTGCCTGAAGACCTGCCTCTTCCAAAAGTGGCAAAGAATGGTAGCACCTCCAGGTAACGCACAAACTGCAGGAATGGCAGTGTTGCCCTTCCATTCATTAAGCTATGTTGTACCCACAAACTAATCCAGTTGCAATTGTCTTATAGTCATTAATATGCAACAGACTTAAATATGTTATTATGAAACACATTTTCCCATTGTCTACTTGTAGCTGAGCCAGCCAGACAAGCTCCAAACAAGCGGCGGAAAAGGAAAGTGTCCGGTGGAAGCACCGTGAGCTCTGGCGGTGGCAGCAATAATAACAGCAACAGCAAAAAGAAGAGTCCAGCCAACAGCTTTTCACTCTCCAGCCAGGTACCTGTAAGCATTGCATCTACTTGACCTCAATCTGCACCTCCAAGTTCAGCTGAGCAAGGTATTGGAGGATAAGACAGAGGGTGGATGGGTTGGAGAGTAAGGCAAGCAGGTTAGAAAGTATTTTTTTTTTTTTTTTTTTTTTGGGTGTAAGGGTTGGTAGCTGGGTTGTTGGTGTGTTTTTTAAGGAGGAGGTGTAGCAGCAGGATAGCAATAGCATAGGGTGACTTCTGGAGGTGGGGTTTGAATTTAGGTGGAAAAGGGGGTGCTCACTTTAATTATTTTGAGGATGAGTAGATTTACTTAGTAGACCCCTGATGTGAACCAGTGATGGGCACTCCTTGGTCCTCTGGGGCCACAGGTTTATGGGTTTATTTAGAGGAGGTACAAGTGACCTCCATTACTATGTAATGTTCAAAAGATTTTTGGGGCTATGGGGTAGGGTTACCTTGATTTCCAGTGTGACAATTAAGTTTTCTCTCTTGATCTGCTGTATCAACATTGTCAGAGCACATGATTCACACAGCACTGCTGTCTTTGCTTATTTGGTTGCTTGATTGAGCAAACGAGACCCGAGGTGGAATGAACCCCCCCCCCCTGATGCAGCGCTCAAGGATCAGGGATGCCCACTGCTGGCCAGTAGGTAGGGCCCCTTGACCCTGGTTCTTGGAACAGTGGAAGGGAGTCAGGGCCACATGGACTACTGAACTGTGAGGGAAGATGCCCAGACAACACATTGTCCTGTTGTCATTGGGTTAAGAATGAGAGGACACTATTACCTCAGGTGTTTAATACTCCCTTGGTTCGTACAACCTATCTTGACGTATCAATTATAATGCATTTCATTAGGCAAAATGAATTTAACACTGGAATTGAACCAAGTTAGAGACCTTAGACGAGAAACAGTTACAACTCGTCCGTGCAGCCAGTCATTCCGCGCACCCCCCTGTATTATGGGGATAATATGTACCGGCCCTTGCTGTCCCCTTTAGGACGTGATGATGGTGGGAGAGCCCACTCTGATGGGAGGGGAGTTTGGTGACGAGGACGAGCGTCTGATCACGCGGCTGGAGAACACGCAGTTCGATGGGGCGAATGGCCTGGAGGATGAGGACAGTTTCAACAGCTCGCCTACACTGGGGGCACAATCGCCCTGGAACAACAAGGCTCCTTCCAGTCAGGAGAGCAAGAATGACAACTCCCAGTCGTCCCAATAGAGTGCTGAGGTCCCAGCCAGCCTCTTTTTCAATGCTTAAATCCTACTGGGATCCTCCTGAGCCAACACACTAGTGAAAGGAGTCAGGGAAGGTGGCCTCGGGCACTTGAGTTCAATTGATTTTTGTTTGTTTTGTTCAGTCATGTTCTTTTCGAGATGAAAGGAGAGTGGTTAGGGAAAGGGACTATAGCAACAATAGCTGATGGACTGATAAAGCTCTTCAATGGACAGGGTCAGCAGAATCCCTCTCGCTCCGTCACATTGTTGCACATGATCAGTGGTGCTCAGCCTTTGCCCTTGTCTGCTCGGTTCCAGTCAGTCCTTTTTAGAGGTGTGGTGAGGGTGGCGGCGTGTGTGCATGTGTCTTTACCCCCCATCATTGCTCACCACAGTGTTTGAGCCAAAGTTGGCCTGTCCTGTTGTCCGAGTGCTCGCCATGGCGATCATGTCAGTGGGTTCTTGTTCCAACCTCGGGTCTCTCAGGTGTGCGCTTTCCTTGCAGACGCACTCCGTTGTTTCTGTTGTGCTCATGTCACAGGGAAGAAATGCTTAGCTTTTATTTAACAATTTTTTTTGCAGGCTGCAGAAAACTGTGTGCACTCTTAGTATCAAAATTCAACGTTCGGTTTTTAAAAACTCAATTATTTGTTTTTGTAGGACCTGGTTGGAACAAAAACCTGTACAGTGCCGGAGCTTGAGGACCGGAGTTGAGAACCACTACGCTAAATCTTAAACACACGCACACACACACACACACACACACACACACACACACACACACACACACACACACACACACACACACACTCTATCACACTCACATACTCACTCACTCACTCACCTACACCTACAGCATAAAACATTGAGGTACTGGAGAGAGAGGTGGTACGCAGCATGTCTGGACCAGAGCACCAGATGCTACAGAAGTGTGTTTTCATTTTCTATGTTTTAGACCTGTTTTGAATTGTTTTTATTTTTGTAAACAATTTCTAAAAACTAAACAGACAAGCAAGCAAGCAAACAAAAACACCCCAGAATATTCTTTGCACTGTTTTCCACTATTAACTCCAATCTATTTTTCTTATGAATTGACAGTGTATTTGTTTTCTATTATTGCTAATGTAAGAATTGTAAACATCTGAAACCTGCAGTATATTAATGTATACGTATTGCTGTTAGATCATTCTTATTGCGATGGTAATAACTTCCATGTAAGTCTGTGCTTAATATAATGTCACCTATCTGTGTCAGCCATCACACTGTCATCAGGTCCATTGGGTTCAATGCTAGAAGGGAGAACAAGGCGAGTGTTCTAATGCTAAACTCAGTTTTGTTTGATGTGAGTCCAGAGCAGCACACTGGAAACGTTTTCCCCACTAACATCCAGCGCCTGGTTTGGATCTGTTGACTTGTTATTGCAAAACTTGTTTGCTTTTTCTTGAATTTCTATCTGGGGGTCCTCTCTTCAGAGAACATAACAGAAAACTTCTCAAATTTGCTACTCAAAAATATTTTAGAAACAAGTTTTGACAGGATTGTAAAATAAGAAAAGACTTTTGTATTAACTTAAGTTTCCCAGAAATGTTTTTAATCAAGATTAAGAAAGCTGCAGACCAAGAAGCTACATGTAAAGATTCTTTAGATATTGATTACACTGTGCGGTTTTATGTTTTATGACGAATCATTTTGTTGGCTTTACTCCATGTTTGTGTCTGTGCTTGTATATTTTTAGGTAGTCATTTCTGTAAAAGTTATTCAACGTATCCCTCCCTAGAATTATGAGAAACTCAATCTAATGTAAAGAGATGAAAAACCCTCTTAAAAGTTTTTTTTTCTTTTTTTTATGTGATATTTTTTAACAGTACAATCACTGATAAAAGAATTTCGCCCTCATTTTGCCCTCATAGCAAACTGTATTTATTTTTCTATGTACTGACATTTCTGTTTAGGTCCAACCCACCTGTATTATACTCATGATATATGGGGGAGTTTGTGGGGCTGCTGAGTCAGTTAATGTTAATAAAGGTCATTCCGTTACTTGTCTTTGACATGGCACTCCCAGGTCATTCTGGCCAGTTTATCACTATGGTCAAGTATGTTATGTAAGACATTTTATGGCCATTTTCTGCTGTTGGAGGTACATGGTCTATCTGAAAACCGGATGCGCTATAAACTAATAAACAACCACATTTAGAGAAAAAGTTCTCTAGGTCATCTTTTTTTTTTTTTTAAATTTCTGTAAAGTTGCTCTATTTTATGGAGAGTCATCCTCTGATACTGGGAATGTTCCACAATGGAGCAACCTTTCAGTGCAATTTGATCAAATTTACCTAAACCTTTAAATGTTTTTTTTTTTTGTCTTGAAATGTATGTGATGGATGTTTTTTTCAGATACATTTCAAATCTTTAATTGATAAGTAAATAATGGAAAGTGGATATTACATTAATGACAATATGCTGCTGACCATTGACATTACATCTTGTTGTG
>NC_045749.1:13423494-13425537 GCF_008692095.1 Etheostoma spectabile | reverse complement strand
GGTGCGGGGAAGACTCTCTGGGCTTGACCTTTTTAGCTGCTGTGTCAGGGTTTTCGGTTTGTGTGCATATGATGTAAAGTGTTGCCTAACTAGAGGGCTTCAGCATCACCCAGCAGCTGATGGCTATTTTAAAGTAATGTGCAGATTCGCCCAGCAGGGGTCTCCCGGAGCACCAGGACAGACTGAGCAGCCTGTCAGAAATTCTCCATTATTATATCTGGGGGAAATGCTGTCTGTAAAACCACACCGAGCTGCAGGGTGTTCCTTCCTTATTCATTGTCTCTAGCACCACTAGTCTACCTTTGTGGTGTATCTACTAAGCAGGCTGACATAGAATTGAATCTATGGGGAACTTTTCATCACCCTGTTTCCTGAGTTGACATAATTTAGGGAATAAGGGTTTGATATGTGAGACAGAGCTGAAGTGGCCATTCACCCATAGCTGGCTCCTGTAGCACCTCACCATAGGGGTGATTTTATATCTATATATTTTTTTGCCAGTTTTCTGTCATTGATAATTCATGTATGGCATCAATAAATTGAATTTTCACTGAAAAAGTCTTTGTTTTTATTAGACTAAGCTGTGGTGATTCTTAACAGCAACATCTTTGCTACTGTGATGGGTTTTTATCATGCACTGGTCATAACAGGATAAGCACACAAAAACAGAAAACTAAAAAAAACTAAAATGTTCTTCAGTAATAAACAATTAGGTATGCTTTGGTAAATCTGACCACAGTAAGTTCATGAAATCAGCAAAGAAAACATGTTCCAAAAAGATTTTCTTGCCAACTAAAATGGACATATGCTGTGGCAAGATAAATTAACTGAATTTTCCTTTTGAAAAAGTTGGAAGTGGAATGTGAACAAGACACTGCAACCCTTGTTTCTGAGTTAATATACACCAAATTATCAAGGACACAATTCTTGTAACTTATTTGCCAGTGTTTATTTAATAAGTTATTAATCCTTGGCAGGGCAGAACTAATGTAGAAAATGGCCGCAATGTTAGTTGGCTAGAAAAGAGTAAGGTCAACTAATGACAGAAATTCTAACAGTAGCAATGGATGTAGTAGATTCCTGATATAGCAGTACTAAGTGTTTGTTTTCTCTACCAAGTTGGTGAATCAAACAAGCAACTCATTGTACAAAAAAAGCAAAATGGAGACGAGAGTGTTAAGTGATAAGTGCTCAGAGAGGGAGGCACATAATGGGCTTCAGATGTGTACTTTTTGATCCAACAAGTAATCTGTTAAAGCATGGGAGCTAATTATTGACCTTTGGATCTGCATGTGTGATACAATCATCTCAATTTACTTAGCTTTTTTAGAAATTTTACCACATCATAAAGACATTGTTTTTTTTACACTTTTGTACCAATTCAACCTGAAGTAATGGCTCAAAAAGTGACTCAAAGACTCAAGTTGAATCAGTATACTCCTTTTGCTTCATTTGCATTCATGTAGTGCCAAAGGGAAATAAGATTCATGCCTATTGTACATCATGTTCCTTTTCATGTAAATGTTTTCTCTCATCTGCGTAACAGACAACTTACAGAACGCAGTGTCACAATGCCTGGCCGATTGTGGAAAAAAACGACAAACTAGACTTCTTTTCTCTCACGTCAAAGTTGTGCCTCAGCAGAAGCAGGTTATAGGGGAGTAATAGCACTACCTCCATCTTGTACTAGTGGTTCTTATTCTCATTATAGTAGTTTTATTCTATAGGAATAGTTCAGTCTGAATAGTGATTGTTTAACTCTTAATCAGACTTGTTCAACTTCAGAGTTAAGCTTTATATCTTCCCTTTTGACAATGACAACAATGGTAACACGGGGAAACAATTTCTTTCAACAGTGTCTGCTGAGATATTTTTGAGAATTTCTTGGCAATCTTTAGTTGTTGTGCTCTCAAAACTCCCTTCCCCAAATGCATCTCTCCCAGCTATCGTGTCCTGCATATTTGGGCTGTGTTGTTGCTTGTTTAGACACCACACCTTTGCAGACGTAGGCTCATTTGCTTGAAAAAAATGGATGACTGGAAA
>NC_045749.1:13417097-13423484 GCF_008692095.1 Etheostoma spectabile | reverse complement strand
TGCACAATTGTTACTGGCATGTTAGGCTCGACATCCCGATCTTCACTAATGAATGCAGGAAATTCAAGTAGGGAAAATACCATTTGTTGGGAAACAACCCTACCAAATATTTGCTTCCTGCTACCACACTTTCTCCCTGTTTCTTTCTTTAAGACCCTCCCTTTTTTGCTCCTCCTGTCCCTTCTCTCCCTCCCTCTCTCCTTAATGCCCGTGTTCTCTGGCCAAGCACACAGTCAGCTTCCCCTTCACAGCAAGAGCAGAGCAGATATCAGGTTTCTACAGGACCACAAGAGTTTCTAAAAGTCACACAGCCTTTACTGAAGTACTGGAGATCAGTACAGCGCAACTATCCTTCACTTCCTGACCGAGGAAGGTGAGTTGACTTTACCCTCTCACTCACACCTGTACCCTGACAACACCAGAACCAGAGGAACTGCTCAGACAGTTTGTTTCTAGAGCTCACATGTGTACAGTTTAAATATCCTCAGGCTGCTGTGTTAGATTAAAGAGGGTGGTCATGTTATCTAATAATAGATAGTCTCTCTATCAACAGCTTGCTTTAACCATAAGAGAAACATAGATACAGTAGCCTATGTTCTGTTACTTTAGGACCTCACCCTTGTGAAGGTATTTGCGTAAGAGAGGCACACCTACACAAAACATACAGTTGAGCATTTAGAAATAACTGACATTCAAATATTGTACAGGAGTTTCAGAAAGGCAGAAGATGTTTTTTACCACTTGATCTAGTAAATGTTTTATTGTGTACTGTTCTGAGAGACAAGCACGGGTTTGAACAAACCCGTGAGGTGAGGTAGGGACCTGACACGGATGTGCCTTTTTTTCTATGTGTACACTATGAACAAAGCATTGACCGCCAGACCTTTTGTAATAACCTATGTGTCGTTCTTTTTGCAACTTTTCCTGTAACTTCTAAATGTCATCACATCCTGCACTTAATGACAAACGCCAGAGTCTGTGGTTAAGTGTAGAAGTATGAAATAGATGCCTAAAGGGCATGTTTTTTCTCAGGCACGAAATAGGCTTTGGCTTAACATTTTTAAATTTACCATTTACCAAATGTCATTGTGGCACTTCTTCTGCAAAACAGCAGCAGTTTTTTTCCATTACCATTTTGTAACAAACTGTGCTGCGACATTTTTTTCTGTGACTCAATCTGTGGGTTTCTTCTCCAATTTCAAATTCTCCTGTCTTGAATGAGTGTCATTGTGTTCACTATTTTTGTCTTATTTCCAGACGCATCAAGACAGAGCTTGTGCCATGAGATGATCACTCTATAAATCCGTTTTGACTGTCGAAGTCTTTCCCAACCTGTCTTACCTGTAGACATGGGGTTATGTGAGAGCGTGAGGGGTCGATGTTGGCCGGGCAGCGCTGGAACGTTCAGGGCCGGAGTAGGAGTGTTGCTGCTGGGGCTCAGCCTGGCCCAGACTGTCCCTCCACAGCCTGCCTGTCCAGCAGCTGTGGCCCCACAGAGCCTCGTCCAGCCCCAGTACCAGGACACGGCAGCGGTGGACAACGGTGTGGGCTTCATGGCAGCTCTGGTCCAATCCTTCCTCCAAACAGTCCAGCCTAACCCTTTACCTAATGGTCAGTGTCATCAATATTACTCAGTAACCAAAGATCTTGAATCTCATCATGTTCTGATGCATAGCATAGGACACTCTCTACTTAGTCATGACATAGCTTTATCGCTTTAGCTCACAGAGCAACCAGGTGAAATTCAAATTACATTGAAATCCTTTCATGCTCCATGGTGCTGGGCAACCTTCCTCTACAGTCACAAAGGTGACACATCAGTTTTAACCTCTTACCTCCCAGCTAATAATGCCCGAGATGACAAGATTTGGTTAATCCATACGTAAATGGAAGTTCTTTTATTTTCCACGGTCAATCTTAAAACATTTTGTCATGCTCCGATGTTTTAAGGCCAGTGTTTCCTGTTTCCCAGACTTGTGATGTCACGTGACTGTTGCTCCATAAACTCTTCTATATTTTTTCCTGCTTGGTATGAAACAGAAAACACAAACAGGAAACACAAATGTACAAAAACATGTTGAACAACCTTTGCCTAGTTCAAAATCATTGTTCATTATGTTGGATAAATATTGTGGGTGGATTTTAACCAACAACCACAATCAATAAGGCATAAAGAAATACCTAGGTAACAACCCTTGATTATGGCTCTGTATTGTGTTTTTTGTTGTGTAAAAATCTAATGTGTCCAGAAAGATGTACTGGTTTCCTAGTAACCACAACATGGAGGTGTCAGATTTCCCCCTTTTACAATGCGCGAGATTAAGATGTTTGTTCAGAGCACAGGATACATTGTCCAACAATGGCCAGGCTTTTGTACATGGACAACTGGGTCAGAAACCAGTGGCTTGGAAAATTCGTTAGGTTTTCCCTGGGCTCTTTGTGTTCTGAAGTTATTCAAAAACACAGCCACAAAACCATTTTTCCTTATCAATTTCTTTTTAGATCTGATCCTGAAAATAGTCCATGATTTTGACCAAAAGACGTTAGATCAAGAAATCATCAAAAAAGTAAGTGAATGATTTTATAAGTTCAACATATTCTAGGATGTTGTTTTGAACATAAGACTTCCAAGTATGTGGGTAAAAAAACAGACACACTCTTCTCACAGCCTCTCGAGCTGGGAATCTGAGAATGTTTAATGCTAAAGCAGCCTTGTGTGTATTTTTCCTGGTCGACTGAATATAAGGATACTTTTTCGTCCACTCTGATTATGGACTTCCCCCACAGTAAAGTAAAACTTCTGTCTGGTGATGTCTCACGGTTTTGACGTCACGTCTGACCACGAAAATCTGCCGCTGTTATACCATCTTGTGACATTTTAGTTGTAATACATGTCATTTGTCTGTATGTTTGTGTCTGTGTGCATGTTTGGTGTTCAGATCCTGGTGTATGAAGTGGGTTTCCTGGTATGTGCAGCCATTGGCGTACTGTACATTGTCCTGATGCCCATAGTTGGTTTCTTCTTGGCGTGCTGTCGCTGTTGTGGCAACTGTGGTGGGAAGATGTACCAGAAGCAGACATCCTCCATTCACTGTCTCAGAAGAACTTTATACTGGACTGCATTCGTCACCACGGCTATTATCCTGTGAGTGTGTGTGTGTGTGTGTGGTGTGTGTGTGTGTGTGTATGCTCTTTTGAACAACATAATTATGTGTTATTTGAATAAAGACAGCTTGAATGGGCATTCCTTACTGCCTGTGTGTGTCTCCCTTGGATTATGTTCATGACACAATTTGAATGGTGGTTGTGTGTGTGTGTGTGTGTGTGTGTGTGTGTGTGTGTGTGTGTGTGTGTGCGTGTGTTTGTGTGCTTGTAGTGCTGGGAACATATGCATGTTCAAAAGTAACAAAGCCGTCAAAGTGAGTGTGGACCAGAGTCAAATGGAGCTCAACCAAACTATAGGCAACATCCAATCCTTCCTCGCGGCTGTGCCTCAGGTAAGAAAAAACCTTGTGTCGGGATTGCAGAGAATGTTATGAGTATGGATATATACAAAAGGTCTGGGATCTAAATGTGGCAGCATTGATCAGATTAGTCACATTAGTTCCTGCCATTGGTTGCTGTGAGTCGACAGCTTTGTGTGAATGCAAACAGACCTGCAAATTCTGAAAAAAAGAATCAGCTCTGCACTCTGCAGTGTGAATACACTTCTCTCAAGACACAAGGCATGGGAAAAGCGAGGATAGTTCTGTTTGTTCTTCTTACTTTGCAAAAGCTGCTATGTACAATTAACTTGTATTTCAACCCATATGTTATGTGCAAACTTTGAAACTGTTATTTTCTCCTCTGCCTATATTCAGCAAGTCAACAATGTGGTGAATGAGAGCTACAGAACTGTGCAGGAGGTTACCAGAAACCTAGATGGTAAGAACAGGAAGGTAGTAATGTTAAAATAGAGGAACCACTTTTGTTTTGACTCCAACGGCTGCGATACAATGTCTGTTCTAAACACGCGATTGACCACCTCACACCTGTTTGTTTGTATGTATTAGCCATTGGACCTCTGTTGGGAACAGAGATCAAGGAGCGGTTTAGAGGAACCCTGGACCCAGCGCTGCACTCAGTTAAACTTCTGGACCAAGGTATGGTCTACCTGCATGCACCGTCCTGTTTCAGTCTGAGCATGTTAATCCTTGTGTGCACATTTGACAGGAGATTAGTAATCTTAGGCAGGGTCCTGTTCATGAGTGCACTGTGTATTTCACTTCTTATCCTGACACTAAAAAGATTCATGAAGACTTTAATTATGTCTTTAATGACAGGTTTCTTTTTGTGAACAGCTGTTTTTATTAGTTATTGCATTCCAAAATGTGAAGAAGACATAAAAAGATCTATATATACACTATATTTATCATAAACGTTTATGACTTGTTCATAATGTTTATGGCACGTTCATTACAGTGTCATGTCACTCTTGTGTAGATATCTTCAAGTAAAGTGTACCATAGATAGCTAGATAGATATATAGATAGATAGATAGATAGATAGATATAAATAGATAGATAGATAGATAGATACGATAGATAGAGAGATAGTAGATAGATAGTAGAATAGATAGATTATAAATAGATAGATAGATAGATAGAGAGATAGAAGATAGATAGATAGATAGATAGATAGATAGATAGATAGATGATAGATTATAAATGAGATAGATAGATAGTATAGATAGATAGATAGTAGTATAAATAGATAGATAGATATATAAATAGATAGATAGATAGATAGATAGAATAGATAGATAGATAGATAGATATATAGAATATATAAATAGATAGATAGATAGATAGATAGATAGATAGATAGATAGATAGATAGATAGATTATAGATAGATAGATAAATAATAGATAGATAGTATAAATAGATAGATGATAGATAGTATATATATAATAGATAGATAGATAGATAGATGATAGATAGAGAGATGAGATAGATAGATAGATAGATAGATTATAGAGAGATAGATAGATAGAGAGATAGATAGATTATAATAGATAGATAGATAGATAGTATATATAAATAGATATAGATAGATAGATAAATAGATAGATAGATAGATAGATATAAGATAGATAGATAGATAGATAGATATAGTAGATAGATAGATAGATAGATAGATAGATAGATAGATACATAGTCAAAAGCAGGGATGTCCTTATCCTTAATGTTGGTTCTAATTCTGATAAAAATTGGTAACATTTCTGCCAAACCTACATAAAAAGTTAAGCATTTTAACATTTACCTTTCTTAGATAATACTATACAATTCTTCAGTTTAAGTAGAATAAACATCCCTTTCCTGAAGCTTCCCTTCAACAGATGGCTGCAAATCAATAAATTCAAAGAAAGTGCTCACTATTGGGTTTTGTAATTGAGTGTGGAGGTTTGCAGCATGAAGTACAACATTTGTTTTGGCTGCGGTAATTTTGCCTTTTCCAAGATGACAAATTAGGTGCTGATAAATAATTGACCGCCATGTTTCTTCACTGCACTTCCACTTAAGCCTGTAACAGAGCAGGCTTTGTAGAGCATTAAGGAAAATTTTGCAATGCTTTACTAAAAGCAGCTGGATTATATATTCCTTTATAATCAATTTCCTGATGTTCTTTTTATTATGCTACTCTGTTTTTGTGTTTGGACTTCCATTCAGTTCAACTTTATATTGCTTTTGAATTCAAAATCAGGTAGCATCACAAAGGTCACAGATGAATGTATTCAAATTATTTTCTAAACATGCATACACTGATTGTGTGTGTTTTTCATTTGTGTGAGCAGAGACTGTAAACATTAGTCTTTATGTGGACAAGCTGAACTCATCTTTGGCCCAACTGCAGTCCAGCATGGACCGCATCCAGGCCAATTTCACTGCTGTTAAAAATCAAATAAATCAGACTTTATCCAAACCAAACTGCAATGGCTGTAACATCCTGCAGTCTGAGCTACAGAAAATACCACTGGACATCTCCATTACTGTAAGTACTGATTCTGCATAACCTGGTGTGTAAAAATGGATGTTCCTGTGTTTTCTTCCTCAATGGACTCCTGACAGATCCAGTGTTTTATGTAATAGAGTAGTTAGGTTTGACTGCTCAGATCATAAACTTCCTACAATACAGACTAAGAATCAGCAGGTTTGACAAGACATCACAATGGAGCAACAGGAAGACTAATTTATGCAAACTACTTCTGACGCAGGCTGAGACAGCGTGACACATTAAAATAGCTCTTCATTTTTGGTTTTGTCTAAACAGCTCATTTGTCCTCCTCCCGTCTGTTCTCTATTCCTCCTACACTAACTCTGACACATACATACTCTCCTCTCCTCTC
>NC_045749.1:13401690-13417087 GCF_008692095.1 Etheostoma spectabile | reverse complement strand
CTCTCCTCTCCTCTCCTCTCCTGTATTCAACTTGTAAATGCTTCTTTGCTGAAGTCTGCTGCCCCCCTCTGTTAGTTTAAAATACAACATGTCATTACATTTGATTGCTGGTCACAATGGTTGCATGTTTGTGTCTCTGGGTTTTCCACAGATTCCCACCTTCAATGACTTCAAGTCTGCAGTGGATGAAGTCAACAAAATAAATCTCAAATCCCAAATCAAGAAAGTCAGTGACTCATGATAAATACAAATATGACAATAATCAATCTTGATAATGTATGCCAGCCTACTTAATCTGAATAAGCATGAAACCAAAGATAATGTAATCATTGCTACACACTTTAGGTGAATCATATGTGTGTAAACAGAGTTAAATCGCTGGCTGACTACAGAAAAGCTACTTTTTTCAATAGAAAAGAGTGTGACAGATAGACACAATTCCACATCAACACTATATTTAACAACTGTTTGCTTGATATTCAATGAACGCACTGACTTTTCAGGTGGAGGATTATTTTGACAGCATCCCCCAGAGGGTGACCAATGACACCAAGGATGTAGTTCAAAGTGAGTGAGCACATTTACTGCCACAAACGTAGGCCATCACTTCTCTTAATAAATTTTAGTTGCAAGGTAAGATCAATTCTAAAAAGACTTTTCTGTGTTTTTTAGGCAGCAAGCAGCTGTTGGGTGGAATAAAAACACAGATCTCGGAGGTTACCAATGACATCCCTTTATCTAATCTGACCAAAGTGTCGGAGACTCTGAACCAGGTGCAGGGAGAAATCGGCATGGTAACACCAGCGGTCGAGAGAGCAGAGTATATTAGGTAAAAAAAAAAGCCTGTGTGTGCAAACACACGTGATCAATGCAAGAAAAAACAGAAAATCAGTCATTACATGTGTATACCTCTCCAGATGGGCAGTGTGCGTGGTGCTGTGCTGCATGGTCCTTCTGGTGGTGCTGTGCAACCTCCTGGGTCTGGTCCTGGGTCCGCTGGGTCTGAAACCCAAAGCACAGCCCACAAAGCGCTCCTGCACGTCGGACTGTGGAGGCGTCTTCCTCTTAATGTGAGTGCTGAATTGTAATGTCGCATCATTTTTAGTCTCATTTAATGCTCTTATCCAGGGGGGAAACATCAAACTGTTCAAATTGTTCAAACTGTTCAAACGGCTCAAACGGTTCAAACTGTTTCACCTCCTTACCGCTTGTTTGACCTTTGATCTGGATGTGGTTGCAGGGGCGCAGGTTTCAGCTTCCTCTTCTCCTGGCTGTTCATGATAGTGGTGCTGGTGCTGTTCTTGCTGGGCGGGAATGTTTACACTCTGCTCTGTCGGCCCTGGAGCAACGGAGAACTGTTTAAGGTAGCAATAAGAAAACACACACACATACACACGCCAATATCTGTGCGCATCATAAATATAAAGACGCTACAGCCGCATGGTAAGATAAGTTGGGGTTAACATTTTAACAAATTGTCTCCTCTCTCCGTAGCTCATTGATACTCCAGGTTTAATTCCAGGGTTGGAGATAGGTCCAACTTTAGGACTGAAAACCAACATCAGTATCTCTGAAATCTATAGGTATGTGACGTCAATTCACCGCTCACACAGGAACTAATGCTTATACACATGCGCACGCATACACACACCTTGGTCTCCATGTAGTTTAGTTTCATTTGCTATCTTGTGACATCCATTACACACCTGTCCATCTCATTGTGGGTTTAAAGTTGGCGGGATTCATAAAGCACTGCAAATCTGTTATCTTGTTAAGGTGCTGTACAAATATGTCCGACTTGATGTTAATGTTTACAGGGACTGTAAGGATAACCAGCCTCTCTGGACAACACTGCACTTGTATGAGCTCATAGACCTTGGAGACCTGCTCAATGTATCTAAAGTGAGTTTCCTGATTGTACTTTTTAATTGTTCAAAACTAAAAGAATGTTCAAACGTACAATAATTTTATCAAACATATTTTGAAATGTGTCGGTCTCACTCAGTACACAGAGCAGATCCAGCAGCTCTTTGAGAATGAAAACATCAATCTCGCCACCATCACTCTCCTGAGCCCTGAAGTTAAAAAACAACTCGGCATCTTCTCCAACAGGGCGACAAATATTGACTCCACTGCTGTGACGCAGAAGGTAGGCATTAAGTAGGCTTACATGTGTCTTTGTGGAGATGTGTCTACAGTACGTGTAATGTAATCTGGTGTTCCTTCTTGTCTCTCTCAGATGAACAACATTTCCAGCATCAATCTGAATACAACAGCAGATAAAATTGATGATATCGCTGTGATACAAGTGAGTCACGAGACATTAAAGTTTTTCTTGAAAGCTAAGACACATTTCTTGAAACCCTCACCCATTTCCCCTCTAAACACGTCACATGATTCCAGATTGAACATCATTTTTTCTAATTCTAGTGTTCTACTATAAAACTATTTGCTTTTTTTCAGTCAAACAATGATATTAAAAAAGAGCTTCAAAATGAGGCCAGGGACCTGAGGCAGATCCAGACCAACATAGAAACAACCATCATCCCACAACTGGTGGGTAGCCTGCCCCATCTCGGCGGCCATCTCTCCTGATCTCCTCATTCTGGATTTCCTTTTCCCGTGTTGACCCTCAATCTGAACTCAAACATAGATATCTACTGATTTTGCCCTCAGAAAAACCTGAATTCGACCCTCCAAAGCCTTGGATCCATCACAGAAAAAATCAATGTGAGTGCACTGACTAACACCTGGAACTGCCAAGAAGAAAGGTCATTCTCTTCTCTTTCTTCCTGTGGCTCATTCTCTCGTCTCCGGCTCATCTAGGGAACAGTGGGGGAGGTGCTGAGCAACGTGGGAGCAGCACAAGACTTCTTCAACACAAGCTCAGCACAGATCGTCAGGACCGTGAGTAGAGCCACGAGTCACATGGGTTAGAAGAAAAAGTGCTCCATGTGGTCTAGTTATGCCTGTGGTCAGTCAGTTATTTAGCCAGAGGGGGCGAGGGGGCGAGGGGGAGGTGTGCTGCTTGTAGTTATAACAGTGTGCTTGTTGGTTACACATCTGAGCATGAATTCCATTTAGTGTCCAATTTTATTTGTTTTCAATTGTAGTTGTGCAAGCTTTTTGGCAACAAAATACTAGTTCCATTGAAGTGAAGCAGATGCACTGAGATGTACTGCAGATGTTACTACGAATAGTAAACACTCAAAAAGAAAGAAACTGAACATATTACACCAATCTTAGCTGTCATAGACATGTGTCATGTGTCATAGAATAGGGTTTAAGGTAAAAATACATCTATGACTGTCCTTGACCATGTGGACCTTCCTTGCAATCTACTAACCGTCCTCAAGGTCCAAACTAAACATGGAGAAAAAGCATTTACTTACCACGCACCTCAGAGTTGTTACAAAATAACTGGAACTACTCACCCTGACTTTAATGACCTTTAAATCCACATTGCACTTACATCTTGACCTTATGTTAATAAATCCCATGAAACGACCAAAACTAACAAGGTGTAAGTCCATCTCTCGATATCTTCTGACTTCCCAACCCTGTCGGTAGCACTCAGCCCATTCGTTTCTAGTGAAGACAAAAAATGTAGCTCATACAATTTCTAGAAAAAGTAATTTTCTAAAATAGCTGGACATTTTAGCTTTAGGTAAAAGTTGTTCAAATAGCAGTACATATTGCAGTTGTTTGGGACTGTTTTGAGATGCTGATCTGGTGCTCTAGTGAGTATTTACAGCACCAGGACTGTGCACAGTACATGGGATTGACTCAAAATAAACTACAGTGCCCATCTTTATGCTAATGAAGGACCATGTAACCTAATGCAAAAGTGTGGCTCATTTATGTGTTTTCAATATTTTTTGGACAACAATGGCAGTCGAATAAGCTGTGTCAGTGTGTTGGATTAGGTAATTGTTGGTGGTCACTCTTTTCATGGGATTTGTTGACAGTAAGTGAAATATAAAATATCACCAGTTATTAATGTTGTAATGCATAGCACTTTGATTTGCATCTGTGCATGAAATGTCTTACATAACCTACTTGCCTCGTCATGCCTTATCATACTGCCATGGCAGTTAGTTACAGGTCACTTCAGAGGATTTACCCAGAATTCCACATGCTGAGATGGCCAGACGTTCCACCGATTCCTCATGACCTCCCATTGTAAAGCAGGGGAAACATGTGTGGAATTTACTTGCTTTTTCTCTCTCTCTCTCTCTCTCTCTCTCTCTCTCTCACACACACAATCATAGGAGAGCAAAAAGTTTTTGGACTGTCAGCTAAATTACTTCCTTGTTTATGCTGATTGGGTCAACATTACGGTAAAATTTGTTCAGATTTTTACAATTTTAACATACAAAATGTGTATTGTAATTTGTATTGTCACTGATCTGTGTATTCTCCCTTAGATAACACAGCAGGTGGGCCGCTGTGGGCCGGTGGCAGGAGCTGTGGACTCTGTTGAGATTATCCTATGTTCACACATTGTAGAGTCTCTGGTGAGGATCAGATGTTGTTAGCTCCACCTACAGCTACATCACTCATTGATTTCTTTTGACAAATACTCTGAAGTCTGGAGAGTATGGACTAGTTTAAAAAAATGGGAATTTTTGTTTGTCAAAAGTCACTCTTCAGTGCTGTTTGTACCCTTGCTCTCTCTCTTTTTAGAATGCATTCTGGTTCAGTCTGGGCTGGTGCATGATCTTCTTCATCCCCAGCATCATCTTTTCTATCAAACTTGCCAAGTACTACCGGAGGATGAAGTACTCTGATGCCTATGAGTAAGCACAACAAAACAACTACAAACATGCATCTACTAGACCTATTTATACACACGTACTGTATATCCTGTTTTATTTCACTGTGCTGGTTGCCCTTGACCGCTCTTAATGTCTCTATTTTCCAGCGACCACTTAATTATGAACCACATACCGCGGGCCCAGACAAAATTTACCTGAGAGGCCGGGACATGTGGGTTACAGCTTTAAAAGACTTCAGGCACAACTGTGGCATAACTTGACAAACTAAAGACACTTGGTGCAATCCTGAACAGATGTGACACATTGTCACTCTGGTGAAGTCTTAAACTGAAAAAAAGTGTGGTTACTTGAGTCTTTTTTTTTTTAAACTTCAATTTCTACCATAGAGTGGAGAAGCAAAGTGACTGCAGTAGTCATGCATTTCATGTCAAACATCACACACGGTATCTTTGACATCAGTTGAAATCAGGGGGACACAGGGAATCCTCAGGGATTTTTTTAATCATTTAAAATAAACATAGAAAATAAATGTATTGTATGTATGCAAATGTTTTGTAAGTATTTATTGTATGAACTGAGCTGCTGCCTGATTCTGAGAATGTATGCTGCATATTTCATATTTTTTGTTGATCAGAGCTGATCACCGGGAACGCAGCAGTGTGTTACTGTGCCAACAGGCTTTTTATGATGTGCTAGCCTCAGTCTGTTCATTGCCATTGTTCTTCATCATAATTTCAATGCAAAACACTTTTTAATTAAATATTTAATTACACTTGCACTTAAATTGGAAGTCAAAGCACAAATCTTTTTGTATGAATCATTGTATGAATACACTTATAACTGGTATCACTGCTGTTTGCGAACAAGACAATGCAAGTTTTTTGGTACAATTTTGATTGCAAAGGTTTTTGTATATGTTGATTTTAACTGATGTGATTCATGATTTGATAATGATTTTTGTACTTTGTTCTCAATAGTAGATTGTCTTTGATCTTTCTGTTACACAGCACTTTATATGGTTTGTTTGCTCAATGAGAATAAAAGGTTGTGAACATTTCTGCCAGCTGTTGTGAAAAGTACTGTAAGTAAAATTTGCCACTGATGACAAATGCAATGAGTCTGCTGTGCATTTTTCTACCTTTTACTACCGTATCATGAGCGGAATCTCAGGGATCAGTCAGAGTCTATTTTCCACACAAACTATGAAAATGTTTTTCACTGTGCACATTTGTAGCCCGGCAAACCCCTTTGGATTGTACACTTCAATGATTTGTCAAAAACTAAGTTTAACAAAGTTTGCTATGGTGGCAAATGTAGTCTCTGCAAAGAGACACAAAACAGTTAAAAGCAAGTTATGTTTTACTGTGATAGACAAAGATGGTGTGTCATTGTGATTGTGATAACTGTCAGGCATCTGTTATCCAATGCAAACAGATCAACTCTTAAGTTCCCCACTCATGTGACACTGATTAATGAACATATGACAAGAGGGAATTTGTGTGAGCTGGTTGTAAACTGATGTAAAGATTTTACAATAATCTTGCTTCCTTGTGTTGATGAAATAATGGTCAAATAACAGCAGACATATTGGGATAAGGGATTTTTTTAAGCACGGGAGGTTTAATAGCAAAACGTCGGTAGATGACATCACTCTGAATTGTACTGAAAGTCCGAGGTGCATAAGGTGAACAGAAAAGGAAAAAAAGCACAGTCCCCCGAGGAGCACCTGTACCACTCACCACCACGTTAGACAGAACATGGTCCAGACGCACAAACTGTGGTCAGCCTGTCAGATAGTCAGTGATCCAGGAGACCGTGGACGTGCCGACACCCATCAGCCACAGCTTCACACCTAGTAGCAGTGGCTGGATGGCGTGGAATGCACTGGACAAACCTAACAATGTGATTCTCACAGTGCCACTGTCACCATCCAGGTACAAATGAGCTCGCTGCAGTAGATAGATGACAGCATCGACCACTCCCAGACTAGGCTGGTAGGCAAACTGTAGAGGGTCCAGAGAAGATCTCACTTGCGTCCCCAAATAGGCCAAGACCAGCCTCTCCAGCACCTTCATCACATGGGATGTGAGGACTACTGGGTGGTAGTCCTTGAGGCCAGATGGAGTTGACTTCTCGGTAGCAGGGACAAGGCAGGATGTCTTCCATATCAGCGGTGGCCTCTGCAGGCTCAGGCTCAGGATAAAAAGATACTGAAAAACAACAGACATTTGGCTGGCGCAGGTCGGCAGGTATTCAGTATTAAAAAGTATCACCACTTTCAACAGTATTTTGAAGCTTTGGTGTTGCTTTTCTCTAATCTCATGAAAATGTCCTTTAATGCAGTCATTCTTCCACTGATGCAGACATTGGCGCAGCTCTGTAGCATACATCAGCTGTTCAGGGACAAGCAGAGGACGAGGCCAGCCTCTGTTTGGATTCAGTATTGTTTACTGGATGACATCTATAATTAGAACAAGTGAATCAATGGCTTTACAGCCCCATCGTGACTCAAACCCTTGTAATATGAGAGGCTGGATAAAGTTGATCTAAAGAAAGAAATGTGTGACCCAAAGTGAAAGAAAGAAAGAGGGAGGGAAATATAGAGATTGGCTGATGGATGTTAGGTATCATGTTTCTGCAGCCCTCTGCTGTTTTCCTTGCCCTTTGGTCAGACTAGGCCTTATTACCCACTTCCTAATAAACAGAAGATACAGGATACCCTCCACTTTCCACCTCTACACCTATGCCACTCCTGTGATCATATCCCATTACATCCCCATGTAGAACCTGACTATTTGCCATGAGAACCAGCAGCCACACACATGCACTCAGTGTTCTGCTTTTGTTGTTTTCAGAGTTAGTTAAGAGAAGCTTAATGGGTAACGACTGAACATTCCTCTTATAGGCCCTGACCATGGAAACGTTTGAGTGCATTTACACACTCAAATCCTTCCACTAGGTGACACAACACACACCACACACACACAAACACAAACCCACACACCACACACACAACACACACACACCCACACAACACACACACACAACACACACACACACAAAAACACACACACACACAACACACACACACACACACAACCACACACAACACACACAACACACACACACACACACACACACACACACACACACACACACACACACACACACACACACACACACACACACACGGGACTGCAGCTGTAAGGGGATTTACCATGGAAGGGATATGGTGAAACTCGAAATGGGGGCAGTGGATCATGTGAATGAATAACTGTGTGTACACAACTATAGCTAAGCTTTTTTTTTTTTTTAAGTAATAGAAGTTTTTCAGGTTAGACTGAAATGAGCTGTAACTTACTTAATAAATAAACCTGAAAAGAGTATATTGGCCTTGACATGGTAGTTTTTTTTTTTTAAACTAAATAGTGTGTGATCTGTCAGCTAGACCTGTTGTTGTCCACTAGAGTGAATGGATTATGCAGATAGAGTTGAACCAACCAGAACTACAGCAATCAGTGAGAACAGGGACATGGCCATGGCAGGTAGGTGACAATTACACGTGTTTGAAAGTACTATTAAAAGCAACTAGCTGACACACACACATGTATCCAGGCCCATGTATAAGGCAGGGACTTAACAGGGGCAACATATAATGCAAACTAAACCAGAGCTACCAGAATGCAATCAAAAATTTACACTGCATATTACAAGCTTCACCATCTGTTGCAGAACAAGTAACTTCATATGTAAAACTTGGGACAACTAATAGAAGTTGTATCTTCAGTTTAATAGCATACAGCATCAGTTCATAAATACTTGTATACATTTTTTTCTTTCTTCAAATAACACTTACAGGAGAGCCAAAAGTAAACAAAGTAAGAATGTAGATGTCAAATACAGGAGGGATTCCTATTTGTTAACAGAAACCAGAAGCAAAGTTTAAGTCAAACTAATATTTAACATCTGAGCAGTTCTAACAACAGGCTGAGTGGCCTGTCTGGGGAAGTCAGGGAGTTCCCAGCAACTCTGAGATGGGCTGAAAGACAGCAAAACTCATGGCATTGATCTGAAACCTGTCACACAGATTGTGTCATGCATGTTTAGGTGTACATAGCTTGGAATGACACACAGTTGACACACAATTAGTACACCAATCAAAACAGTGTAGGAAATCAGCAGGTTTCATATTAAAATGTCATTAAAAAAGCCTTTGACTGTAGAGACCAAGAGCTGCTATCCTGGGGTCTACCTCCAGTTCTTTCTCCAGAATGTGAGAGAAGCTGAGGAGACACAGCAGGAATGTGACACTACCCTGTAAATGAACAGCAGCGTTGTGAAAGGCACTCCAATTATTCTGCAGCATTTTGAAGTCAGATTGTCACTCAATACTTTTAGAGATGCCACAAGAGTTTATCTGTCAGTATGTCACCCACGAAGGGCCAAAGCTTGTTTTTTATAGAATTTTTCAAAGCTTGTTACAAAATAAATAGGATTTTGGATCGAAGTGCTCCATATTTACATTCAAAGAAACACTTTCTTTGATTAAAACCCTGACTGCTCAAACATTAACAAAGGCATCAAAGACAATAGGCACTTAAATATAGTTTTGTTTTTCAGCACTTAATCAGAAAACATTAATTTCAACAGATGTATGGCACAAACAATACAGAATGGGGCGATTTAAAAGTGCAATTAGTTCCAGAGCATGGAGAAAAGTAAGAGGACCAAGCAGATCTCTAATAACATTACCCTCACTGGGTTCACGAAGGAAAACGTACATGACCTTCTTTGAGCGGCAGGGCTCCTTTGGTAGTCCCATCATGCCCAACCCACTCTCAAATCCTAACAGAATTACCTCCAAAATTGAATTTAAAGTCAAACTGTGAGTCACTTTTACAGGGTATAATGTCTGGAATGTCCCGCTGCAAGGGAGCAGAGAGGACAAGATGGAGTCTAGAGATGCAAATTAATGACAGGAATTGAAAAATAAAAGCAGAAAGGCAGCCTGTTTTGGGTTTGGTTTACAGAGGTTACATGGACTAGTTGAGCCCATCGAAACCAGGTTAATGTTTAAGCACTTATGATATAAGTCCGAAAGTAGAAGTCAGTAAAGGAACCTTGGACTCCCTCCTCCTCTTCTTAACCAAACCACACTTAAAACAAACATTCAAACACAAAGGCCAGCTTGTCTCAGTAGATTACCCACTGCATGAACGCACTTTGACATCAACAACTGAAAGGCAACTATACTTGGCTACAATTAGCAGACATCAGCTAGGCAAAGACAAAGATTCTACACACAGATATGATAAACCCCAAAACTGGGAGTTAGTGGCTTTGTTTTTGACTGAGCAGATAAACACTACACTGTGTTAACACAATATATTAGCATGTATTAATGGCATTCTGATAAAGACAATGCTTGTTCAATGCAAGACTATGCAGTAACATTCTCAGCCACGTGCAGTTAAGGCTTAAGAGATAAATAATATTGCAGATACACTATATACACATTAAGACTTAAAATTACCTGCAGTATTTACACTGGTAAGACCTTCAGTAGTCATTTCATAGTTTTGTAGTAGTCATACTTTATACCAATTGCTCTTTTTTTTCTTCTTCAAATATCACAACGGACTGCATTACACTGATTATACCTGTAACATACTGATATTATTCTGTTTTAATTTGATTGTCAACACACGCTGCTTCACAGTTTGGTCAGATTATGTGTGGGATGGTTCATGACACTCCATTTTGAGAGTGTTTGTCCATTTCTGTGGAAATCAGACTGGGTTAGCAGGTAGCGCCACCCTGGCTCTTTGGACAGTGGTTGTGGACGACTGCTGTTCGGGTGTTGCCGCAAAAGAAGCCAGGGCGATGTTGTTGCCGACAGATGAGTCTGGGCTAGGATCTGGGGCTGTCCTGGGCTGCTCTACAGGCCTGCGAGGAGGTGCAGGAGGGGGGTATGATGGTGACTGGAGGATGTCTGCATAACGCTGGCTAGGCTTGGTCTCCCTCTGAAGCACTTTTCTCAGCAGAGGTTTCAACAGCCCGATGGTCAACTGGCTGCTGTTGGAGTCGGCAAAGGGAGCAGAGGATGAGGGGGTTGTGCTGGACATGGAGAATGAAGAGGAGGATGATGGGGGGGTGTTAGGGGAGGGGAGGTTTTTCAGCACTAGGTTGAGAATAGTGGTGACAGTAAGGTCCTCAGGGCACAGGGTCCACAGCAGGTCCAAATAGGGGTCCAGGTCTCTGTGCTGGGCTACCTCGCACAGCAGAGTAGTGAAAATCTCCTTGTTGAGCAGCGGACTCTGTTTGCAGAACTTCTGGGCCACCTGGGTGACTCGCTCCCACTGCTGCTTGGCCATGAGGATCCTCAGCGCCTGCAGGATGGCATTAGGCCGCCCACTGACCAGAAGCAGCTCCACCTCCAAGTCCTGCAGCTGGTCTCTGTCTGAGGTCAGCCCGGACAAGACGCACAGGGCTCGTTTGTAGAGCGGCACGTTGTTCTCCCTGCCCTCCACTCCTCTCCCACCGGAGTAGCCCCAAGAGGAAGAGGCAAGGCTCAGGCACAGGCCGGCTGAGCCCTGCTGCTGCTGGGCAAGCTCGAGGAACCGGGGTAACCAGCTGGGCTGGAAGTGGAACAGTGAGCGGCAAAGGAGCTCAAACACAGGCAGGGTAGCTGGAAAAGTGGAGCTGGTAGCTTTGTCTTTACAGTTGGCAGCATGATCACCTTTGAGGCTATGATTGTGTTTTGGCCCACCGTTTGTGAATGTGAGGCAGGATGGGGTGCTGGGTGTCATAGCAGGGCTGAGGACAGTTTTCCACACGTCTGGGGGAGCCCTGCTGGACAGAGAGCCCTCCCCGTTGTAGTGTAGCTGAAGGGCGGCCTGCGCCGCTCTCCACACCTGGCAGGGAAAGATGCTGAAGATGGAGTTGAGGTAAAGCAGAGCTTCTTTATCCAGCTCTGAGACTGACAGCAGCCTGGCTACTTCTTTCTCAACTAGACTCTCACACACTGCCTCCACCTCTTTATCATTCCCCCTGACTAAACTCCCCTTCACCTCCTCCAGACTAACCAGAGCCTTGAGCTCAGCCTCCAGAGAGCCCATCAGTTTGTCTTGTGCTGCTGGGCATTCGCCGCCACGGTCCTGGGATGGCTCTGCTCCATTCTGCCTCAAGCCTTTGCTGAGGTAGTCCCTGACGATGGATGCTAAAGAGGTGGGAGCCTGAAACCTACCGCCTTTCTTCAGCGTGTCCACAGTGAGCTGGGTGCTGCTCAGGCTTCTCTGCTGGTAGTATTTACAGGCCTCCTCAAAGACCGCTTCTACCAGGAGGGCTCCAGGATGAACACACTCCACTGCACTGAGACCAGAAGGCTTCAGCTTAGAGATGCTTTCTCTAGAGTCCGTCTCCCTGTTCACAACCACAAAAAGTCCAGTTTCTAGGAGCAGGTGAGGCGCACATCTTTCAGCCTGATTTACATACAATAACCCATCATTCTTCAGCATGATCTTTTCCATCTCTCTGCCACAGTTCACATCTATCAGATGCAGGTTTTGTCCTATCAGCAGCGCCAGGGTGTCCTGGTACATGCAGAGGCTAGTGTGAGTACCACATTTTACCAAGCAGTTGTCTGCCAGTTTGTATACCTGCCGCAACATCCCATCTTTCTGCAGAAGACACACCCACCCTGTGCTGAGCAGCAGCAGCAGGCCTCCACAGGCGGTAGGAGAGAAGTCGTAGATCTCAGGTGGTTCAAGAGTTGAAAAATATCCCAAACAGTCCGTCACCAACCTCTTTAAATCAGACTCTTTAGCTGAAAGTTTTTTTAGGGGAGTGTTTTTACATGTGGTGCTGACTGTGAAGGAGTCGTTGTGAGGGGACCAGGAGAGAAAAAATTTGGAGATACTCATCAGCGGCTTCACTTTCACTTCAGGAAGAAGATGTACATATTCACCTGAGCTGACCACAGTGAATTTTGGATTGTTATGGAGGGCAATTTTCACTCCTCCCAAGCTGACAGCCCCCTCCTCCACCTCGAAGTCACGTCTGCAAACACAGTATCTCAGTTTATTCTTTGTGGAGCTGAGGGCAGGGGTGCTTTCTGAGGGCGGCCTCTCCTCACACCAGATGATAAGATTGGAACAGGCACAGACAGACACCACTCTTGCTCTGGGGCTGTTACACAGATCTGAGGTTTGCAGGAGATGCCAGCCAGCCTTGTATTCCTGGAATTTCCAAAACTCTGCTTTTCCATTTTCATAAACCACTGCTAAAGCTGCGGTGTCTCTGGTGCTGCTGCTGCTGTTATTATGGTCCAAATATAAAATATCAACAATAGGCACGGTTTGTGTTAAACGCAAATCCAGCTTCTTCTGGTTGTGGGCCAGCTGGGGTCTTTCATATTTGTCAAAAGTCACAAGACCGACCTTAGGCTTGCGGAGGATGACATGAACATGACGTCCATCTGGGCTCAGGCGAACGTTTGACGGACTGCTTTTGAGCTCGTTATTAGTCAGTTTAAAGATCTCAGTCAGCTCTTTACCGCCAGTATAGTCCCCGAAATCTGACAGTTGCTCCAACACCAATCGCGCCATAACTCCCTGTTTCCAGACCGAGCAGCGGAATGTAGTTTGTAATTAACTCGACACAACGTGTGAACTAACCTGCTGGCGTGTGTGGCACATAAATCTGATCTCGGGCTCCGGAGAGACTAACCGAATGGCATTCCGTTTAACGTCAAGGTCCTGAGGTTTCATCCCGTTCTTAACGTCCATGCGGAAGGATACATCCTCCGACAGTCTCCGAGCCCGGTAACCCCATGTCGATGCACGACATCGGAGCTAAACTGCAGGACGACAGCAGCCGCCGAAAAAAGGTTTTAAGACCAAATAGAGAAAGGCACTATAGTCATTCCGATGCTACGCTAGCACTCCCCTGACATCACGGGATTGTTAATTTCCGGATACCGATGACGACGTTTTGCATAAAAGGAGGAGCTGAAGGCCAGCACAGCTTGTGTAGAGGCAGAGAGAAGAGCTACTTCCGCTGCACGTTGGTCTTCAGGCAGCTAACGTCACGTCAAGCTGGCCAGGCAAGTTGATGGACAACTTTGCGTTGAAAATAAAAAACAATAACTTATGTTGAGAAGAGAAAGTAGTCAAACATATAATAAGAATTCCATATTTGCTCAATATTTATCTTTAACGGTAAAGTTTCCCCCTGGGATCTGACAAACGAGTAATAAAATATCACACTCACAATGTTTGTAATCGGATGCTGAAATTATTGGAACTGAGTCAACAGTTACAGGCCTATGCTAGCACAAGCCTAGAAGAAAAATTTGGTGCATGTTGGGGTAGTTTTAGCTTCAGTTTCTGAGGAAGTGTAAGAAAAAGATAACAGAAGTAGCTAGACTATCACTTTGTGTATTGTCTCTCTGATTGTTGTGATTTAGCAGTATGCAGTTTGTGTGGCCATCTGATATATTAAATATCTGTGGGCCATCTGCAGTTCTGGAAACTTTAAAACTCTGGAAAGGTTGTCATGAATTAAGTTTTCAGTAAGTTCATTATGTGGAGCACTTTTATTACAAGTTATAAATAGACTAGGGTGTACCTTGTGTTGACGTACTGTACATCTATGCCTATTCAGGTGTTTTTCTCACCCCAATTCTACAAACACAGTGGAAAACTGGGGAACTACAGAGACAAGTGCAAATTAAACATTGGGTCACAGTTTTGTGACCCAAGTGTATCTGTATTTGAAGTGTATCTGAGCAAGATACTGAACTGCTTTCAGATCCAGCTTCAGTAGCTGACCTCAACCTCTGATCTTTCAACAGTTCATCATGTTGTCGGAGGGAAATTCAAAAGAGAAAAAGCAAAGGAGATGTCCAGTAATGCTGTCTGAAAACAGCTTGAACATCACAGTAGGTAAGTTGAAAACAATATGCAGATAAGCACAAATGAGGAACTGTGCTAATTTCCGTGTCTGCTTTGACAACATACTTTAATGGATGTTTTTAAGGATAACTCTTACCTGGTGTAATTATGGACACCAGTTTTCCCTCCAAGCAAGAACCCTTAACTGAATGCAGCCGAGTAAAAGGTTTCAGCACATACGTGTTCATTTTGGGAAGAGACTGTGAAGACAGTGTCTGATCAATAACAAAATCAGATGGATTAATACCAACCTGAGAAACTGACATAAGCTCACGTGTTGTAATTGAACGAGGGCACCAGTGATAAAGTAAATGACACGTGTGTTTAATATTATTAGATGAATTAGCAGACAAGCTTGTGATACCAATAACGTAATCAAATCATGGGGAAAGTTCCACTGTCTGTCTCTCACTATCTCTTGTGTATAAATGGCAAAAGCCTTTTGTTACAAATCTTGGTCAAATGTTTTCCTTTTACATTTTGACAATTGGAAAAACATGTTTTTGAATATTCTGTTTCTTCAATATTAGAGTATTACTTAATTGTTTTTCTGGTGTTTGTAAGTTTACTTCTTATCCAGGAGGAGGCAGTATTTATCTTCACTCACTGCATGTGGAACTGTAGTAAGGACAACTAAATGAAAATATCTATATAAGTGCTCACAAG